>NW_027362000.1:0-580000 GCF_039654945.1 Dendrobates tinctorius | reverse complement strand
CAGGAGAGAGCTGTAGAGCATGCCAGCAAAATGCTGGGGAATGTGCCAAATCCAGCAGAGACTGAGTGCTTTGGGTTCCAGCTCGCGTGCCTTTCCTCTGCCCTCTGCCCTGAGTGGCGCCAGTAGGACTTCCCAACTAGCACTCCGAACATCTGGAGTCTGAGACTGCCAGAGAGACAGGGGGGTAGTGGTGGAAGGCTGGAGGGGGGGATGAAAAAGAAAAAAGCATGGGCTCTTAACAACATACAGCCTGGGAGAACACATGAAAAAAGAAGAATAAGAATAGGAACTCGCAAGCTTATTTAACAGCTGCGGTCAAACGAAAAAATCCACATTGATCCGGGGTTAGAACTGTAAAGAGAGTTTGTGTGTTCGTACCCGGACACTTTACCATTAGCTATACACATTATATACGGGGCGCCGTAAGGCAAAAATAGAATTAGGGTCCGTAGAGGTCATAAAGGGTTCTTTTTACACGATAAACTGATCAGAAAGTGGCGCACTGTTAGAACCTCCGGCTGTGTTTTCTGTTAACCGCTAGCAACAAGTGTTCCATTTTTCAACAGCGCTCCTACAGGGAAAAATAAGTAATGCGCCACTTCCCAATCGAAACAGTGGGTTGCCCTTACTTTTTAGAAGCTGATTAGTGATGAGCGAGTAGAAAAAAATTAACACTTTTTACCACTTTTTTTTATCAGCTTTCACCACTGATTACAGCTGATCACTGGAGGTCCAAGCAAGAGAACGCTCAGTGATCGGCTTTAGTGATGAGCGAGTATACTCGTTACACAAGATTTTCCAAGCACGCTCGGGTGTCCTCCCGGTATTTGGATGTGCTCGCAGATTTAGTTTCTGTCGCCACATGCATTCAGGCTGTCTAGCAGCCACAAATCATGCAGCTACGGCGACCGAAACTAAATCTCTGAGCACATCCAAATACCCGGAGGACACCCGAGCGTGCTTGGAAAATCTTGAGTAACGAGTATACTCGCAAATCACTAAAGCTGATCACTAAGCGTTCTCTTGCTTGGACCTCCAGTGATCAGCTGCAATCAGTGGTGAAAGCTGATAAAAAGTGGTAAAAAGTGGTAATTTTTCTACACCACCCCCGCAGGGGTAATAAAGTATTACATGAGGCTCGCTCAGATTAATGAGTCGGTATTACTTGTTAAAATGAGTGACTTTCCAATTTCCTTCACCGTGTATGAATGCTGCAAAATGCTGGCCAGGAGGAAAAAAATTACTCCCTGGTCATAATTCAGTGCTCTGCAGGTCCTCTTCAGTGATCTACTGGTGATCTCTGGGTGTAGATCTTGGGCGAAGCTTCACAACGTGATGGTGATGTCTGAGATCTACTTGGCACTAGGTGAAGATCCCTGAAGATGACCCGATGACGTGGAAGAGCACTCGAAGATCCTGAAGAAGACCGGTAGAGCAACGGCTGCGGTGGTGGAACAGGTGAGCAGTGAGGTGGGCATTTGTTTTTCACAACCACGTTTATTATGTTCTGGGGTCTGCAGCATAATTTGAAATATTCGATTTTCATCAAATACATTTTTCAATTTGAATTGAATTTCATGCCCAAATTCGAGAGAACTGCCAAAGTTTGGCAGAGTCACTCATCATTAGTAACGAGGTGATCAGAGAGTGTTTTCCTGCTCAGACCGCCAGTGATCAGCTGTAATCCGTGGGGAATGCTGGTAGTAAGTGTTCAATTTTCCAGCAGCGCCACAACATGGAATATTAAAGGGTATCTGTCACTTTATTTTTCCCGATATGAGATGCCGCCACCGCCATCAGGGGCTTATCTACAGCATTCTGCAATGCTGTAGATAAGCCCCCTATGTAAGCTTAAAGAGAAGAAAAACAAGTTAGATTATACTCACCCGGGGGTCCGATCCGGTCAGATGGGTGTCACGGTCCGGCGCCTCCCATCTTATAGCGATGACGTCCTCCTTCTTACTTCTCCCTCGGCTCCTGCGCAGGCGTACTTTATTGGCCCTGTTGAGGGCAGAATAAAGTACTGCAGTGCGCAGGCGCCGGCAAAGGTCAGAGAGGTCTGGCGCCTGCGCACTGCAGTACTTTACTCTGCCCTCAGCAGGGCCGATAATGTACGCCTGCGCAGGAGCCGAGGGAGAAGCAAGGAGGATGACGTCATCGCTCGAAGATCGGAGGCGCCGGACCGGACGCCAGGGTGAGTATAATCTAACTCTTTTTTCTTATCTTTCAGGTTACCTCGGGGGCTTATCTACAGCATTACAGAATGCTGTAGTTAAGCACCTGATGGCGGTGGCCGCAGCTATAGGGCAAAAATGAGGTGACAGATTCCCTATAAATATTACAGTGCAGTGTAGAGTCGAATGTCTGTATTGTGTGATGCTCTGTGTAAATTCTCTCCAGAGAAGGTGGAGTTGAGAAGCTATTGGACTGCACAGGGCCCATATATCGTTCTTGCAATATAGTGTGATCCAATTCTCTTGGATGAGAGAATTGGAGCACAATATGAGGAGATGGAGAACAAACTTTCTCCATCTTCTCCATTGTGTCAGAAATCGGACCACACTCAGATGTCATCAGAGTGCAGTCCGATGTTTTCCACTGACTTGCATGGCTGAGTGCTATCAGTATATAAGATCAAACTCAGACAGGCAGCTATTTTTTCCTTGGACAATACCTGTAAACCAATAAACCTAGGAACAAAAGCTCTTTAATCCTTAGTAAAGATTTGAGCAGTAAAGGAAATAAAGAAAATGCCGCCAGATTGTGCTGGATAGCCTACGGGAAAATGAGAAGGAAAAAAGGGTGGAAATTGACTGTTAAGTTGAGACTTAGGGCTGAGTCTAAGGGACATGTAACGGGCAAATATAATGTTTTTTTATGGAACAGTCTGGGTGGTTGTAAGACCATACTGCTCAACACTATGAACCGGCAGAGGATCACTGACCACGGCTTCATCAGAGGTGTATAGGTTGTGGGAGAGGTCCACAACTCAGGTGAGCCTGGGTAGTTAACAAGAGACTGGTGAAGATGACCAGTGCAAAACAACAGGGATAGCGTAGAGAAGCCGGAAACTGGAATCCATCTTTTTGTACCTACCATATGTCTATAATTTTCTTCCCATTCCAATTCCCAATATTCTTTTTGCCGCCATACTGTGACAGGTCCACCTCAAGCTTTGAAAACCGACCAAAAAAATTTTGCTTTCCCAGCAGCTGCTCCATAACTTAAAAACAAAATAAATTGAAACCGTTTCCTGTTTTGTCCTCTTGGCAGCAGAATTTGCTGAAAATTGTTTTATCAAAATTTTGGAAGGAGACCTTTATTTTTTGACATGTGGTCCATAATAAAAATCATTAAAATCAAGTATTCGAGCAGAGCCGTGGTCCAGCTGGTTACATAGTTAATGGAGCCTACAAGCGGTCGCCTGTGAAATGTGAGAGCGCGATTTAAGCCCCTTTGTCTGGGTCATTGCCTGACGGGAGGATATTATTCCCATAGGCTCAACAATTCTAAAGAACAGAACACTCCGAGACTGTATACCGTAGAATTATCTTGTCTCTTGTAAGTGCACAACGTCGGTACAGGGAGACATCCATTGAAGAAAATGTTCTCCAAGGTGACACAGGAGACAATAAGGATTGTAGAATGACCACCCCACCCCAGCACACGGACAATGACCAGTTTATTAATTCTCAGGAACGCAAGACTCCAGAATCCAGAGGGAAGGTTCAAATGAAGTTTACAAGCCTCCTTTTGTAATAATACTGTAAGCACAAACATCAATCACTTTCTTCTTATTCTTCCATGTTATTTTCCGAGAGGAAAACTGGCCGAACACTTGGCTTCCTCTCTAACACGGTTTGATGATGATTTCATGTAATTGGTTCAGTGTTAAGTAACCTGAAGGAATGCGATTCAGTAATTAGACTCGGCGCTGTTTCCTTTAGATACCCGCTTTTTGGCTACGTGTCTTTAGATAAACCTGCAATTAGCTGCTACTTGTGGGAACATAATTTGAAGAGAGCGACTGTATCCAAGAAGCGGAGCAGAAGGCCACAATTCACGGGTGTTTTACTGGATGTAATAAATTAAAGAATTCACAATGAGAGGGGGAAAAGGTGCTTCACGTGACCTTTTGGGCATTATTTGACATCGAGGGGGATTGTTTCATGAAGACAACCCCACGTCGAGGTGCCCTATAAGAGTATAGTAGGGTCATAGTAATTACATAGTGGTACGGATGAAAAAAAAAGACACATGCCCATGAAGTTCAAAGAAGGGATGGGATAGGATAAAAAATACTAGGCAAAAGACAATGCTTTATCATCATACCGCCGAACAAAAAGTGCAATAACACGCAACAAAAAAGACTTATTTGTCCCTGAACCAGTCTGCCCTGAAAGCGAAAATTTTCCCACCTGTTCTCGAGCGTCAGCCCACTGGATCAACCTTCAGAACAAGAACTTTACACATCAACATAAGTATTTATATTAATAACTTTTTAGAAAAGGGTCTAAGCCCCTTTTTGAAACCATTGACGCTTCTCACTGAGGTTGGCTGTTGTGCAGAATTATAGTTCTCATGAGAAAGAGGCCAGGTCTTCTAATGGAGATTTTTTTTCATCTATTTGGAGGGAGTGCCCCCTTGTCTTTTGAGGGGGTTTTTACATGTAACAGCTTTTGACCATACTTTTTGTAATGGTCATTTATGTACTTGTGCAAGTTAATCATGTCCTCCCTCAAGAATAAATAAATTGAGTTCAATCAATCGTTCTCCTAATTAAGACACTCCTTGCCTCTTATCAGTGTTGAGGCTCCTTTTTGTACCTTTTCTAGCTCTGGGTTTTCCTTTCTATGAACTTATGTTGAGAAATGAAATGCATATTACAAATGAGATCGGACTAAAACTATGCAAGGTGGTAAATTACATCCCTGTCCTGCAAGTCCATGCTTCATTTAGGACAAGACAATACCCTGCTGGTCTTAGGAGCCACTGATTGACATTGCATGCTTTTATTTAGTCTGTTATCTACAACTGCACCCAGATCCTTCTCTACAAGTGACTCTTCTGATTTATCTCCCCTTAGCATATATAATTCCAGCATATTATTAGTGCCCAGATGCATAACTTTACATTTATCCGAACTGAACCTCATTTACCAAATGGATGCTCAAACACTCCGTTTGTCCAAGTCAGCCTGTAACTTATGAACATGTTTCATAAACTGAACTAAACTATTTAGTTTGGTTCTGCAAAAATAGAAACAACGCCATTAATCCCGTCTTAATGGGGTCATAGTCCTAAAATCCCAAATATTTTTCCAAAATGGTAACTTATGTGTTCATAAAATTCAGTAGGTACCCATAAACCAATTGAGCCTCTGTTCTCACTTTCTTGTCAAAGTCTCTGTTTAATAGTACCGCAATGAGTTTCAATATTGGTCAATTATGCATTAAGACAAAGCAAATTCTTGCTTGGGTGGTTCCATATAATATAAGGCAGCTCTTTTCTTGTATAAAAGAGGTAATTTAATTACAATTGTAATTGCCTAACATAGTAACATAGTTTTGAAGGCTGAAGGAAGACATTATGTCCATCTAGTTCAGCCTATTTTTAGTGCAGCTGTTCTGCTGCAAAAAACCCACAGAGTAGAAGCCAATTTTCTCCATAGGGAAAAAAATTCCTTCCCCTAAGCTGTGTCAACCATCTACCTATGATATTCTGTTATTCGTAACCTTCTATACTGTTACTCACAAGAAAAGCATCCATTCCTTTCTTAAATTCATTCAGTGAGTTGGCCATCACCACTTCCACAGGAAGAGAATTCCAGAGCCTCACTGCTCTTACCTTGAAGAACCCTCTTCTATGCTGGTGCAGAAATTGTCTTTCCTCCAAACGAAGAGAATGCCCCCTTGTTCTTGTCACAGTCCTTGGTACAAACAGTTCATTGGAGAGATCTCTGTACTAGAGTACTTCAAAGTACCAATCTCTCTGAGGGGCATTGTGTGACCCCCACTACGGTTCCCACTATTATTACCCAAGCACTGCTTAGTTTTAATATTGTATTTATACATGCCTGTTGTAGGTTTCTAATATATATATATATATATATATATATATTTACTATCTATATAGTATAAATTCTCATTATTTGAACACTTCATTACAAGTTGATTATATGTAATTTATCTCTTATGTTTCAGTATTATTTATGCATTTTTAAGACTTTATCAGAAAAATAATTGCTGCCTTTCCGTAATGATTGGAAATATATACACCATTATTGGAAGATCCTGGGAGGATACCGAGCTCTTCTTCTCTTACCTTCCTCTTTTTTGACCTTCCTTCTGACTGTAAAGTCCTAGTACATTGGTCTACACACTCAGAAAAACTCAAGTCACTATGATCAGCACTGTAGTCAAGGTCAGCGAGTTTCGCCAGAGAGAGGATATAGTTACATGCTATTCTCAAAATGGCCAATTTAGAAAGCTTCTGTCCGTATGAATAACACGGCACCTAGAAAAGGAATAAGAAGGACACATAAACATAGTGTAATAAGTAGTAGTTATATTAATAGCAGTAAAAAAAATCACAATACAAACCATTTCAGTGTAAATTCACGTATAATGGCTTAGCAGGTTAACAAACATTGTGGCTAGGAAAGTTTATTGACTTTGATTAAGTCTTGTTCTGTGGTCTCTCATCATGAAAATTACCATTCTATAAACAGGACCCATCACCCCAAGAGAAAAAGACTTTGCGCTTTTTTGTCCTGTATCCATTCCAATGACAAGTGTGATCTGGGAGTCTTGCTCACATTTACACCTCCCACTGGATGGAGCCAAATTGTGATGAGATACTACCCTATATATAATCCATATTTCCCATTGGGTTTGTCTCTAGTGTTTTTTCTTCTAGGGATTCAAAATGGTGTATGTTTTACCCGAGCAGACCTACACACAATTTGCATAGCTAAACTCCCTTCATAGTTAGCCTATGACCTTGAATACAGATTAAACTGTCAATCATTATGCGGTAGCAGTAAAGCAGACCCAAAATCTTAGAAAAATACCCAATACAAATCAGGTGGGCCAACTCTGGGCAAGAAGCACCAAAGGATGTAAAAATATCTAAAGGGGCAAGAAAGTAAGAATAGAAGACTCCTAATAACCTTACGAGTACTAATTACAATATCATACAACCGAAAAAATCCTATTTATGTCACCCATACAGACTCAAATCCTTATTATGAACGATCTAGGCCAGTGTTTCTCAACTCCAATCTTCAAAGCCCCCCGAACAGGTCATGATTTAAGGATACCATATGGAGAGGACTTACGGCAGTTTCTGATTTTTTGCTAATAATGCCATCTCCTGTGCAACACTAAGAAAATCCTGAAATCATGACCTGTTGGGGGAAATTGAGGAATGAAATTAGGAAACACTGATCTAGGCCACCAATTTAGGTTGCCAAAGACTTAGTCCACTAATAACAGATAACCAATGACCTAAGTTACAATCATAGATCATGAATGATCAGCATCATGAAATTGGTTCTCCAATTATTTGGTCTATATGTTCTAGTCCTTAATGATATAGTTCCTAGGTTTTCAACCTGTGGTATATATATACCAAGGATTGTATGCCATGGCTCTAGCGGGGTACATAGTCTGTGATCATAGCCTTAGAGGTACTTTAATTAGTTTAAGAAAGAGGTAATCAACCACCTTAGGAACTTTGAGAACCACTGCCTAGTCCACCAATTCAGATTGTTAAAAGGTCATCAGTTCTGGTCACCGGTCACCTACACAAACCATTCAGGTTGTTAAAGTTCAAGACTCTCGCTAAGTTTCTAATTATCTAAGCTACCGATGATCTAGGCTTTTGTCATCGATCTAGACCAATATAATTTGTTAGTGATCTAGGACACCAATTCAAATTGTCAAAGATCTAGGTAAGGCTACTTTCACACATCAGGTTTTCGGCGTCAGGCGCGATCCGGCGTCGTGCCGGAACGCCGGATCCGGCAAATGTTTCGTAAAACCGGATGTGACGGATCCGGTTTTCTGCCGGATCCGTCTTTTTCTTGACAGACAAAACCGGATCCGTCTCATCTGGTTCATCCGTTTTTCTATCCGTTTTTCGACGGATTACGCCGGATCCGGTTTTTAAAATTGACCCTTGTGGCCTTCCAAACGGGATTGGCTACTGGAAAACTATATATAGCATGTTCCTACAGCCCTTCTTTGACAGGTTGTAGAGGAGAAAGTGCAGGTTGGAGAGAAGAGCAAGTTACTGGCGAAGATGGATGTTGTCATTGGAAATATTTTGAAGAATTTGGCGGATTTTATAGCGGAGGCGAATCGTTTGAGGGTGATTGTTCTGGAGAAGGAGAGAGCGAGACAGCAGCGCATCAGGCATCGTAGACGACGTTTGTGGATCCACCCCATCACAGCCAAGAGAATGACGCGTGGGGTCTATTCTACACTCTGCATGGACCTTCGACGAAACCCGGATAAATTTTTTGGATATGTTAGGATGAAAATGGAGAATTTTGATTACTTGGTGGAGTGCATTGCACACCTCATAAGAAAAGCGGACACCTATTGCCGCTTCTCTGTTTCACCCGCAGAGCGTCTGATGGTGACTTTAAGGTAAGCCACATTTATTGGATATGATCGCATCAGAGCACACTTTCACTGCAATCTTGTTGGTGGTAGTTTGTATCTCCAAGTGTTATAGGTCAGTTTTGGTATGTAATGCTGTGATTTAAAACTAATTTATTGTTTTTTAATTCCCCACAGATTTCTTGCAACTGGAGAATCCCTTTCGTCACTGCATTTCCAGTACAGACTCGGGATTTCCACCATATCTGGAATTGTGAAGTACACATGCCGTGCACTGTGGGACTCCTTAGCTGAAGCGTTTTTACCAGAGCCCACAACAGAGAGGTGGATTGAAATTGCTGACAAGTTTCAACAGATATGTCAGTTTCCAAACTGCTTGGGCGCTGTGGACGGGAAACATATCCGCATTGTAAAGCCAGCTGGATCGGGATCGGAATATTTCAATTACAAGAAATATTTTTCAATTGTCCTCATGGCCATCGCTGACGCGGAATACAAATTTATTGCGGTTGATATTGGGGCCTATGGCCGCTCCAATGACTCTCAACTTTTCAAACTGTCTGCCATGGGGCGTAAACTGTATGGAAACACCTTCCAGTTCCCACCACCTAGACCGCTGCCGCAAACATCTGGTCCACCTATGCCATTTGTCTGTGTAGGGGATGAAGCCTTCCAGCTGTCAGAACACCTTTTGAAACCGTACTCTAGCAGAGGATTGACAAGACCAAAACGCATTTTTAATTACCGCCTCACAAGAGCAAGAAGAATGGTTGAATGTACCTTTGGTATTCTGACAGCCAAATGGCGGGTCCTATTGACTGCGATCAACCTCAAGACAGAAACTGTGGACGAGGTGATCAAAGCGTGCGTGGTACTCCACAATTTTGTTATCTGCAAGGAACCCATTTCCATTGAGGACACCTCTGAAGAAACCACCTTGCAAGATTACCATGACATTACCACTAGAAGTTCTGTGACGGTTTCAGTAATGAGGGCCAATTTTGCAATATACTTTATGTCACCTCAAGGCAGAGTACACTGGCAGAATGACAGAGTGTGAAAGATTTGTGCCCTAACCAAACTTGTGTACCTTCTGGACCAACAGTATATACCTTTGCCAACCAAAGTTGGCTATCTTGTCATGGTCTTACTATTTTTAGCTTTAGGCCACAGGTGTGTACCTGGTTGTGTTTTATGCAAAGTATTTCACCTTTTAACAAAAGTTGTGTACATTGTTAGGAAATCACCAACAATAAACACAACTTTTTAGGTGAAATACTTTGCTTCAAACACAACCAGGAACACAACTGTGGCAAAAAGCTAAAATTTACCCACAGTTATATACCTAGTTTTGAATACCATTTCACCTTTTAAATACCCTGTATTTAACCTTTTTCGCCGCAGAAAGAAATGACAGACAACCAGTGTAAAATAATTTAACTTTTATTGAAAAATGTTTTTTTTAGTAAACTTTTTTAAAATTTTAATAAACTTGTTTAATAAAGCTTTGAAACCATAAAACTGGTCATTTTTATTTAAATACACACATTATAAATCTGTGTAGTGTGTGGTGGAAATACTGCTGGAGGGGCTGCGGGACACTTCGACACCGGGAGTGTGGAGAGAGGACTGGGATCGTGGTGGGGAAGGAACAGTTAGAGGTGAAGGTGTGGAAAAAACTACAGAATGGGTGGACATGTGGGAAGCAGAAGAGGTGGTGGGTGGTGGAGTGGAGGGTTGGGCAGGGACTGTAGGAGCAGATGATGTAGATGGCAAGTTGTATGGGGAAGGAGTTTGGTACGGGGCAGGTTGCTGGAAGTGGGGAGATGTCTGGTACGGGGCAGGTTGCTGGAAGTGGGGAGATGTCTGGTACTGGGGAGGTTGCTGGTACTGGGGAGTTTGCAGGTACTGGGGAGGTTGCTGGTACTGGGGAGGTTGCTGGTACTGGGGAGGTTGCTGGTACTGGGGAGGTTGCTGGTACTGGGGAGGTTGCTGGTGCTGGGGAGGTTGCTGGTGCTGGGGAGGTTGCTGGTGCTGGGGAGGTTGCTGGTGCTGGGGAGGTGGATGGTATGTAATAGGAGGGGGAGGATGGAAAGTGGCTGGAGGGGGTGTAGATGTAATAGGAGGGGGAGGATGGAAAGTAGCTGGAGGGGGTGTAGATGTAATAGGAGGGGGAGGATGGAAAGTGGCTGGAGAGGGTGCAGGTGGAGGAACTACTGTGGTGGGAGGAGGAGGTTGGGAGGTAACTTGCTGGAGAGCAGCGTGGCATGAATGCATTACATACATCTGCTGGGCAGGAGAGAGCGTTTCCATGCGCTCCACAACAGACCTGAAAAAGGTGTGGTTTGGCGAAGATCTTGCTTCTGAATGCATGGTTTGCAGAAGTGTCTTCACCTCCAGAATGCTGGAGTTGATCTGCTGATAGCCTGCGGAGATTTGCTCTGACAAGACTTTTAGACAGTTCTGGAAAGATGCATTCAGATGCAAGAACTCTGGCGCATAAGTCTTTTCCTGACCCCTCTGCCGCTCCCGCCCCATACCCGCAGGTGTACTAGAGGTGGCAGGGGCAGAAGGGTGGGGTAAAGGGAAAGCGATCTCCTCACCAGCAGCTTCATGTAATGTAGGCGGCCACGATGCTCCTGTGCTGGTGGATGGGACAGATGGGTCGAAAGTGTGGGAAGGCTGGGAAGGTGCAGATGTACCGGGGCGGTCGAAGTGTCCCTCGGTGCCGGTCTCCTCAGGGATCGCCTCAGAAGGGTCCAATCGTGCAGGCTCCCGAGTGCTGCTCACCGTGCTGTGGAATAAAGAGAAAAAAAAACAATTAAAATACTGACATGGTATGGCCCTGGCTGAAAAAAAAAATTTACATCTAACATTTTTTTTCACATGTGGTGTGTAATATTTACCTTCTAGTGACCATTGTTTCCCGGAGGAACGACAGGGCTTCTGCGTACTTGTACTTGCTCCTGCGTCCTCCAGATCCACTCGGGGCCCGCATCTCTTTATTGAACTCCTTCTTGAAACGATCCCTCACAGACCGCCACCGATTCACAATTCTGTTCCCTGAAACGAGAAAGGACAAAGTGGTTAGTATACAACATCAGTGTTTCCCAAACTCCAGTCCTCATGGTCCCCAGGGGTCATGTTTTCAGGATTTCCATAGTAAATAGAAATCTTGAACACATGATCCGTGGGGACCAAGAGGACTGGAGTTCGGGAAACACTGGTTTACATCAAGCAACCGGTACTGTATATACTTACGCTCTTTAATCTGGGCCCGAACATCGAGGTCCTCCCAGCGGCCCTCAAGGAGCGAACAGATTTCCTCCCAGAGTCGTCGGGTAACGATAAGGTCAGCGTGGCGGCGGTCAGCCATATTCCAGAGCGGCTCCCTTTCTCTGACGAGATCGATGAGGTGGTCCACATCGAGTCCTCCATCCTCACCGTCAGAGTCGGGAGCACGCTGTGAAGGCTGTTAAAGAAAAAGACAAAAATAACATAATTAGCCTCCACAAAAGAAATGAAATAAAAAGTGCAAAAAAACAAAGCAAAAATATTTATACTTACACGCTGGTGACCGCCGCGTTGCTGTCGCCGACGACCCTGGGAGGTACTGCGAGGACCTCTTGGCCGAGCACCAGATTGGGAAGACTAGAGAAGAAAACAAAAAATGTTATGTCTTTGGATGTAGGCATTTGTTTGCTGTGTGTGGTCTGCAGAACATTGTTTTCTATGTGTTGTGTGTAGTGTGATGTTGTGTTTCTGCGTTTGATGCAAAAAAACTTACCAATTGTGAGCCCACTCCAAGTGTCTGTCCACCCCTTCCTTCTTCTTCTGGGAGCTCCTCTTCATCTTGTGAATCCTGTTTTGAAATAAAAGGCAATGAATAGACATATATTACAGAGATGATGGATTTTGGAAATAAAAACTTACCGTCAAACGCTGACGATGCGAGGGAGGGCTCCCAGAAGATGATGTGCTGTCTTCCTGGTGGCCACACTCCATGCCTGTGGGTGGTGTTCCACCTGCTGCCATTGCTGCTGCTGCTGCTGCTGCATCTATTGGGCGGCTGTTGAATAAAGAGAAACAAAGGGCCAATGAATATCTTAATATTCAATAGCCCTAGTTTGGAGGAATGGGGGATTTGATAATTACCGTCTCTCATCTGCTGCTGGCCTCCCCTCCTCAGCATGTTCCATTTGCTGCTCCATTTGGGGTGGTGGTGGTGCTGATGGTGCTGCAGTGGTCTCCTGCCTTCTCCTGCTGCGCTTGGTTGCTTTCTTGGGTGGCATGTTGGGTGTGGCTGTGGGTCCCACTGTCTTGCTTTTATATATGTCTTGTGGGCAGAGCTACTGAGCATGCTAAGACCCAAAAAACCGGATCCGGCCACCGGATCCGGCTTTCGCCGGATCCGGCGCATTGCGGCGCTCATAGGCTTTCATTGTGTGAAAAAGCCGGACGCGCCGGATCCGGCGTGTCCGGCTTTTACGCCGGAGACAAAAAACGTTACAGTAGCCGTTTTTTCCAGACGCCGGATCGCGACACATTGCCGGATCCGGCGAAAACCGGATGAAACGCATGGCCATCCGGCGCGATCCGGCGCAAATGCAAGTCAATGGGGGGGAAACCGGATCCGGCATTGCATTTCGCCGGATCCGGTTTCTGTCAAAAGCGCCGGATCGCGCCTGACGGCGAAAACCTGATGTGTGAAAGAGGCCTAATCAATTCTAGTCATCAGTCGTCTAAGGAAACTATTTAAGTCATCAAAGTTCAAGGCAATCTTTCAAGGTTTACAATGCAGTTTGTCAGTGTTCTAGGGCACCAATTCAGATGGTCAAAGGGTCTAAGTCATAAATTTTGTTCGCCAATGACCAAGGCCCCCAAGTCAGGTTGCCAAAGACCTGTTATTTGTTTCAATGATATTCTTTATTTTTTATGTGAGACATCATGACAATTCCCAAATCATAATTCAATCTTCATGTAGACCTCTTTACATACACTTCATTCACTTCTCAAGTTCAGTTGCCACCTGATATATGTTGACAACCTTAAATTGACAGGTCAAGACAAGGCACTAACAAACACAACTCTATATATCTACCGGCTGACTCCATCTGCTCTAATTATCAAGACACATTTCCACCAGCTGAAAAACCCTTCCCATTCATTAACTTGTATCCAGCCACTGGAATTTCTAACACTTGGATTCAGCTGGAAGGAGGAAAGACTCCTTCTCAACACATGGGCTAATCTAGTTTCCTACTCATGGCAACCTGATGAAATGACATGCACTATGGAAAAGAAAAACATGGAGATAAAAGCGGACATTTGTAAGATGTACTGAATGTAGAGCAATCATATTTGTAGCTCATCTGTGGTGTTGGGTGTGTTATTGTAATTAAGACCACCACTGTCTAGAAAAAAGAGACAGAACAGCAGGCAGGCATATTTGACTTGATTTATTGATCACTACTTGAAAGAAGAGACGTCTCTGCTTATTTATTAGATAATCCGCTTTCAGATGTACAATGTTTCACTAGTTGAGGGAATATTTCACCAGGAACAGACTTGGGAATTGTTTTACTAAATGTGACAGTAAAGGCAATGGAGGTCAAGTTCTTTGTTTTTATGCAGACAACCATAACATTCCTTTAATCCGACAGATATTAGTCTGATATTTAGAAATGCATGGTAATCTGAAACATTGTTAAAAACTAGATAAGTTTCTCAGCCACTTGTCCCAAAGTTATAGGAACTCTGGAGAGTAGAAGTCACAGTTCAATTTGTCCACCTCCCATCAGCCTGCAGGGTCTCCAAGAGGCAAAGGAGAGACCCAAGTATCAAGTTGTTCTTCTATTCTACAAAGGACGGGAAGGTGAAGGGTTTTTATGGCAGAATCCTCAGGTCTCCATGGCTTGGGTGGGCAGCAGGTAGTTGGCATGATCCAGAAACCATGGCCTTCACGTTAGCTGGCATTACACTGCATGTAGAATCATAGAATCGTAGAGTTGTTAGGGACCTCCTGGGCCATCTTGTCCAACCCCCTGCTCAAAGCAGGATTCGCTTGATCATTTTTAATGTCTGTCTTTGGGGATACTTCTTATTGAGACCTCCCTGATACAAGGAAACTTAGAAGCAATGCAAATTAGCTCTCCTTCAAGACCAATCCATTATCCCAGTCTCCAAAAATTATCACTTACCCACTGCATAGGGAATAATTCATCCATCAGTGTGGGTCCCACTGGTAGAACCCCTTCACCCCGACTGCCAATATGGGAGACCTATGCCCTCTGTTGTCCCCTGGCCAGGAGTGGTTGAATCGAGCGCCTATTCTGCCCTACGCCTTGATTTATTGTCTATGGATGTGGACTAGCTTCACTACCACTGAGGTTGTGATTGTAGTCGCTGAACACATGTGAAGCTAGCTGCTCTAGTCAACACCTCTTGGTCATGATTTTACAGCCAGTGGAAAGCCAAGGAAAAATGGGGGCAATTTTGTCCTACAATTATCACATTAAATTCCCTATAATGGGGCTCTGATCTTTGGGAACCCCACTAATCCTGAGAACAGGGCCTGACTGGAGAGAAGATTAAGCATGAATATCTCTGCTTCATTCGTCTAGAGGAATGTCGAAAATTGATGATCACAACACTCAACTATTTCTAACAGTCCCATAGACAATGAATAGACCAGACGTACACATGCTCAACCCTGCTCCATTCAGATATGATCCGAAGAACTCCATTTTTAGGTCCAGTGGGAGTCTCAAGAGTCAGACCCCTTACAATGATTATTCTCTAGCCTAGTGATAGGGGAAAACTTATTTATTAGGTACAACCCTGTCTTTAAGGGTGTCTGACACCACAGGCGTGTACCTGAGCCTCACTACGAAAAATTATAATTGCAAAATCTATATATATAAAACTGAAGGTATGTATGTGTGTATCAGCAACCAATCACGAAGCATCTTTCATTTCACCAGAACTGTTCAAAAGAAGCTGAGATGTGATTGGTTGCTATGAGCAACAGTTTTCCTTGCAACCAATCACTAAGCATCTCTCATTTCACCAGAGCTGGTTAAAAGAAGCTGAGCTGTGATTGGTTGCTATGAGCAAGTTTTCCCACTTGTCAACACCTCAGCAGACACTGACTGGGTGGGAGAAATCTGGCATCCCTGGGAACATAAGTTCCCAGCCATTGTCTGCCCCACAGAAAGGAGCACAGAGCACTTTGGTTTTGACCCCAGGCCTCTCTTAAAGGGATCCCCGGTATGGAAGTTAAAACCGTTCCACTCAGCTCTGTGGTTCTGACCCCAGGGTCTCTTCAAGGGATCATTGGTATGGAAGTTAGGGCAAATCCACTCTGCACTTTGGTACTGACCCCAGGCCTTTCTTAAAGGGATCTCCGGTATGTAAGTCAGGGCAAACCACTCAGCGCTCTGGTTCTGATCCCAGGCTCTCTTAAAGGGATCCCCGGTATGTAAGTCAGGACAAATCCACTCTGCGCTTTGGTACTGACCCCAGGCCTTTCTTAAAGGGATCTCCAGTATGGAAGTCAGGGCAAATCCATCCAGCGCTTTGGTTTTGACCCCTGACCTCTCTTAAAGGGATCTCCGGTATGTAAGTCAGGGCAATTGCCTTCAAATGCTCTAGTACTGACCCCAGGCTCTCTTAAAGGGATCTCCTGTATGCAAGTCAGGGCAAACCACTCAGCGCTCTGGTTCTGATCCCAGGCTCTATAAAGGGATCCCCGGTATGGAAGTCAGGGCAAATCCACTCTGCGCTTTGGTACTGACCCCAGGCCTCTCTTAAAGGGATCTCCGGTATGGAAGTCAGGGCAAATCCACTCAGCGCTCTGATTCTCACCCCAGGCCTCTCTTAAAGGGATCCCTGGTATGGAAGTTAGGACCGTTCCACTCACCGCTCTGGTTCTGACATGGAAAAAGGTTGTCCAGCTCCACGATGTAGCGAAAACAATTTTCTTTTATTCACTTCAATCGATACAGGGTAGAGGTTAAAATACTAGCATAGAAGATATAGATGCTTGCATTCTCAATGCGTTTCAGCTAGTTTGCTATAAAAAAAACTTGCATCTTCTTATGCGGTAAAGGATTCTTTGTGCCACCATGGGCATCAACGCCAAGGCCGAATGCTATCTTCCCACCACCTCTCGTTATACCCTTGCTCCTCCACATATTAGATCATTGGTGAGATTCAATCTAACGTGTAAGGAGGGGGCTTCACATGTACCCTGGTTACAGACTGCTCTTTTTCGTCACTATATAAAAGTGGATACAGTGGCAGCTTTGTCTGGTATGATAAAGGTTTAATTATCCATCTTCCATGTTGTAATAAACCATAAATCTAACGACAGGATGGAAATGTGCGCTTCATGTCTAAGCCAACACCAACACTTCTTCGCATTGTTCTTTCCTCGCGTTAAATAAGACTTGACTTCCATTTTACACTTTAATGACCTTGTATTTGGCAAACTTAAAGGAACGGTTGTTACACTCCAGCTTTTACATTTAAAGCAATTACCTGATATATTACCGCTTCATAGATCAGCCCTTTCACCAACAAATTGGGTAGAGAGAGAGTGAATAGGAGCAGGAAAATTAAATTCCAAACGCCACAGACAGTTGTGTAACATTACAGAAGTTCCTTTAGGCGACGGAGCAAATTACAGCTCCATTAACACCGCTATCAGCTCCTAATCAGATTCACGGCTCAGGGAAACTAAAGAAGGAGGAATATCCCTAGATATACTGTAATGTGATGTCAATAGCTGTATAGGATAATGTATATCACCCGCTATTAACAAAACCCAAATAGGTACTCCACCATCCAAAAAAATAAGACAGATTAGGACTGTGCCAACATCATAGACATCCCGTTTATATAATGGTGCCCTACACCTGCAATGTCTGAATATTCCATCAGTAGGGGTCCTAGTACTTGGGTGTACTCTATTCTCTACATCCAGGCTGGAAGGAGGTGACAGTGATGACTGAAGCAGACACTGAAAATTTGTAAGGCATGCTCCATCCAAGCCTGTGAGCAAAATGAGAACAGGGAAAGGTTCTCATACACTTTAGATAACTATGGGTTCACAGCTATGTCTCTCGATCACCTCATGAACGTGTCCACTTAGACGAGAGCGCACGTTTCTCATAGGGAAGAGAGAAGTAAGACGCGGCCAGATATTTAACAATCCTGATTAGAAATGAGTGAACCTGAACTGTAAAGTTCAGTGTTTGTACCGAACACCTAGTGTCTGATACTGAACTCCGAAGATGGCCTTCTCCTGGAAGTCTGTTTTACAGTTCAGGAGTTCAAGGAGGAGAGAAAGAGAGAGATAGAGACATTTTCGAGCTCCAAAGTTTGGGTGTCCATTGATTTCTATCGGGTTCGGGTTCAGGTTCGAGTTAGGGCACGGTTCTGGTGCCCAAACCTAACTTTGGATTAAAGTTTGCTTGGACCAGATGAACCCAAACTTCCTTACTCTGCTCAACACTAATCTGGATCTTTTTTTCCCCCAACATCACCTGGATATACTCTCTCCTCTTGTTCGCCATCATAATTGCCATTAGTCAACCAGCAAAATTACCCCACTAGTCCTTGTACATGGACCATATGTAACATACAGTTGTGGCCAAAAGTATTGACACCCCTGCAATTCTGTCAGATAATACTCAGTTTCTTCCTGAAAATGATTGCAATCACAAATTCTTTGGTATTATTATCTTCATTTAATTTGTCTTAAATGAAAAAACACAAAAGAGAATGAAGCAAAAAGCAAAACATTGATCATTTCACACAAAACTCCAAAAATGGGCCAGACAAAAGTATTGACACCCTCAGCCTAATACTTGGTTGCACAACCTTTAGCCAAAATAACTGTGACCAACCGCTTCAGGTAACCATCAATGAGTTTCTTACAATGCTCTGCTGGAATTTTAGACCATTCTTCTTTGGCAAACTGCTCCACAGGTGTTCTATGGGATTCAGGTCTGGACTCATTGCTGGCCACCTTAGAAATCTCCAGTGCTTTCTCTCAAACCATTTTCTAGTGCTTTTTGAAGTGTGTTTTGGGTCATTGTCCTGCAGGAAGACCCATGACCTCTGAGGGAGACACAGCTTTCTCACACTGGGCCCTACATTATGCTGCTAAATTTGTTGGTAGTCTTCAGACTTCATAATGCCATGCACACGGTCAAGCAGTCCAGTGCCAGAGGCAGCAAAGCAGGGAAACCTCTGCCATGTTTTACTGTAGGGACCGTGTTCTTTTCTTTGAATGCCTCTTTTTTTCTCCTGTAAAATCTATGTTGATGCCTTTGCCCAAAAAGCTCTACTTTTGTCTCATCTGACCAGAGAACATTCTTCCAAAACGTTTTAGGCTTTTTCAGGTAAGTTTTGGCAAACTCCAGCCTGGCTTTTTTATGTCTCGGGGTAAGAAGTGGGGCCTTCCTGGGTCTCCTACCATACAGTCCCTTTTCATTCAGACGCCGACGGATAGTACGGGTTGACACTGTTGTACCCTCGGACTGCAGGGCAGATTGAACTTGTTTGGATGTTAATCGAGGTTCTTTATCCAACATCCGCAAAATCTTGCGTTGAAATCTCTTGTCAATTTTTCTTTTCCATCCACATCTAGGGAGGTTAGCCACAGTGCCATGCGCTTTAAACTTCTTGATGACACTGCGCACGGTAGACACAGGAACATTCAGGTCTTTGGAGATGGACTTGTAGCCTTGAGATTGCTCATGCTTCCTCACAATTTGGTTTCTCAAGTCCTCAGACAGTTCTTTGGTCTTCTTTCTTTTCTCCATGCTCAATGTGGTACACACAAGGACACAGAACAGAGGTTGAGTCAACTTTAATCCATGTCAACTGGCTCCAAGTGTGATTTTGTTATTGCCAACACCTGTTAGGTGCCTCAGGTAAGTTACAGGTGCTGTTACTTACACAAATTAGAGAAGCATCACATGATTTTTCGAACAGTGCCAATACTTTTGTCCACCCTCTTTTTTATGTTTGGTGTGGAATTATATCCAATTTGGCTTTAGGACAATTCTTTTTGTGTTTTTTCATTTAAGACAAATTAAATGAAGATAATAATGCCAAAGAATTTGAGTTTGCCATCATTTTCAGGAAGAAACTGAGTATTATCTGACAGAATTGCAGGGGTGTCAATACTTTTGGCCACAACTGTACATAGCAAAAATACCTATCACCTAGTCTGTAGCACCAGATCTAGCCTGACCAAAACCTTTAGAGCATCATGGTCAGAAGGTGGAGGTTAGTGATGAAGACTAGGACGTTTAGCAACGTCTAAAGGTGATCATATGGAACCAACCCAACTCTCCCCCAACAGATTATGTTGGGGGGGAGGGTGAAGTACTGAGCAGATGAAATTTCAATGGCCAATCTCTTTATATTCAGGGGTCATAAGCCATTACCAGAAGTGTCTTGCAGCAGATTTCTCCTCTCACCCCATTGAAAATATATAAATGCTCGAATGGACTGAGCGCTATTCTGTATGGCTGGGTTGGGAGAGTAGATATTGACCAAAGATTAGTTTGGCAGACACCTATCTCATGTGTAGAGCTAACTTTAGATAAAGGTGTACAGGCGATTATTTTACGAGTAATCTTGATTGCATGCAGTACTTTTAATCTGAATTTTGACCCTTTAGACGGGCCAATTCAGGACCTTAGATCACAGCGGACTGGGAATGTACAAGCCGATCAGTGGTCTTTTACTGGACTGTTTAGACTGGCCGATGAATATTCTACTTTAATATGACCATTCTGTGCTCATAGACGATCATGTTCTCGGCAGCACATCACCTATTTATGAAGTACAATGTGCTGCCAAGAACAATGATTTTTAAGGTGGCTAAGAGATCATTGCACCTGACGAACATTTCGATCGTTGTTCGGCTGTTTAGACAGGAGAGAGCATTCCTATGAACGCTTGTTCCCCGATTATTGCCTTGTCAAAATAGGTTATCATTTTGGATGATGTTAAGGTGCATTGAAATTGAAGGATTATTGTGACGAAGCATTCACAATAATCCTGCAGTGTAAACAGGCTGATAATCAACTGACGAGGGAGAAAAATGCTCGTTCGTCAGGTGCAACTATTATTATCATTGTTGTTCTTGGCAGCGCATCATTCTAGGTAAACAGAACGCGCGCTGCCAAGAAATATGCCATTGCTCCGTGAATAAACTTCTATAGATCGTTCAGTTACCGTCGTGTAGAGCAGTCTGCCTGTGTAAACAGGTTTTTTAAAAGACCGCCAATCTGCAAATATTTTCTGAGTGGTGGTCGTTTAGTGTCGCCAGTGTCAACCTGCGCTTACTCCTCATGTCTGTTTTTGGAATACCTCTGCTAATTCAAGAAGGAATTTTTCCTTTTTTGCAGTAGTCCCGACTGTTGCAGAAAATAACATTGATTTTGTAGAATTTTTCCTTTTCCCAAAAAAAAAAGAAAGAAAAATAAAACTACATCTGTTTTTCAAGCAGACGGTGAAAACTGCTTTGGGTTTGGGGGGATATCTCGTATAGAGCTGAGTCGACTTTGTTCCATAATAAGCTGCTGAACTCCCATATCTTCTAATTCATTCAGTTTATTTTTATTCGGGGATTTGAAGTATTTTAAAGTCCCACCAGGGAGGTAGACCGCTCTCGATGAGTCTATTGGAACGTTCTGTATAGCTGAACTGTCTCTGTTTCAGCGGCACAAGACGCCAAAAACGTCTTCCAGAAGGTTCACATAAATGTCCACTTCTGGCTTCATTACGTCATTGGCTTCTCCAAAGTATTTCTTCTTTCTTATAAATAGGAGCATGTTTTTTTTTTATTATACCCCCCTCTTCCTCCCTGTCGGAGAGACTGCACCGTTCCCCTCGGGAGCTACATTCATACTTGTTAAATCCAATAACTTATTCACTTTTTCACAAGTTGTGGATTTTTTCTAAGCCCTGTTTTACTGGGGTGCCGAGGTCTGCTGGATGTTTCGAAGGTTTAATACACAGAGATGTGGTACTAGCAGGTACGCAGGATGCAGTGACGAGACGCGAGACGGTCTTGTGTTTTTGGTAACAACTTTTATAGGTTTATAAGTAACTATCCGCAGGGATAGTCTAACCAACCGACCAAAATAACAGGAATTGTCCTCGCAGGGACTCAATACAAGCAAACACGGAAATATAAGAACACGACTACGTCCGGCAAAGCCGATCACTATAGGGCCACGGTATGGCCGAGTACGGGTCCTTAACTATATAGTGTCACTTAACCGGCTCGATGTCCTTCGGCGTCCCGGATGTTGGTTCTTCGGCGTAGCAGCCGCTGGGCCCAGCCGCTAAAGATCTGTTGCAGACTTCGAGCGTTCCGACGCTCCGGTGAAGCAGGGGCACGACAGGCCCCGAAGGAGTCCTTGGACAGATGGGCCGCAGCCCCCGGATCGGGGCAAACAGCGGCGAACTAGCCGCAGCCACGGGTAGAAGCGGGGCGGCTACGGGCAGCGGGAGACAGGCCGCAGGCTGACGTGAGGCGGCAACGGCAGCTGGGACCCGCGGGCAGGCCGCAGCCGCGGGCTGGGGTGCGGCGGAAGCGGCCGCTGGTGTCCGCGGGCAGGCCGCAGCCGTGGGCAGGAGCGAGGCGGCAATGGCCGCGAGTGACCGCGGGCAGGCAGCAGCCGCGGGCTGGAGTAAGGCGGCAGCAGCTGCTGGTCGACGCGGGGCAGCAGTTCTCGGACGGTCGTCTCGGCGCCATCCCACTGATGTCCAGGGGGAGTGTCTCTCCTGCCTCTGGCCTCCTTCCTGGCTCCGGTGAGTAGCTCTGGCTTTCAGTTGCTCCCACATTCTCCTGCTCCTTCTGTCCCGTTCTGCTGACTCACTGTGACTCTCATTCCCCGCCCCTTTTATACCGGCTCCTCCCCCAGCCCATCTGTCAGTCTTACCAGTCCGTCCCTGAACTCTGTCCCCCGGAAACAGTTTCCCCCGGGACCTAGGCAACGGTCCCCTTGGTTCCGACCGGACACTCGGCGGGGACCCTCTCTCCCACCCTGTATGCTCGCCAGTCCTCGGGCGAGGGCTTTAGTAGACTCGGGTTAGTCTTTTGAGATGACAGTTCTTGTCGCCATACGAACTAGTCCTGTTCGTAGCGTTCAGGGGGTTTGCCAGCTGTTGACCGCTTGGAGCGTCTAAGTTCGGTTGTGGTGGAGTTTTCTGGGGTGGTGGATGGTGGTACGTAGGTTGATTCTGGTGGGGTGGCTGGGTCCACTGCGATATCACTACTTGGATGGCCCGCGGATGCGGCTGGGGAGTCCTCCTCATCATCCAGGTCCCAGACCGTTGAGGGGGGTCGGGGACCTGAGGGGTCGGCTCTGATCGCAGGGGATCAGTGGACACACAGGGCCGTAGCATGTTACGGTGTACAACACGAGTGACAGGTGCGCCGTTTTCTTCGGATTGTATTTCATACACAGGCCCATCGGGGCTTATTCGGCGCAACACTCGGTACGGGTTTTCCTCCCACCATGGCTCTAACTTGTTTTGGGGGCGCTGATCTAGCACGAGTACCTTATCCCCAGTTTGAAAGTCAATAGGTGGCGGTAGCGCTCCCCCTGGTGTTCTAGGTCCTGGAGCTTTGTATGGACGATTCGATGGAGGGTTTGTAGTCGGTGCCGGTGGCTCCGGACCCAAGAGGATACTCCAGTCCAGGGTTGAGGTTCCTCCGGGTTTATCTCCACTTCTGTGATCCCTTTGCCTTCTCGTCCAAACAGCAGCGAATAGTGGGTATAGCCGGTCACCCGGTGCACTCGGTTGTTTTAAACCCACACCAATTCAGGGACATACTCAGGCCAGCGGCCCTTTCGGTCGCTTTCCAGGGTACGCATTTGAATTAGTGTCCGATTAAATCGTTCGCAGGCTCCGTTCCCCTGCGGGTGATATGGTGTAGTCCGAGACTTATCGATACCGTAGAGATGATGCAATTCATCCTTGACTCTTCCTAGGAAGCACGCCCCCTGATCCGAATGTATTCGTTGCGGGCAGCCGTACTCTTGGATGAAGTTTTTATAAATCGCATAGGCGGCCGACTCTGCAGTTTGGTCTCCGGTGGGGGTGACCACGGCGAATTTGGTGAAATGATCCACCATAACGAGACAATGTTCATACCCCTGGTATGCGGGACCTATGGTCAGATAGTCCACCGTGAGGAGCTCAAGGGGAGCTGATGTTACGATTGTTTGCACCGGGGCTCGTTGTGCGGGTGGCTTAGCAAGCTCGCATGGGCGGCAGGTTCGGCAAACTTCCTCCACAGCGGCGTGTAAGCGCGGGTGGTAAACTATCTGTTGTAACCATTGCAAAGTCTTTTGAGCACCGAAGTGATCCCCTTTTTCGTGGGCTTCATGCGCCAGTTTGCCTAGGTGGGCTCCGGGCACGACCACCTGCCACGCTGTAGCAGAAGTCGTCCGGGACGCGGCCTTCCGATGTAACAGCCCCTTTTTGATGACTAGTTTTTCCCATTGGCGCAACATCAGCAACATATCCTGGGTCAAAGTCTGTCTCTGTGAACCAGTGGGCAATTTGTCGGTGGCCACCCATCGGCGCAGGAGTCCAATTTTTCCATCTTCCTGCTGCTGTTGGATCCACCTGTCGCGTGGCTGTTCCAGCATCCCCAGGGGGGGTCATGGATGGGGCGCTCCCTGCACGGCAGCTGTAAGCGCGGCGCTGGTGAGGACGAACGGCGTCTCTTCTCCTTCCAATTCGTCGTCTCGATTTTTCCCTGGGGTGGTGTGTCGGATCCTGGAGAGGGCGTCAGCGTGCAAGTTTTCAGCCCCTCTCTTATAGATGATCTTATAGTTGAACTTAGCCATCCGAGCCACCCACCGCTGCACCAGAGCCCCCAGTCTGGCATTCTCCAAATGGGCTAGCGGTTGTTATCAGTCCGCACCACAACTTTGGAGCCTGCCAGATACTCTGCGAATCGCTCCGTCAGTGCCCACACTACGGCGAGGAGCTCGAGCTTAAAGGAGCTGTAATTGTCAGGGTTGCGTTCGGAGTCATGCAGCGACCGGCTACCATAGGCGATCACTTTTTCTCGGCCGTCCTGAACCTGTGACAACACAGCCCCTAATCCCTGGAGACTCACGTCAGTATGCAGTATGAACGGTTGCGAGAAATCTGCATACGCCAACACCGGGGCTTCCGAGAGTGCAGCCTTAATATCTTGGAACGCGTCCTCTTGCGGTTGCTGCCTCTGGATCTTCCGCCCATTCACCCCGGCGGGAGCCCCCTTTAGCAGGTCCTGCAGGGCTCGGGCTCGGCGTGCAAAATTCTTCAAGAACCAACTGTAGTAGCCGGCCAACCCCAGGAAGGCCCACACGTCCTTCACCGTCTCGGTGGTAGGCCACCCCTGGATGGCAGGCCACCCCTGGATGGCGGCAACCTTTTCCAGGGATGGTCTAACACCCTCTGCCGAGACAACGTGCCCCTGATATTCGATCTGGGTGCGGAACAGGTGGCATTTCTGGGGCTTTACCTTCAACCCGTACTTTTGCAGCCGGCCGAGCACCTGCCCCAACCGCCGCAGGTGGTCCTTGAACGTGGCGGAATAGATGATATCATCCAGGTATATCAGCATGGCTTCAAAGTTGAGATCTCCTAGACACTGCTCCATCAACCGTTGGAAGGTTCCTGGGGCGTTGGCCAGCCCGAACGGCATACGATTGAACTCAAACAGCCCCATGGGAAGAATAAATGCCGTCTTGGCTCTGTCTTCTTACAACATCGGCACCTGCCAGTACCCACTGGCCAGGTCTAGGGTTGAGAAGTATGTTGCATTTCCTAAGGCGGACAGAGGCTCTTCTATGCGGGGCAGTGGATACGAATCCTTGATGGTGCAGGCGTTCAACTTCCGATAGTCCACACAAAAACGCAGGGTGCCGTCTTTTTTGGGTACCAACACAATGGGGGCTGCTCAGAGGCTCTGGCTTTCTCGTATGACCCCCTTCCGTAGCATTTGGGCTAGTAGGGTTTTCACCTCTTGGTATAGCTGTGGAGGGATTTGCCGATATCGTTCCCGGATGGGGGCCACTCCTGCCGTGAGGATTCCATGCGTAATGGCCGTGGTGCATCCAAAGTCGTCCTCATGGCTAGCGAAGACGCTGTAATACTGTCCGAGAAGTGTCTCTACCTGGAGAAGTTGGGCTGGCGTTAGCCCGGAGAGCTCGGCCTGCATTCTCTCCAGGATGGTTCGACCTTTCTCCTGGGTCGAGGACTCGGCAGTCTGTAGGGTCCGTATAGTTACTGCCCAAGCATCCTCGGGCTGCACCTTCAACTGGACCGTGGGGGTTGGCAGCACCTCCTCCAAAGGCCTTACTAGTTTGGCTATTTCGGCTCGGGGCATCAAGACGATATCTTGGTCTTCCAGGTTGATGCAACGCAACAGGACGGTCCCTTCCCGCACCGTGGCCAGGGAGCGAGATACCAGTATGCCAGGGTGCAGGCGCTCCGAGTAGCATGGCTCCACCTGAATCTCCACGCCCTCCAATGGCATTGGGGCGCGGATCGGCAGGGCCACCACCGTCTGCCCTGGGGGAAGCACGAGCAGGGGAGCCGCCGGCGCGATGACTTTGCCCAGCGCCTCGTCCTCCTGGCAATCCTGGAGCACTCGCGCCTCCCGCACCAACTGCTGGAAGACCTGCCCTTGGGCCGTGCGGGAACCCCACTGGCTCAGGGTCTCCTGCGTGGGGTCGATGAGGAGTATATTGCCGAACTCCCGTAATATGTTCATACCCAAGATAACTGGATGGCGGTCGTTAGTTTCTCCTTGGGTCAGGACCACTCCCCGGCGGCCGAGGGGTTTACCACACAGCGTCATTTGGAGCCATACCACTCCGGCAACAGGAACCGGCGGTTGGTTTGTGGCTACCAGCTTTATCATGAACCCCACTGGGGCCTTGCTGCCTCCGGGAAATGCTGCCGAAAGTAGGTTGCAGGCATGGTCGTTACTTGCGACCCCGGGTCCACTAGGCACCGTACAGCGCGGCCCTCGACTTCTGCCCATACTACTGGGCACTTGGTGACCAGATCTTTGGGACTTCCACCACCCCTTGTTGTGGCTTCCGGCTCTGAGCGGCGGGGACCCCTGCCCGGAGCCCTCTAGTTTAATGTCCGTCGGGGTGGGTATCTCCCACGCCGTGGACACTCTCGTGCGAAGTGGCCCGGTTCTCCGCACTCATAACACCGGGACTGCGAGGCCCGGCCCCCCGGGTATTGACGCAAGGCCGCCCAGGCGTGGGCTCAGTTCTCTTCTTTACTTCGGCCAGCTCGCCTCGGATAATCTTCAGCTCCCGTCTCACTTCCTAAATCCACTGGTGCTCTCCGGCAGCGTTCACGGATGCCTCCATGCCTCGGGCCTTCACCACGGGGACCGTCATCCCCTGCGCTCGTACCCGGGCCTGACTTCCCACCTCAGAGAAAGCTATACGTGGGTTCACTCGGATCTGCTCCCGCAATGCCTGTTTTATTAACGGGTTCCGGAGTCCAGTCACTAACAAGTCACGTAGGGTAATGTCGATAGGTCCTACCCCTACTCCGTCCTTCCGCTCGATGGCTGCGTATAACTCCTGGAGGACATTCATATACTGGGTGATGGTCTCCCCCTCTCCCTGCATTCGACTGAACAACCGGGTCCTCAACTCTCCCGCGTTTGTTGGATCCCCATGGGTTTCTTCCAGAATCTGGAAGACCCTAGCAAAGGTGTTGCGGTGTCCCGGGGGTCTCAACATTACTGAATTCCGGGCTTCCCCATCTAACGTGATGAGAGCTACCTCCGCTTCTAAATCAGGGGTCATTGGATGCATGCGGAAGAGCCCCCGCATGCGCTCTGTCCAGCTCCACAACAGGGTATTGGAGCCGGAAAACCGTGGCAGGTTGCTTAGCATAGCCCCCAAAGAAATGCTGGACCGGGGGCCCCCATTATCGGCGGCGCCTGTGGCCCCACTTTGGTCGGGAGTACCGCTGTCTGCGCTCGGAGACTGCATCCTGCCGACTACGCCAAATGTGGTACTAGCAGGTACGCAGGATGCAGTGACGAGACGCGAGACGGTCTTGTGTTTTCGGTAACAACTTTATAGGTTTATAAGTAACTATCCGCAGGGATAGTCTAAGCAACCGAACAAAATAACAGGAATTGTCCTCTCAGGGACTCAATACAAGCAAACACGGAAATATAAGAACACGACTACGTCCAGCAAAGCTGGGCACTATAGGGCCGCGTTATGGCAGACTACGGGTCCTTAACTATATAGTGTCACTTAACTGGCTCGATGTCCCTCGGCGTCCCGGATGTTGGTTCTTCGGTGTAGCAACCGCTGGGCCCAGCCGCTGAGGATCTGTCGCAGACTTCAAGCGTTCCGACGCTCCGGTGAAGCAGGGGCACGGCAGGCCCCGGAGGAGTCCTTGGACAGATGGGCCGCAGCCCCCATATCGGGGCAAACAGCTGCGATGAGGGGTGGCGGCTGGCAGGCCACCTGCGCAGCCAGCGACTGCAACGGAGGACCAGCGGTGAGCAACGGCCCGGCCCTTGCCGCAGACTAAAGCGGGACAGTGGTGGCCGCCGATGGCACTGAACTAGCCGCGGCCACGGGTAGAAGCGGGGCGGCTACGGGCGGCGGGAGACAGGCCGTAGCTGCGGGCTGACGTGAGGCGGCAACGGCCGCTGGGACCCGCAGGCAGGCCGCAGCCGCGGGTTGGGGTGAGGCGGCAGCGGCCGCTGGTGTCCGCAGGCAGGCCGCAGCCGCGGGCAGGAGCGAGGCGGCCATTCCACTGATGTCCAGGGGGAGTGTCTCTCCTGCCTCTGGCCTCCTTCCTGGCTCCGGTGAGTAGCTCTGGCTTTCAGTCGCTCCCACGGTCTCCTGCTCCTTCTGTCCCGTTCTGCTGACTCACTCTCATTCCCCGCCCCTTTTATACCGGCTCCTCCCCCAGCCCATCTGTCAGTCTTACCAGTCCGTCCCTGAACTCTGTCCCCCGGAAACAGTTTCCCCCGGGACCTAGGCAACGGTCCCCTTGGTTCCGACCCGGACACTTGGCGGGGACCCTCTCTCCCACAGAGATATAGAATTTATCAAAAGTTTTCTGAAATGGAAAACTGGCCTTTGTTCGCCATAGCGTCCAATCACAGCACAGCTTTTATTTCGTTTGAGTGGTTTAAGAAATGAAAGCCGAGTTCTGATTGGTTTCTATGGGCAACGAAGACCATTTTGGTAAATGAGGCCTACTCGACCTCATCTATAATAATAAATGCCCTAACCAGCTTCCGGTTGTAACAACTTCCGTCCAGTTGTAACCGGTGACGTCACCGCACACACACGCACGTTAACCCTCAACACACCACACCGCCCCAACACACACTCCTCTCACCTTTCACCTCCACTCATGTCCACTCACTCTTTCACTCCACATACGTTCCTTTCTCTCACTCCGTTTCTCATACTCACACTGTCATCGTCGCTGCCCCGACATCTTCCTCCGCCACCGCGATCCAGGATCCAGACGTTCTCCAGGCCGCCGACATCGGGATCCAAAAAGATGGCGTCGGCGAAATCTCGCGAGATTACGCCGACGCCATTTTGGATCCCGATGTCGCCCATGCCAGCGACATGTTGTTGCGGCGGCGCCATCTTGAATATCGCGGGACTTCACGAAATCCAAGATGGCGTCCCGCAAGAACATGTCGGCGGCCTGGAGAACGTCTGGATCCTGGATCGCGGCGGCGGAGGAAGATGTCGGGGCAGCGACGATGACGGTGTGAGTATGAGAAACGGAGTGAGAGAAAGGAACGTATGTGGAGTGAAAGAGTGAGTGGACATGAGTGGAGGTGAAAGGTGAGAGGAGTGTGTGTTGAGGCGGTGTGGTGTGTTGAGGGTTAACATGGCAAGAGGTGTGAGGCTGTGTGCACACGCTGCGGATTTTGCTGCGGTTCCGCAGCGGTTTTGGCCGCTGCGGACCCGCAGCAGTTTTTGCTGCGGTGTACAGTACCATGATTCCCTATGGGAATCAAAAACCGCAGTGCAGATGGTGCGGAATTTTCCGCGCGGATTATCTGCGGTTTTCAATCCGCAGAAAGAATTGACATGTCAATTCTTTCTGCGGATTCTCCTGCGGTTTGCCATCTCCTCTGTTGAGGAGATGAAAAACCGCAGGGCAAAACTGCAGAGCAATCCGCAGGTAAAACCGCAGGTCTTTTGACCTGCGGTTTCACCTGCGGATTTTACAAAATCCGCGCGGATGAATCCGCACCTAATCCGCAGCGTGTGCACACAGCCTTAACGACGTCGGCGAAATCTCGCGAGATTTCGCCAACGCCATCTTGCATTCGTAAAATTGCGTCATTTACCTCACGCCGACTTGCTGTGCGGACGCTTGGCATTGCCTGTACCACCATAACTACTGCTGCCTTGGTCCTATGCCTGTTTACTGCCGGTGTCTAATTACAGGGCCAATTTGCCTCTACTGCCATAACTACTGCTGCCTTGCTCCTCTGCCGGTGTCTAATTACAGGGCTAATTTGCCTCTACCGCCATAACTACTGCTGCCTTGCTCCTCTGCCGGTGTCTAATTACAGGGCCAATTTGCCTATACCGCCATAACTACTGCTGCCTTGCTCCTCTGCCGGTGTCTAATTACAGGGCTAATTTGCCTCTACCGCCATAACTACTGCTGCCTTGCTCCTCTGCCGGTGTCTAATTACAGGGCTAATTTGCCTCTACCGCCATAACTACTGCTGCCTTGCTCCTCTGCCGGTGTCTAATTACAGGGCCAATTTGCCTATACCGCCATAACTACTGCTGCATTGCTCCTCTGCCGGTGTCTAATTACAGGGCCAATTTGCCTATGCCGCCATAACTACTGCTGCCTTGCTCCTCTGCCAGTGTCTAATTACAGGGCTAATTTGCCTCTACCGCCATAACTACTGCTGCATTGCTCCTCTGCCGGTGTCTAATTACAGGAACAATTTGCCTCTACCTCCATAACTACTGCTGCCTTGCTCCTCTGCCGGTGTCTAATTACAGGGCTAATTTGCCTCTACCGCCATAACTACTGCTGCCTTGCTCCTCTGCCGGTGTCTAATTACAGGATCAATTTGCCTCTACCGCCATAACTACTGCTGCCTTGCTCCTCTGCTGGTGTCTAATTACAGGGCCAATTTGCCTCTACCGCCATAACTACTGCTGCCTTGCTCCTCTGCCGGTGTCTAATTACAGGATCAATTTGCCTCTACCGCCATAACTACTGCTGCCTTGCTCCTCTGCCGGTGTCTAATTACAGGGCCAATTTGCCTCTACCGCCATAACTACTGCTGCCTTGCTCCTCTGCTGGTGTCTAATTACAGGATCAATTTGCCTCTACCGCCATAACTACTGCTGCCTTGCTCCTCTGCCGGTGTCTAATTATAGGATCAATTTGCCTCTACCGCCATAACTACTGCTGCATTGCTCCTCTGCTGGTGTCTAATTACAGGTCCAATTTGCCTCTACCGCCATAAGTACTGCTGCCTTGCTCCTCTGACTGTTCACTGCCTGTGTGTAATTACAGGGCCAATTTGCCTCTACCGCCATAACTACTGCTGCCTTGCTCCTCTGCCGGTGTCTAATTACAGGGCCAATTTGCCTCTACCGCCATAACTACTGCTGCCTTGCTCCTCTGCCGGTGTCTAACTACAGGGCCAATTTGCCACTACCACTTCATAACTACTGCTGGGCAATTACAGGGTCAATTAGTATCTGTTTACTCTACAATACTCCAGGACGCCTTCTTCACTGCCAGATAACTGCCAAATAGACTCCTTTACCTGTGCCAACATGAGTCATAACAAAAAGTATGCCAATGCCAGTGAAAGGAAAGCAGCTTTAGCACTACGACAAAAACAACGCTGTGCTAATGAGACTCCTGAGGAAAAACACCATCGCCTTGAGAAGATTAAGGCTTATAAACGTCGTCGCCTCACACACGAATCCCCTAACTCTAAATCCATAAGATTGGCTGAAGAAGCCTCTGCACGCCGTCACCGCCGACAACAGACGGCCTCTTCCTCATCATTATTATTAGACTCACAACAGGATGCTTCCACATCGGCATGTGGAACAATTTACTGCTACACTTCATCCCATATGCCGTTCACTGACATAACTAATCAGCAATCTGTTTCTGCCCTATCAATACCACCATTCAATACCGATGCACAGTATGCCAATGCCAGTGAAAGGAAAGCAGCTTTAGCACTACGACAAAAACAACGCCGTGCTAATGAGACTCCTGAGGAAAAACACCATCGACTTGACAAGATTAAGGCTTATAAACGCCGTCGTCTCACACACGAATCCCCTAACTCTAAATCTATTACATTGGCTGAAGAAGCCTCTACACGCCATCACCGCCAACAACAGACGGCTTCTTCCTCATCATCTATAATAATAAATGCCCTAAGCAGCTTCCGGTTGTAACAACTTCCGTCCAGTTGTAACCGGTGACGTCACCACACACACGCACATGTTAACCCTCAACACACCACACCGCCTCAACACACACTCCTCTCACCTTTCACCTCCACTCACGTCCACTCACTCTTTCACTCCACATACGTTCCTTTCTCTCACTCCGTTTCTCATACTCACACCGTCATCGTCGCTGCCCCGACATCTTCCTCCGCCGCCGCGATCCTGGATCCAGACGTTCTCCAGGCCGCCGACATGTTCTTGCGGCGACGCCATCTTGGATTTCGTGAAATCCCGCGAGATTCAAGATGGCGTCGCCGCAAGAACATGTAGCTGGCGTGGACGACTCGGGATCCAAAAAGATGGCGTCGGCGAAATCTCGCGAGATTACGCCGACACCATTTTGGATCCCGATGTCGTCCACGCCGGCGACATGTTCTTGCGGCGACGCCATTTTGGATCGGCGAAATCCCGCGATAGTCAAGATGGCGTCACCGCAAGGACATGTCGCCGGCGAGGACGACGTCGGGATCCAAAATGGCGTCGGCGAAAACTCGCGAGATTTCGCCGACGCCATTTTGGATCCCGACATCGTCCACGCCGGCGACACGTTCTTCTGGCGACGCTATCTTGACTATCGCGGGATTTCACGATACTCAAGATGGCGTCGCCGCAAGAACATGTCGCCGGCGTGGACAACGTCTGGATCCAGGATGGCGCCGGCGGAAGAAGATGTCGGGGATCGTGGAGCAGCGGCGATGACGGCGTGAGTATGAGACGGAGTGAGAGAAGGGGTCGTATGTGGAGTGAAAGAGTGAGTGGAGATGGTGAAAGGTGAGAGGAGTGTGTGTTGAGGAGTGTGTGTGTTGAGGGTTAACATGGCAAGAGGAGTGATGCTATCGCATCCTCCCGATGCGATAGCATTGGGCCATAATCTAGTCTATGATAAGTATCTAAAAGAACTGCCCTTGGTACTCATAGCAACCAATCAGAGAACGGCTTTCATTTTGCCAGCGCGGTTTAAGAAACGGAAGGTGAGTTCTGATTGGTTGCTATGGGCAACAGACACCATTTTGGTAAATCAGGCCTAATCAACCACATTTATCTAAATTATCTAAAAGAAGAAGTGTGTTTGATACCCATAGCAACCAATCAGAGTTCAGCTTTCATTTTTCAAACTGCTCTGGGAAAATGAGATCTGCTCTGTGATTGGTTGCTATGGGAACAAAGACACATAGATGCCTGATAGGTGCAGGTCCTTTCTCCGGAACTCTCTCCCATTGGGAAATGGTAAAAAAAAAAAATGGTCTGCTTTTCCCCATTGAGATTTGAAGTTTTTGAGCTCTAGATTTCAATAGGGAAAGTGTGACGACTCCTGGTCGTGGCACCAACACTCCCAGGGTGAGCTGACCTAGTGAGGACCATCCCCTATACAGGGAGTGTCAGGGGCAGCCCAAGGGGGTAAGGTACCACGGCTGCTGGCACCAGGTGGCCGGCTCACAGGAGACACAAGTCAGTGTGTCTGCAGGAACGTGCAAAGCGTGGACACAGGGGAACGCAGGGCACCGGACGGTATAGGACGGGTACACGGGAGTGCGCTAGATACAGGATAGTGCAAGGCGGATACACGAGGGCACGTATGGCGTGCACAGACATGCACGCCCGGGAGCGAGCAAAGCAGGGTGCGTGCAAAGAAGCAGTGCAGGGCTAGGCAGAAGGTGTGCCAGGAGGCACAACAGAGCATAGAGCAGAGCGTGTGCCAAGGGGCACGAGAGAACACAGTGAAGGAACAGAGCACTTGCCAGGAGGCACAACAGAGCACAAGGCAGAGTACAGGGACAGAGCGTGTGCCAGGAGGCACAATGGAGCACAAGGCAGAGTACAGGGACAGAGCATGTGCCAGGAGGCACAACGGAGCACAAGGCAGAGTACAGGGACAGAGCGTGTGCCAGGAGGCACAATGGAGCACAAGGCAGAGTACAGGGACAGAGCTCGTGCCAGGAGGCACAACGGAGCACAAGGCAGAGTACAGGGACAGAGCTCGTGCCAGGAGGCACAATGGAGCACAAGGTAGAGTACAGGGACAGAGCTCATGCCAGGAGGCACAACGGAGCACAAGGCAGAGTACAGGGACAGAGCTCGTGCCAGGAGGCACAACGGAGCACAAGGCAGAGTACAGGGACAGAGCGTGTGCCAGGAGGCACAACGGAGCACAAGGCAGAGTACAGGGACAGAGCTCGTGCCAGGAGGCACAACGGAGCACAAGGCAGAGTACAGGGACAGAGCGTGTGCCAGGAGGCACAATGGAGCACAAGGCAGAGTATAGGGACAGAACTCGTGCCAGGAGGCACAATGGAGCACAAGGCAGAGGACCGAAATACAGTACACAGCCTGGCAAGGACAAGGCAGACCAAGCCAGGAAGCACAACAATAATCAGGCACTTCCCATAGGAAGAGGTGGCCTGATATAGCACAAGAGCTCTAGGACTTCCGGGTCAAGTCCACCAATACCATAGAGAGGACATGAGCAGAGGCACGGCAGAGAAGAGCGCGCGTGCGCACTAAGAACCTTGTGCAGACATGGAACTAAGTACGAGAAGTGCGGGTGCGCACCCGACGGGACCCCCGGAGCGGTCACGGCACCGGAAGAGGAGACGTCGGGCCCGAGGTCCCGCCCCCAGGTGAGAGTGACATGACAGGCAGTGTGAATTGACTAATGGAGATGGTCCTCCTTCTAATGCTGCTGTGCTTATCCTAGGATGGTAAGACACCTTTTACGCAAAGTGGCATAGCTAAAAAATTAAGGACCCCAATGTAAAATATCCAACAAGGCCCCCAACATATTATTGGTCTTCTCAAATGGGACTTTTTGGACCTTTCTAGGTTCCAGGGCCTAGGTGCTTTTTGCAACCCCCGGACCCACTTTATTTATGCTCTTCGCAATGGGTGGTCAATATCAAAATCCTGTACCATTACTTGATCTTTTGGCGATCAAGCAAAACTTACCACTGCATCCTGGCAACGCTGGGGTCCTGGGTTCAAATCCCACCAAGGACAACATCTGCAAGGAGTTTGTATGTTCTCCCTGTGTTTGCGTGGGTTTCCTCCGGGTTCTCCGGTTTCCTCTCACATTCCAAAAACATAATGGTAGGGAATGTAGATTTGAGCCCCAATGGGGACAGTGATGATGATGTATGTAAAGCGCTGCGGAATATGATGGCGTGAGTAAAATAAATAGAGGTATAGTGATAAAAGTGGCCTCCTTAAAAAATACCATGGAGTGCAAAATCCCAGACCAGTGAGTGTTCTCGGAAATAACATCAAGAAAATCTCAAAAAGGGGTTGTTTGATATTGACGACCCTTACCCTTATGTTCTGCCATAAAACGGGACCCCCTCTCAGGACCACCCTCTAAGACTGCTCATGCATAACTAGGGAGGCCTATTTTTGCATTTTATGGGTGACTATGCATTTGAATGGCTGCCAGGTAATTCTATATTGTGTGACCAGATTACATCGTCCTCCGACTTCATAAGTGATAGTCTAGTGAAGAACTAGTGAAAAACAATAGGGCTGGACTGGAAATGTCAATTTTTATAATCTTGCTTCCAATGGGCAATAATTTTTTGCTTTGTTTTTGAGTGCGGATTTATACGTCATTTGTCTACACTAAAAGTTCAAAAAAAGTTTGTTTTATTCCCCCAAAACGCTGCACATGGCTGTTTACACATAGCGCCCTTCCTGCGTTATAGTTCCAGCAAAAGCTATGGGATTTCAGAAATCTCATGCAGATAGTTATTTTTTTTATTCCTATCAGATATTTTGCAGTGTTTTTTTCACCCATGGAAAGTAATTAGAAAGTGCAAAAAAAAGTTGCAAAAACGCAGCGAAGTGTTTATGGTGAATAAAACTAACTTTGTTAAAGTTGTAATTTTTTTTAAGTCATCCAAGTAATGCACATGAAAAACGCGACAAAAAAAAAAAAAATAAGCGACAAAAAACGCTGAAAAACTGACCGAGAAAGCAGTTTTTGGCTGCTGAAAAAAAAAAAAGTTGCAAAAACGCAGCGAAGCGTTTATGGTGAATAAAACTAACTTTGTTAAAATTGTAATTTTTTTAAGTCATCCAAGTAATGCACATGAAAAACGCGACAAAAAAAAAAAAATAAGCGACAAAAAAACGCTGAAAAACTGACCAAGAAAGCAGTTTTTGGCTGCTGAAAAAAAAAAAGTTGCAAAAACGCAGCGAAGCGTTTATGGTGAATAAAACTAACTTTGTTAAAATTGTAATTTTTTTAAGTCATCCAAGTAATGCACATGAAAAACGCGACAAAAAAAAAAAAATAAGCGACAAAAAAACGCTGAAAAACTGACCAAGAAAGCAGTTTTTGGCTGCTGAAAAAAAAAAAGTTGCAAAAACGCAGCGAAGCGTTTATGGTGAATAAAACTAACTTTGTTAAAATTGTAATTTTTTTAAGTTATCCAAGTAATGCACATGAAAAACGCGACAAAAAAAAAAATAAGCGACGAAAAAACGCTGAAAAACGGACCGAGAAAGCAATTTTTGGCTGCTGAAAAGAAAAAAAAAAGTTGCAAAAATGCAACGTGTGAAGAGACTCTGGGGCTGAGCTGACCGATCACTGCCATCATCTGTACTCCAAATGAGTACGTTCTGATATCAAGGCAGCGAAAGACAGGGAAATAGACAGGAAAAGCGGGAGGTTGGAAAACACTTACATGCAATTATTAAAATTTAAAAAAAAGATGCTAATTTAAGGAACTTGAATATGGCACCGCTAATATTTTGATGAACGTATTTAGCAGCCAGTCGTGCAACCCTTAGAATAAACTCAGAATCCTTTGTTTTTTTTATCTCTTAACATTCTGAGACGCTCATGTGCGTGGGAAACGGATAATGAATGCTGAGACTTCACCAACGAAACGTACATTTTGGCTACCAGTCTGGAATCACTTTGGGAAAGTTTGCTGGAATAAAACAAAGAGAAAACCTTCTTGGATGCCGAATAGATTCCCCATCCAAACAGAATGTGCAGCCAACGCTCCACGGAACGGCCTGAGATGGGATTTAAGTATTCCGCTAGATCTTAGGAAATAAGCTAAGGTATGCAAGAGCCGAAATAAGGGACGACCTCCTGCCGCTGCTGCCGTTCGCTTCACACGGGACCTCTTTGAAATATATACTTTTTTTTTTTAACACTATCAAAGTTAAGAGATCTTAAAGAGGAGTTAGACGTGCAGATTATATTAAGTATTAATTATAATTAATTCAGTAGCTTTATGGGAAATTATTCAGTATAACGAGTCTCTCGCATCAACACCCAGCGCTGCCGCCGGCACTCAGGACCGAAGCTGTGGCTTCATAGAGATACATGCAGCCACAGCTCCGGTCCTGAGTGTCGGCAACAGCGCTGGGTGTTGATTTGAGAAACCGTGTGAGCTTCTCGCATCACACACGGTAGTGTGATCCCAGCCTTAAGTGTCCAATTGGCGGTGATTAACAGTTATTTCTGTATGTACGGTTACAAGAAGGCTGTCAATCACTATGTAAGTGTCACATCCTCCTGGGAGATCTGGGGTTAGAAGATCAGTATGTATTCTGAATCGCAGATCTTCCATTTTGCGTGTTTATATGTGTCCCATTTTAATTGGATATGGCTTCCTTTGGTGCTGAAGAGGTTAACGACCCTATGCTAGTCAGAAACTTGCAGCTCCATTTTCAGCTGCTTCTGCTCTGGTCACTACCTCTCCCTGTGGAACCTGGCCAGACCTTCTCTATTTTGCCAGTGAAAGTTTTGCTTCCTAGCTCCCTGGAGATTGTTGTGTGCTGAATAGGAGATGGTTGTTGCTGCTGGAGATTGTTGCGTGCTGTTTTTGGGTGTATGCTTTCCTCATTGTCCTATTCCCATTTTGTTGGTACATTCCTATCCTTCCCTATATACCTCTTTACCTTTGATGAGTGCTTGTATGTTTGTTGCTTTCTGTTATCCCTGTTTTGTCTTTGTGTCTTATTTGCCTTATATTTCTGTCCCATGCCTCAGGGGAATAGTAAGGTTGGAGACTTCGGACTCTCTACCTCCAGGAGTACCCCCGGGACGGGGAAGATAGTTAGGGTCCCAGTTCCAGGAACAGTTTGAGGCCCACCCATTCTTACCGAAGACTGTCACAGTGTGAGAGAAGGTCCACCCACTGGACTGCAAAGTCTAGAATGAGCAGATGTTCAAATGAATAAAATACAGGTTTAACCCAATCCATACCCACAAATCATTGCTCGGAGTATTCCATTAAAGGACAGGCAATTAGGAATCACAGATTAATTTATCCATAGAGTCAATTTCTTTGGTAAAATGTCAAAAGTCCTTAAAGTAGTTGTCCACCTTTGGGATCATTATTTTCTTATTTAAAAATTTTGCAGCCATTCTGTTGGGAGACAAATTAGTTAACTAGGATTCCATCAGTAAGCTTGTACTGCTAATCCATTGGGAGAGTTTTTAACTAACTGTTTTATCTTAACTTTTTTTTTTAAGTTACTCTCAACTGATTTATGCCCACAGACCACATCAAGGTTGAATGTGCAAGGAAACAAAGAGCCTGTAGAGCCAAAGTGTGCACATTATTTTCTATGAAATCAATTTGCAAGAATGTTTTTTTTTAGCCCTAATTACACATATTTAATTAAAATAAAAATTGTTCTCATTGGTGGACTACCCCTCTAACACCCCTAACACTATAGATTAAAGTTGGGAAGTTGGCCAAAACTTTCTGATATCTTCAGGATCGGCCAATCATCTGATATATATGGGACTTTTCCCCGATAGATATCAAAGGAGAAAATGATGCAGTTGGAATTGAAAAAAGTGGCTTCTAGAGGAGTCTGGAAGCCACTTTCTCCTCTCTCCCCATAGAGAATACATGAACGCTTGAATAGTAAAGGTAGCTGTAGGCAAAAAGTGTGTTCTGCCAGCCACTACGTCATGTGTATAGCTGGAGCCATACCTCCTAACCTGCCAAGGGTCTATGCCTAATTTAGCGGAACTCCGATGCCTAGGGCTATTATTTTCTTATAAGGACTGGTTAGGACGTGTTCATAAATCATCTTAGTCTGTACACTATTTCACTTTGCAAATAATTTAACTCACCTCCGGGACTAATTATACTGTCTGCAATGATGGTTACATGACTTATTACATACAACCCTGAAGCTCCAGTTTTTCAAACAGTGCCCCTGCAGGCAGATCAGGGTATTGCAGTCCAATATATCATAGCTGAGTGTATAATACCTAGACACAACTTTAGGTAGAGGCACCATTGTCTCCCTATGACTCAAAAATGGTATTTGATAAAGGATTGGTCAAAATTTAGTAGCTGATTCCACGAAGATCCATTACAGAAACCGTAACCTGGAATGTTCCCGGATAGTTTTGGAGAGAGATGACGCCCATGGAATTCCAAACTACAATCTATTGAATGCACATGCACATATCGTATAAGTCCATAGCATTAATTTATAATAAAATATTAAGGGATTGAGCGCTGTGGGGTCAGTAATCGCTTCCAGATGACAAGTCAGCTTATTGTTTAGTCTAATCTTCTATTTATCCCAAAATCAGTTCCTGTGCGAACAGACAGAACAATGGACTACACCGAAACGTTCCCGGAGAAGAAGAAAATCAGCTATTCGAAAACATTCAGGGACTAAGTTTTGGTTTCTGTTATTGATTAAGGTGGAAAAAAATTCCATATTAAACCAATGTAAAAAGAAGAAAGAGGAAAAATTGACTGACAGCTATAAGGAGGGCTATGTGACAACCCATGGGGTATCTGCGTCACCGAACAAGGGTTAGAAGGACCCCACTATGCACGTGGCTAAAAGGAAGCAGAGGTGGGTTCCCTCTGGGATCCTTGGGGGTGGGACTTTATTCCAACCAATCACTCAGTTACAAAACACTAATCATATTACCCAATGCAGGGACTTCTCAGATCTTCAAGGAATTTTCCAGAATTCGAAAAACATGGCGGAATTCTTTCCAAAATAATATTGCCCCTTTGATTCCAAAGAAGTAAATAGGGCAATATTACACATCAGCCATTTTCAGGTGCAAACCGAGTGACTTCGGCGTGCTCGAAAAATATGTTCGAGTCCCCGCGGCTGCATGTCTCAGGAAAGCCCTGAATGTGTTGAGCAACAACGCGGGACACGCAGCCGCGGGGACTCGTACATATTTTTCGAGCACGCTGAAGTGACCACTCGGTTAGGACCCGAGCATGCTGAGCTAACACCTTATCCAGGCCTGTTCGCTCATCACTACTAGTAAACCAAAAGATTGTAGATGTACTGTATAACACAGAGCTGGTATCACCTTCCCTGGCTCCAATGCTGCCTCCCAGCCGATGCTCCAACAGGCTGCAGGAGTGACATCACATCAACAGTGCACATGACCGCTGCAGCCAATCACTGTAAAAAAAATAACTTTTTTTTTTTCAGATGGGGCTTTCAAGTTGTTATTGTATTAATTTTTGCTATTGAGCTTAAATTGCAAAAATGGCACAAAAATAATCTGTATGTTGTAGATTGTACGAGAATCCCACCACCGGAGACAGGGTTATGTGACTTGCTTCCAAGGCCAAATCTGAAGATCATGGCACTTTCTTCTGGTATTGCCATAGTGCAGCAGCTGTGAGGCGAAGAGACTATAACAGCTGATCAACCGTGATTTTCTCAGCACAAGGAAATGGAGCTTGCCCCATTCAGGCAGGATTTGCAGAGATCGTTTCTAGAGATCACTGGGGGTCTCAGCGGTTGAACCCCACCGATGATCAGTAAGTCATTCCTCATCCTTAGGACAAGGGATAACTTTCCATTGTGAGAAATTCTATTAGGCCTTGGTCAGACTTGCGAGAAACTCGCACGGGTCTCGCACATCAATACCGGCACTCGGAACCGGAGCGTTCAGCTGCATACAAATACACGCAGCCACACATTCCGCTCCCGAGTGCGGGCGGCAGTGCCGGGTATTGATGTGCGAGATCCGTGCGAGTTTCTCGCGGGCGGCAGTGCCGGGTATTGATGTGCGAGACTCATGCGAGTTTCTCGCAAGTCTGATACCGGCCTTAAGGTTAGTGAACACTTGTATTCCCAGAATATACCAATTCTGCACCATTTTTACGTCTTCTGTTATTCTCCCACTAGAAATGTATTGATAAAATGACAACTGGGCGTTACCAGCTGGGGGTGAGATCATGCACACCAAACCAGTGCTGTCAGTCAGTGTGTGTTGGGACACACCCCCTTGGAAAGGGTCAGAGTAACACCCAGTTGTCAATTTTCCGTACGTTTCCAGGCAGAGGCAGGGTAGGAGGACGGCGATTGTGATGGGAGAGGAGACGACGGGCCAATCAGTATATGGGGATTATTAAAGGGATTTTTAGGGCTATGCAGAGGGAGTTGGGGACTTATATATATATATATCTTACTAGAATACCCTTAGAGGCATTAAAGGGGTTGCCGCAGTTTATATAGAGAAAACCTGATGACAGGTTCCCTTTAATGTCGACTGCTCGTTCATAAGAGTGAATGGGACTGTAAGATGCAAACTGAGGGGTACAGAGTTTGGAACCACCATTCTCGTGATCGTTTCGGCCCCAGTCGATACTTTACTGGCATCTCACAAGCCAAGGGAGGGAACGCCCGGACATCACAGTAAAAATCTGATGTGTCATCTCCCATTATCTTCTCACCACATCACGCTGTTTTCTCTTTCTGCATAAAAAGCAAATATTGGAATAACAGAGAACGAATTGTGCCAATATTTCATGAAGACACAACCTGGCAGCCCCTTGTGTCACCCAACTTTCCCAGAGTCCTGGTAACCGATCAAACAAGGAGGCCGGGATATAGGATGATTGATCATTTAGGGCTCTGGGAAAAAAATATGATTGACGACTCCTCTTATGGATGGAAGAGAATTTTCCCAGAAACGGATATAATTAGGAAAAAGTAGATTTTTAAACTGTAAATAAACTTTTAAAAAGTTGTAGCCACTGTTTAATAGTCTGCATTGCTGGGGGGTCCCAGTCCTGAAACACAAGGGGTTCATGTAAGTAGATATTTATAGGGACCAAATAGAAAGTCAATGGGTCTGTACCCCGATCGGCCGGTGCTCGGGTGTTTTTGACCCCTTCGTGAAGAGTCAGATGCCCCTTTAATTTGGATGAGGATCACAACGCAATGCTCGGACTGGCCGTCAGCTCTTCCAACCCAAGCGTGACAGCATGCATTTTTATGGATTGGGAGAACCGACGGCCAGTCCAAGCATTGTGTTGTGATCCTCGTCGGTCTGACTCTTCCCTTCCTTTGAGCAATCTTAGAACCTGGATCCACACTGATCAAAGCAACATGTCAAAACTTTTTTTTTTAAAGGAGAAGAATTTATTAACTTTGGGCGGCTCGGTGGCTATTACTGTAAACTTGCAACGCAGGGGTCTGATCCCACCAAGGACAACATCTGTAGGGAGTTTGTATGTTCCCCCCGTGGGTTTTCTCCAGATTCTCCAGATTCCTCCCACACTCCAAAGACATACTAATAGGGAAGCTAGATTGCGAGCCCCAATGGGGACAGTGATGACGATGCCTGTATAGTGCTGCGGAATTAATGGCGCCATATAAGTGATTAAAAAAAAAAATAATAAACTTTCTATTAACACAAGATATGAGTGATCACACCCAGTATGATTTGTGCTCCAAAACCACACAAAGTGCTAGACTAAGGTACAGGTGGGAACTTAAAGGGAACCATTCACCAGTACGGCCACCACCAAACTGGAATGCTGTAAAAAAGACCCCGATCCTGTCTTCAGAACCCAAAAAATAGCAGACAGGGTGGTCCGGTCCGTTGGGCGCCTCAAGTATTGATCAGAGGACTCCTCTCTTCCCACGATCACAATCCTCCTTCCTTGCTCCGTGTGGATGATGTGTCCCCCGACGCGCTCCTGCGTAGGTGTACTTCGCTCAGTCCTGCCGAGGGCAGAGCAGCATACAGTACTGTACTGTGCATGCGTCAGGAAAGGCCGAAGAGCGCCGATGACCGAGAAAAAAAGCCGGCGCATGCGCACTACAGTATTCTGCTCTGCCCTCGGCAGGGCAGAGAGAAGTACCAAACCTGTCGCACCAACCTGGGATGGGGTTTCCCAGAGGCCACCGCACCTGCTGCGCCAGCCTGGGATGGGAGTCATATCGCCGGACCACCGAACATCTCCTGAGACCCCGCTCCACCAGCGCTGCTGATCCCCCCCCGGGGTAAGGTGAATTTGGACTGTAAGATGGACCGCCATTTGACACATTAATTTTTTTCCCTATTTTCTTTCTGAAAATTTGGGGTGCGTCTTATAGTCCGAAAAATACGGTACATCTGCTCAGAACCACGATGGAGGACACTGTGTGGGTGACGTAGGACACATCATTCAGACGAAGCCGGGAAAGAGGACGACGACTGTAAGAAGAGAGGAGGCGCCCGATCAAGCCCTGAGATGCCCATCGGACCGGACCGCCTCCCCTGAAATTATAATAAAAGCTATTTTTGGGGATTCAGATTGGGCCATAATGGTGGCGGTCGTACGTTATATGGGAGAAACCCAGTGACAGGTTCCCTTTATGTTTGCAAGGCACAAATCTTCACATGTAGCAGGAGAGCAAAGTTGTAAGACCCTGCAGTAGCACACTGACCATGCCCATGCCAGCTGGAGACCACCGATAATGAAGACTTCATGGCTTAGAAGAGTCAGTGAGACTGGGGAACCTCCTCTAAAGACGTCCTACAATTATAGGTTTATTATAAGCTTCACGGAAAACAATGAATCAACGCAGGAGAGAAATGAATCTGCAACCGGACACAAGTCTGAAGCCCGTGTACCACCTGCTGGAATGGAAAGTCACACCATACTCTGCCTGTCAGAGACCGGAGTCAGAGCTCCGCACCATCTGCTCCCCGTCATCGCTCTCAGTAGGGGCCCTCACTGTGGCATTAGGGACCATGGTGGGACAGTACATCTGATTAGCATATGCGCCAAGTCATCCAATATCTGCCTTTTCTTACAAGTTCCAAACCGGTGTGGAACACAGTAAAATTGGGGGTTAACAGGTCACTAGAAAAGGGCCAAAGTCTTAGGTCATATATACCTTTAAAGTGGTTGTCTAGCATTAGAAAATAAGGTCTGCAATGGCGCCACTCTTGCCTATAGGCCATGTCTGGTATTGCAGATCAGTCATATATATATATATATATATATAATTATTATTCTTATTATTACCAAAGCAATTTTCTAATTACAAAATTATTTCGGTTGCTGCAAAAACGACTAAATATTTGCAATATCCGAGAGAACCCGATTTACGAAATGTAAAAAAACCCCTAAAAGATATCACCGGAGAGCGTCCTACTGGTTGGAGACCAGCGGTCCATTATTAACCATTGCATGACCCCACATCTACGGACGCCCTATAACGCCGGCACCGTCGCAGAGACATCTGCTGTCTGACAAGCAGAGTTCAGACAGGCAACAAAACAAGAGACGGCGCCAGGTTTTGGGGTCTTTTTTTTTTCTTTGCCTTCCCGGTGACCATCGGTCACGTTTTGATGGCGTTTTCCACGTGTTGGAAGCGACGTTCCCGTATCCTTTTGGATCTACCGTTTGTTAACCCTCCACGCCCTGGTGGACTGTAAGCTCTGCAGTATCGCTTACGCGCGGGTCGGAGACGTCTAGCGAGAGCAGTGCCGCACTATAGTGCACCGTACACGCTCACACAGATATTAGATGGCAAGCTCTGCGGTCCATCAGGACACATGTCATTCACAGCCATGACACACACGATCGGGGGGTCCATACCTGCTTCCTGAGCGCCTCGAAGGCTGCGCTGATGGTGTGCACCCTGGTCCTCTCCCTGGCATTGGCCAGCAGTCTCCTGGTCTGCTGGATGGCTTTGATCTCTGCGGTCTCCCCCAGCCTCTTCCTTGGAGATGCGCAGGGCTCAGGACTGTTGTCGTTGTAAGTCACTGACAAGTAGGAGGTCTCTGGGGGTCGGTGACAGACCACCACCCTGGACTGCACCCTCTGCTCCCCGATCTCCAACCCTGGAGCAGCAGCAGGAGGCATTAACCCCTTTGGCCCTGGAAGCAGCCCACCACTCAAGTCCAAGGCATCCTCAGCCACCACCACCCTCCTGTCCATCACAGGAGGAGCAGACTGCTCTTGTCCCGGTGTAGACTCCCCCTTGACCTGGTGGTGATGATGATCATGACCACCCAAGTCCACTTTAAAAGTTTGGTAGCCATTGACCTTCTTGAGGAGCTCCCTGTTCTTCCTCTTCAGCCTCTTGATGTCCTTGAGGCAGTGAGTGTTCCATTGGGGATCCTGCAGGATCTGGAGGTTCCTCATAGTTGGGGAGCAGCAGTGATGATGAGGAGGAGGAGGAGGCTCCTGTGCTGTGTGCAGGGCAGGCTCGGTGTCATCTGCTGTCCCCTCGGCAGCAGGTCTGGGGAGTGCACACTGAGCTCCCCATCTGTGTTTGTTTAGCCTCAGCTTACACAGAAGCCCCTGTTAGTGAGATCAGTCAGCATGCCGCCTGCTCCACAGCCAGGGAGACTTTCCAGCACACAGAGGAGCTGCTCTTTAAAGGGGCAGGAAGCCTTTCTCTCCCCTCTCCAGAACAGCTGGGCTGCCAGTCCCCTCTTTGTTCTGTGGATGGTGAATGAGCTGCTTCCTTTAGAACTGAGGAATCCCAGGGAAATGAGACGTGATCTTATTATTCTGCAGCCACCCCTTCGCTGCCGGAACCGAGAGCTGGAAAAGAGGCAAAACTGCTGGAGAGAGTGTGAGAGAGGAGCCAGGGGGGCATCAAGTCAGTGTCTGGGGGGATTATCACTGTCTATGCACAGCAAGGTCTGGAGCAGTGTGCAAGTGTAGGCTATGTATATATATATATATATCACAAGTTGCTGGAAGAGCAGTGATGGCATTACTGGGAAGTGTAGAAGTGATGTCATCCCATAACTGGAGAGCAGTGATGTCACTTATTACATCATTCAAGAGAGCAGTGATGTCACTTATTAAATAATTCAAGAGAGCAGTGATTTCACTTATTACATAATGCTGGAGAGCAGTGATGTCACTTATTACATAATTCTGGAGAGCAGTGATGTCACTTATTACATAATTCTGGAGAGCAGTGATGTCACTTATTACATACTCTGGAGAGCAGTGATGTCAATTATTACATAATGCTGGAGAGCAGTGATGTCACTTATTGCATACTCTGGAGAGCAGTGATGTCACTTCTTACATACTCTGGAGAGCAGTGATGTCACTTATTACATACTCTGGAGAGCAGTGATGTCAATTATTACATAATGCTGGAGAGCAGTGATGTCACTTCTTACATACTCTGGAGAGCAGTGATGTCACTTATTACATAATGCTGGAGAGCAGTGATGTCACTTATTACATAATGCTGGAGAGCAGTGATGTCACTTATTAAATAATTCAAGAGAGCAGTGATTTCACTTATTACATAATGCTGGAGAGCAGTGATGTCACTTATTACATAATGCTGGAGAGCAGTGATGTCACTTATTACATAATTCTGGAGAGCAGTGATGTCACTTATTACATAATGCTGGAGAGCAGTGATGTCACTTATTGCATACTCTGGAGAGCAGTGATGTCACTTCTTACATACTCTGGAGAGCAGTGATGTCACTTATTACATAATGCTGGAGAGCAGTGATGTCACTTATTACATAATGCTGGAGAGCAGTGATGTCAATTATTACATAATTCTGGAGAGCAGTGATGTCACTTCTTGCGTAATTCTGGAGAGCATTGATGTCACCTCTTATATAATGCTGGAGAGCAGTGACGTCACTTATTACATACTCTGGAGAGCAGTGATGTCACTTATTGCATACTCTGGAGAGCATTGATGTCACCTCTTATATAATGCTGGAGAGCAGTGATGTCACTTATTACATAATTCTGGAGAGCAGTGATGTCACTTATTACATAATTCTGGAGAGTAGTGATGTCACTTATTGCATAATTCTGGAGAGCAGTGATGTCACATATTACATAATGCTGGAGAGCAGTGATGTCACTTATTACATAATTCTGGAGAGTAGTGATGTCACTTATTGCATAATTCTGGAGAGCAGTGATGTCACATATTACATAATGCTGGAGAGCAGTGATGTCACTTATTACATAATTCTGGAGAGCAGTGATGTCACTTATTACATAATTCTGGAGAGCAGTGATGTCACTTATTTCATAATACTGGAGAGCAGTGATGTCACCTCTTACATAATTTTGGAGAGCAGTGATGTCACTTATTGCATAATTCTGGAGAGCAGTGATGTCACATATTACATAATGCTGGAGAGCAGTGATGTCACTTATTACATAATTCTGGAGAGCAGTGATGTCACTTATTACATAATTCTGGAGAGCAGTGATGTCACTTATTACATAATTCTGGAGAGCAGTGATGTCACTTATTACATAATGCTGGAGAGCAGTGATGTTACTTTTTACATAATTCTGGAGAGCAGTGATGTCACTTATTACATAATTCTGGAGAGCAGTGATGTCACTTATTTCATAATACTGGAGAGCAGTGATGTCACCTCTTACATAATTTTGGAGAGCAGTGATGTCACTTATTGCATAATTCTGGAGAGCAGTGATGTCACATATTACATAATGCTGGAGAGCAGTGATGTCACTTATTACATAATGCTGGAGAGCAGTGATGTCACTTATTACATAATTCTGGAGAGCAGTGATGTCACTTATTACATAATGCTGGAGAGCAGTGATGTCACTTATTACATAATTTTGGAGAGCAGTGATGTCACTTATTACATAATTCTGGAGAGCAGTGATGTCACTTATTACATACTCTGGACAGCAGTGATGTCACTTATTACATAATTCTGTAGAGCAGTGATGTCACTTATTACATACTCTGGAGAGCAGTGATGTCACTTACTACATAATTCTGGAGAGCAGTGATGTCACTTATTACATAATTCTGGAGAGCAGTGATTTAACTTATTACATAATTCTGGAGAGCAGTGATGTCACTTATTACATAATTCTGGAAAGTAGTGATTTCACTTATTACATAATTCAGGAGAGCAGTGATGTCACTTCTCGTACAATTTTGGAGAGCAGTGATGTCACTTACATAATCCTGGAGAGTAGTGATGTCACCTCTTACACAATTCTGGAGAGCAGTGATGTCACCTCTTGCATACTTGTGGAGAGCAGTGATGTCACTTATTACATAATTCTGGAGAGCAGTGATGTCACTTATTACATAATTCTGGAGAGCAGTGATGTCACCTCTTGCATACTTGTGGAGAGCAGTGATGTCACTTCTTACATAATTCTGGAGAGTAGTGATGTCACTTCTTGCGTAATTCTGGAGAGCAATGATGTCACTTATTACATAATTCTGGAGAGCAGTGATGTCACTTCTTGAGTAATTCTGTAGAGCAGTGATGTCACTTATTACATAATTCTGGAGAGCAGTGATGTCATTTATTACATAATTATGGAGAGCAGTGATGTCACTTATTACATAATTCTGGAGAGCAGTGATGTCACTTCTTACGTTATTCTGGAGAGTAGTGATGTCATCTCTTACATAATTCTGGATAGTAGTGATGTCACCTCTTACATAATTCTGGAGAGTAGTGATGGCATCTCTTACATAATTCTGGAGAGTAGTGATGTCACTTACATAATCCTGGAGAGTAGTGATGTCACCTCTTACACAATTCTGGAGAGCAGTGATGTCACCTCTTGCATACTTGTGGAGAGCAGTGATGTCACTTATTACATAATTCTGGAGAGCAGTGATGTCACTTATTACATAATTCTGGAGAGCAGTGATGTCACCTCTTGCATACTTGTGGAGAGCAGTGATGTCACTTCTTACATAATTCTGGAGAGTAGTGATGTCACTTCTTGCGTAATTCTGGAGAGCAATGATGTCACTTATTACATAATTCTGGAGAGCAGTGATGTCACTTCTTGAGTAATTCTGTAGAGCAGTGATGTCATTTATTACATAATTATGGAAAGCAGTGATGTCACTTATTACATAATTCTGGAGAGCAGTGATGTCACTTCTTACGTTATTCTGGAGAGTAGTGATGTCATCTCTTACATAATTCTGGATAGTAGTGATGTCACCTCTTGCATAATTCTGGAGAGTAGTGATGGCATCTCTTACATAATTCTGGAGAGTAGTGATGTCACCTCTTACATAATTCTGGAGAGCAGTGATGTCACTTACATAATTCTGGACAGCAGTGATGTCACCTCTTGCATACTTGTGGAGAGCAGTGATGTCACTTATTACATAATTCTGGAGAGCAGTGATGTCACTTATTACATAATTCTGGAGAGCAGTGATGTCACCTCTTGCATACTTGTGGAGAGCAGTGATGTCACTTCTTACATAATTCTGGAGAGTAGTGATGTCACTTCTTGCGTAATTCTGGAGAGCAATGATGTCACTTATTACATAATTCTGGAGAGCAGTGATGTCACTTCTTGAGTAATTCTGTAGAGCAGTGATGTCACTTATTACATAATTCTGGAGAGCAGTGATGTCATTTATTACATAATTATGGAAAGCAGTGATGTCACTTATTACATAATTCTGGAGAGCAGTGATGTCACTTCTTACGTTATTCTGGAGAGTAGTGATGTCATCTCTTACATAATTCTGGATAGTAGTGATGTCACCTCTTACATAATTCTGGAGAGTAGTGATGGCATCTCTTACATAATTCTGGAGAGTAGTGATGTCACCTCTTACATAATTCTGGAGAGCAGTGATGTCACTTACATAATTCTGGACAGCAGTGATGTCACCTCTTGCATACTTGTGGAGAGCAGTGATGTCACTTATTACATAATTCTGGAGAGCAGTGATGTCACTTATTACATAATTCTGGAGAGCAGTGATGTCACCTCTTGCATACTTGTGGAGAGCAGTGATGTCACTTCTTACATATTTCTGGAGAGTAGTGATGTCACTTCTTGCGTAATTCTGGAGAGCAATGATGTCACTTATTACATAATTCTGGAGAGTAGTGATGTCACTTACATAATCCTGGAGAGTAGTGATGTCACCTCTTACACAATTCTGGAGAGCAGTGATGTCACCTCTTGCATACTTGTGGAGAGCAGTGATGTCACTTATTACATAATTCTGGAGAGCAGTGATGTCACTTATTACATAATTCTGGAGAGCAGTGATGTCACCTCTTGCATACTTGTGGAGAGCAGTGATGTCACTTCTTACATATTTCTGGAGAGTAGTGATGTCACTTCTTGCGTAATTCTGGAGAGCAATGATGTCACTTATTACATAATTCTGGAGAGCAGTGATGTCACTTCTTGAGTAATTCTGGAGAGCAGTGATGTCACTTATTACATAATTCTGGAGAGCAGTGATGTCATTTATTACATAATTATGGAGAGCAGTGATGTCACTTATTACATAATTCTGGAGAGCAGTGATGTCACTTACGTTATTCTGGAGAGTAGTGATGTCATCTCTTACATAATTCTGGATAGTAGTGATGTCACCTCTTACATAATTCTGGAGAGTAGTGATGGCATCTCTTACATAATTCTGGAGAGTAGTGATGTCACCTCTTACATAATTCTGGAGAGCAGTGATGTCACTTACATAATTCTGGACAGCAGTGATGTCACCTCTTGCATACTTGTGGAGAGCAGTGATGTCACTTATTACATAATTCTGGAGAGCAGTGATGTCACCTTTTGCATACTTGTGGAGAGTAGTGATGTCACCTCTTACATAATTCTGGAGAGTAGTGATGTCACCTCTTACATAATTCTGGAGAGTAGTGATGTCATCTCTTACATAATTCTGGAGAGTAGTGATGTCACCTCTTACATAATTCTGGAGAGCATTCATGTCACTTACATAATTCTGGAGAGCAGTGATGTCACCTCTTGCATACTTGTGGAGAGCAGTGATGTCACTTATTACATAATTGTGGAGAGCAGTGATGTCACTTATTACATAATTCTGGAGAGCAGTGATGTCACCTCTTGCATACTTGTGGAGAGCAGTGATGTCACTTGTTACATAATTCTGGAGAGCAGTGATGTCACCTCTTGCATACTTGTGGAGAGCAGTGATGTCACCTCTTTCATAATTCTGGAGAGCAGTGATGTCACCTCTTGCATACTTGTGGAGAGCAGTGATGTCACTTATTACATAATTCTGGAGAGCAGTGATGTCACTTAATACATAATTCTGGAGAGCAGTGATGTCACCTCTTGCATACTTGTGGAGAGCAGTGATGCACTTATTACATAATTCTGGAGAGCAGTGATGTCACTTCTTGCGTAATTCTGGAGAGCAAAGATGCCACTTATTACATAATTCTGGAGAATAGTGATGTCACTTACATAATTCTGGAGAGAAGTGAAATCACTTATTACATAATTCTGGAGAGAAGTGATGTCACTTATTACATAATTCTGGAGAGCAGTGATGTCACCTCTTTTGTTAATCCGTTTTATTCTATGTAACTGTATATGCTGTTTTGATGCATAATTGTTTTGTCCCCTTTGTAAAATCTCTCGTATATTTTTGACAAACACTGTCTATAGTTTTGGATTAAGTTTAAAATTTAATAGCGCTGATCCTTTTGTTCTGCAACCCACACCAGAAACCAGAACCAGGCCTCCAAGTGAACCTGTATAAAGAACGATTGGTGGTGGCAGCGAGTAGTTGTAAGTTATCGTGGCGTTTGAACTGACCATATTGGGGATATATACACATATTCCATGCACTGGAATCGGAGGTGTATATACCATACGCTCCCTGTTAGTATCCCGATAACAGGCCTATTAGTGGAACCAGCCTGCGGCCTCCTCCGTCGATTGTCAGTCAATCGTGTAATTGCCCGGATGATAGGGGGCAGCAGAGAGCTGTTTGCTCCAAACAACAGCGGGTGGGTTCAGTAATGATGTCATCGATTATAACTGTACAGTAATGATGTCATGCTCGAAAACTATTACATGACCATTCATATTGGGGCTTTGCTTCATTTTCAACAGAAATTTGGGCAAAATTTAGCAAAAAGTTCTAAAACACTTAAAGAGTTAATGATCATTTTTCAAAAATAATAATAATAATAATCATTTTGATTTCTATAGCGCCAGCATGTTCCGCAACGCTTGCACAGATCATAAAGACATTACAGAATAACACATAATTCAGATACCAAATAAATTAATAACACAAGTCATTTTTATTATATAAATCAATATTACACTTGAAAATAAGCGACTCTGTAATAAATCTTATCAGAGGAATCTGCTTCTTTCTTCTCCTGGACTGATGATTTGTTTTCAGAAATTCTCAATTCACGGGTAAAATTTGTATTCGCTGAAGACAGATTGTTACATTGCTGTGATAGGAGGTGACGGTTGGTGCTGATAAGATTCTACGGAGATGGGAGGGCGGAGCTCTGATTCTAGCTCCTCCCCTCTCCATGGAATATTATAAGCACCAACTATCTCAGTAATGGGAAAACCTGTCTTCGCTGGATATAAATTTTAACTGTGTGAATTGAGAAATTTGAAAATTAATCTTCAGTCTAGGAGGAGAAAGAAGCAAATCTCTTTTATAAAATATATGACAAAGTTGCTTATTTTCATGGGTACTATTGATTTATCAGATAAAAAGTAAAACGCCGGCACCTCTGCCACTTAGGATGACAGCAGTACTATAAATAGGACATGAGGGTTAGGGGGGGCCCATTATAGATTTTGGATTGGGTCCTAGAAGCATCAGGTTCTGCCTCCGCTTATCCTGAGGCTGCAGCTTAGAATAACCACATAGCGCTATAATATTCACATCAGTTCACGGTTCTGGAAGTTCCGGAACTAAGAACCGCAGTTAGCGCAAAGCTGTCGTCGTGACAACCACAGCTGATCATTTACTGCAAGCAATCACCATGCGGGTTAACTGTCGGTGATCCAAAATAAATGGGTAAGACAATCGCTAAAATAGCAATCGCATTTGATAAAGGCAGCCATGGGGACCTTGAAGGTTAACTGTCGGTGATCCAAATTAAATATGTAAGAAAATCGCTATTTGCAACAACGCGTTTTACGAAAGTCAAAGGCCGGAGAAGAAAAAGAAAATGGGACTCTCTATCCCAGGAGCTTTCACAGACAGGAAGAAAAATTAAGATTCGTAGAAGCGTTGGCTGCTGATGACAATGGCTAGTCACAGTCGTTGCCCTGAAAAGCGTGAGTGAGACGGAGTGTGGCGGCCTATGATTTGGAGGTGGCGAATGACAGCAATTGGTAAGGAGGACACATGCTGTGATTCCGACACTTACCACAAGAGGGCAGCAGCGGGAGGACAAATCACTCCAAGAAAGTTCAAAAAGTGGACATTTTAACTCCTTGAGAACCAGCAATTTTATTTCTTGTCTCTTAGGAGTTCACGTGCACATATTTTTTTTTTTTAACCCGGGATTCTTGCATAAAACAGTTTGAACCAAAGCAAACATTTTTGCGACTTCTAGCATTGTTTATGCTGGTTCGCCCCAGCTTTATCAGCACCGATAAATTATAGCAGCAATGTACTCGGACAGGTTGACAATGCTTGCGTTGGGGCGCAGCAGCTGAAAATGCACCAAATTCAGGCCCCCGCCTCTTAGTGAATTTGAGTCTATAAATTTTGTTTATTATTTTTACTTTTTTGGGGTATGGAATATGACCCTATGGGATCATTAGGATCATTAACAAACCTTTGTGAGACATTTGCTATTTATTTATTTTTTTATTCCACTCTAAGACATCAGTTGGCATCACCAGGAAAAATAACCTGCTACTGAGTTAGTGGATGCAATAATGTAACATCCCTGGTGGTCTAGGGCAGGGTTCCCCAACGCCAGTCCTCAAGGCCCACCAACAGATCATGTTTTCAGGATTTCCTTTGTATTGCACAAGCTATGCAATTATCACCTGGGCAATACTAAGGAAATCCTGAAAACATGACCTGTTGGTGGGCCTTGAGATCTGGAGTTGGGGAACCCTGGTCTAGGGTACTGAAGTGGTTAATGCTAATATCTTCACTGATTTAAATTAGTGAGGGCATTAATATATGGGCTTGGGTAATGAAGTGATTAATGCCTACATCCCCAGTTATTAAAATTAATTAATGCAATTTTCTAATATCCCTGGTCATCTAGGGTACTGAAGTGCTTAATGCCATCATACTCAGTGATCTAAATCAGTGAATGCATTAATATAATGTCCCTGGTGGTCTAGGGTACTGGTGGTCTAGACTACTGATGGGTACTGGTGGTCTAGGGTACTGAAGCGGTTAATGAAAACATCCTCTGTGATCTCAATTAATGAGTGCATTAATGTAACATCCTCAATGGTCTAGGGTACTGAAATGGTTAACACAACATCCCCAGTGAAATAAATGATTAATGACAACATACCCAGTGATCTAAATGAGTGAATGCATTAATATAACATCCCTGGTGGTCTAGGGCAGGGTTCCCCCAACGCCAGTCCTCAAGGCCCACCAACAGATCATGTTTTCAGGATTTCTTTTGTATTGTACAAGTTATGCAATTATCACCTGGGCAATACTAAGGAAATCCTGAAAACATGATTTGTTTGTGGGCCTTGAGGACTAGAGTTGGGGAACCCAGGTCTAGGGTAATAAAGTGGTTAATGACATCATACCCAGTGATCTAAATCAGTCAATGCATTAATATAATATCCCTGCTGGTTTAGGGTACTGTGGGTACTGGTGGTCTAGGGTACTGAAGTGGTGAATGGAAACATCCTCAGTGATCTCAATTAATGAATGCATTAATGTAACGTCCCTAGTGGTCTAGGGTACTGAAATGGTTAATGCCAACATACCCAGTGATCTCAATTTGTTAATGCTTTAATATAACATCCCTGGTGGTCTAGGGTACTGAAGTGGCTAATGCCAACATTCCCAGTGAAATAAAATAGTGAGTACATTAATGTAACATCCCCGGAGGTCTAAGGTACTGAAGTGGTTAATACCAACATACCCAGTGATCTAAATTAGCGAATGCATTAATGTAATGTCCCTGGTGGTCTAGGGTACTGAACTGTTGGTGGTTAATACCCACAACCCTAATATATGAATGCATTACTGAGTGATTAATACTAACATCACCAGTGATCTATATTAGTGATTATTTCTGGTACATTCCTGGTTGTCTAGGGAAGTGAAATGTTTAATAGCCTCTTCCCTGGTGGACAAGGGTACAAAGTGGTGTCATCTTATGCAACGTTCATTCTAGGTGAGTAGGAAAATGGCGATTACATGATGAAGAGCAGGATCATCAATATCAATACATGGAAGTTCTGATGACTCATGCTGGAGGAGGGACACGTGGATGTTCGGCCATAAAGTCTCTTATGGTACAGTAACACATCTGGGAAGGAACCACACACCCAAAATAAATTGCACTTAATTACCCTTAAATGTTACGTGACACATTGCGGCTGGCCGAGCAGGAGAACAGCTGCGCTCCTCAAGGAATGATAATCATCAAATGGGTCCCAAGCGCGAGGAAGGGCTCAATGAGGTCGGAGGGAAACACGTGTGGACTCCATGTCCCACCATGTGATGTAACCCAAGAGAGCCGGTGGCATAGTTCTTGGACATGATATTAGAGGACGTTCTATCTGTGCAAGTACTATCACGATGTACGGTATCCTTCATGATGAGCTTCATGAAGAGCGGAAATTGTTTTAAGCCACATGAATTATTGATGCCATTATGTAGTCAACTCAGTGGTGGCTTCCTAAATGTAATACTCCTCCAAAATGTCCATGCCTCTACAAGACTCCAACCTCATATCCATAAGAAGCCATTACTATACCTTATACATAGGGGCGGACACTGACAGCTCGGGGCCCCTGTGCAAGAAATGTGAAATGTGTCTGGGCCCCCCTCCATTTATGGCAACAAAGCTATATATATACTAGACGGTGGCCCGATTCTATCGCATCGGGTATTCTAGAGTCTCTGTTAAAATAAAAAATAGTTATATACTCACCTTCCGACGGCCCCCGGACTCTTTCTCTCCTCTCCATGTTCCCGGCATCTTCCGGTCCCAGTAATGCTTTGCGCGAAACACCGCTGATGACGTCGCACTCACGTGAGAGTGACGTCATCTCCGGCCCTTCTCGCTAAGCATTACTGGGACCGGAAGATGCCGGGAGCGTGGTGAGAGGTGGGACATAGTCCAGGGGCCGTCGGAAGATGAGTATATAACTATATTTTTATTTTAACAGAGACTCTAGAATACCTGATGCGATAGAACCTGGCCACCATCTAGTGAATTATACTCCTGTTACACCCGGAGCTGCTGTCACTGTTCTGCTGTTACCTAATGTTTTGTACTCCAGTTACACCCAGTGCTGCTGTCACTGTTCTGCTGTTATCTAATGTATTGTACTCCAGTTACTCCCAGAGCTGCAGTTACTGTTCTGCTGTTACCTAATGTACTCCAGTTACACCCAGAGCTGCTGTCACTGTTCTGCTGTTATCTAATGTATTGTACTCCAGTTACACCCAGAGCTGCAGTCACCGTTCCGCTCTTACCTAATGTATTATACTCCTGTTACAGCCAGAGCTGCAGTCACTGTTTAGATCTTACCAAATGTATTGTACTCAAGTTACACCCAGAGCTGCAGTCACAGTTCTGCTCTTACCTAATGTATTGTATGCAAGTTACACCCAGAGCTGCAGTCACTGTTCTGCTGTTACCTAATGTACTCCTGCTACACCCAGAGCTGCAGTCACTGTTCTGCTGTTACCTAATGTAGTGTACTCCAGTTACACCCAGATCTGCAGTCACTGTTCTGCTGTTACCTAATGTATTGTACTCCAGTTACACCCAGAGCTGCTGTCACTGTTCTGCTGTTATCTAATGTATTGTACTCCAGTTACTCCCAGAGCTGCAGTCACTGTTCTGCTTTTACCTAATGTATTGTAGTCCAGTTACACCCAGAGCTGCAGTCACCGTTCTGCTCTTACCTAATGTATTATATTCCTGTTACAGCCAGAACTGCAGTCACTGTTCAGATCTTACCTAATGTATTGTACTCCAGTTACACCCAGACCTGCAGTCACTTTTCTGCTGCTACCTAATGCATTAGACTCCAGTTACACCCAGAGCTGCAGTCACTTTTCTGCTGTTACCTAATGTATTGTACTCCAGAATATGTACAGGACTGTGCCTGTGTAATGAGCGACGCAGCAGTGATGTGTTATGAATGAGTCACCGTAGGAGGCAAAAACAGAAATACAAGCTAAGTCCAGAAAACCAGAGAAGTTGGCAGCTATCAGATTGCAGACCCCTGAACCTATCAACACAACTAGCAGTAGCCGTGGGGGGTTCCTACGATGCCCTATACCCCTCGATCACAGCCGGAGAATTAAATAGGCCTAAAGAAAGAAAGGGGAAATCTAAACTGCCCCAGAGCAGACCCCAAAGCAATAGGCAGCCCCCAACATATAATGACGGTGAAGCAAGATGAAAACACCAACACAGACAGAAAGATAGACTGAGCAAAGACGGGGCCCAAAACTACCTAGATAGGAAAGGACAGGAAGGCTGCTGTCTGCAATCTGCCAAAACCCTATCAAAGACATGAGCCAACAAGCTGATATGAAAAAGGCCCTGAAGCAGCTAGGCTTCAAAAACTAAATCAGCACTCAGGTATTTTCAGAAGACAGAGCTAAAGGAATTCAGCACACCCCAGCAGGGAATGGCAGAAATCCAGAAAAACAAAGCAAAACAAAGTCAAAGCACAAATGCAAAAGGCCAAGCAGCAAACTTAGCTTTAGAGGAGCAGGAATTCAGACTGGTCTCCAGGGATCCCACAGAGAAATCACCCGCAGGGCAGAAGGGCGTCGGCAGCCTTATATCCAGTCAGTAACTCCACTCAGCCAGTCATCATCATCAGCCTCAGGTGTTTGATAATCAGGCTCACTACCTTTCTTTACCAGAAGAGGGAGTTCCTTGGGCCTCAGTAATGAATGGGAAAATGAACTCACAACAGTGATGCCTTTAACGGCTGTAATGTGTCTGTGCAATAAGCAATGCAACCGTGTTGCCACAATGACTAAGCAACTGTCGCTGATTGGTCGCGGCCTAACTGCCGCGACCAATCAGCAAGGCGGGATTTCCATGACAGACAGACAGACAGAATTAGACAATTATATAGTAGATATATATATATATACTGTATATATATACACTGCTTAAAAAAATAAAGGGAACACTTAAACAACAGAATATAACTCCAAGGAAATCAAACTTCTGTGAAATCAAACTGTCCGGAAGCAACACTGATTGACAATCAATTTCACGCGCTGTTGTGCAAATGGAATAAACAACAGATGGAAATTATTGGCAATAAAGGAGTGGTTCTGCCGGTGGGGACCACAGACCACATCTCAGTACCAATGCTTTCTGGCTGATGTTTTGGTAACTTTTGGATGTTGTTTGTGCTTTCACACTTGTGGTAGCATGAGACGGACTCTACAACCCACACAAGTGGCTCAGGTAGTGCAGCTCATCCAGGATGGCACATCAATGCGAGCTATGGCAAGAAGGTTTGCTGTGTCTGGCAGCGTTGTGTCCAGAGGCTGGTGGCGCTACCAGGAGACAGGCCAGTACACCAGGAGACGTGGAGGGGGCTGTAGGAGGGCAACAACCCAGCAGCAGGACCGCTACCTCAGCCTTTGAGCAAGGAGGAACAGGAGGAGCACTGCCAGAGCCCTGCAAAATGACCTCCAGCTGGCCACAAATGTGCGTGTGAGGATGGTCTGAGGGGCCGACGTCCACAGATGGGGGTTGTGCTCACAGCCCAACACCATGCAGGACGCTTGGCATTTGCCACAAAACACCAGGTTTGGCAAATTCACCACTGGCGCCCTGTGCTTTTCACAGATGAAAGCAGGTTCACACTGAACACATGTGACAGACATGACAGAGTCTGGAGACGCCGTGGAGATTGATCTGCCTGCAACATCCTTTCATAATGACCGGTTTGGCAGTGGGTCAGTAATGGTGTGGGGTGGCATTTCTTTGGAGGGCCGCACAGCCCTCCATGTGCTCGCCAGAGGTAGCCTGACTGCCATTAGGTACCGAGATGAGATCCTCAGACCCCTTGGGAGACCATATGTTGTTGCGGTTGGCCCTGGGTTCCTCCTAATGCAGGACAATGCCAGACCTCATGTGGCTTGAGTGTGTCAGCAGTTCCTGCAAGATGAAGGCATTGAAGTTATGGACTGCCCCGCCAAACCCATTCTGCTATAATGCTGAGGCTGGTCTGTTTTGGAACAACTCAACCTTTGATCCTTCGCTTTTTTCTCGTGGTTAATTATGATTGTCCCTTCAAAGATTATGATTGCAGGGTCAATTTTGCCATAGAATCTCCATTACTATATACAACTTTGCTGCACCTGCTGCCACCGGGTTCTCTGTGAAACCGGACTCACTTTTGTGAAGTAACTCAGGCAATTTAGTTGGGTTCAGGTGCCGGGATGCCACTAGGGTTTTCAGGTGGTTGTCAAACACTGCGCTATTAATGACTTCCTTAGGCTGGTTTCACATTAGCGCTTTTTAAGCGCACGCACGGCCGGGGGTAGCTCTCTGCCCGGCGTGCCCGCCCCTTGCTTGTAGCGCCGCCTCCTAGCGCACAGCGGCGCCTGCGATCGGCGCACCCTATCTTTAGCATAGGGTGCGCAGATCGTGCGCAGGCCGTGCGCTAGTTGCGCTTTGACCTGCGCTGCGCACTTTTGACGGTGCGCCGAGCACGCCGAAATCCGAAAAGTTTGATTTTGGCGCGCACAGCGCACCGTCAAAAGTGCGCAGCGCAGGTCAAAGCGCAACTAGCGCACGGCTTGCGCACGATCTGCGCACCCTATGCTAAAGATAGGGTGCGCCGATCGCAGGCGCCGCTGTGCGCTAGGAGGCGGCGCTACAAGCAAGGAGCGGGCACGCCGGGCAGAGAGCCGGCTCGGGGGCGGAGCTACCCCCGGCCGTGCGTGCGCTTAAAAAGCGCTAATGTGAAACCAGCCTTACACTTGTGTTGGACTTCATTACAAACGCAGCTTTGCAATGTAGCTGTGCCAGCTATGTACTTTGATATATTTTCAATCCCTTCGAATTTCTAGAAATTGGAGTTCTTCTTTATGTGGAGTGTTGTACTTGGGGGGAAGAAATATACTCTTTACTAGAAGTGTAAATCTGGATTGAAATAAACATTTCACATATTTTCTTCCTGTCTGACCAGTATTTGTTTCTTTTTTTAATCTGGGAATTTCTAATTATATTCTGGGTTGTTTACTTCCTAGAACTCATCCAGATTGGCCACTTCCCATCAATTCTAACACAATCTACAACGCGGCGCTTTTCCAAGGTTATTACTGGAATGTCGGCTTCATAATATTCCACCACAACTAAAGGGACAAAAAACATGGAGAAAAGGAATTGAAAAGACAGATGTTGAAAATAGAGGCAGTTCTTGACGTCCACCACAGAAGAGTAACAAAAAGGTGCAGGCCCCATGTAAAACCAGTAATAGGGCCCCTAAAATGTGGCATTTTGTTTCTTCTAATTAAGCAGAGATGTTTTGGCCTCTCGAAGGGGTTGTCAGGTCCAAATCGATGGAGATTTGATTTTTTAAGCCTCCCAGGACTCAGATGCTTTGATAGCGTTTGCCACCCTGCTAAATGTTTTACCTTGAAATGGCCTTTCAAGAAGTCCTTCAGAATATCTGTCGTTGTGCCCCTATAAAGCTGATCACTTGAGCCCTAAAACATTTATTTTGGAAGAATATGGATGTTTGAGTCTTACCCTTCAAGCCCATCCAGAAATGCCACTAACTTTCCTGGTAAATCCATGCCCACCCCAGAACGGCCCAAGTTTGTATCTCAAAATTTGACCAATCTGGGCAAATTTTGTTAGCGATTATACCTCAGGATTGGCCATCCCATTTACACCCCCAGAATACTGGCCAAACTTACAGTGTAAAATGTTTCAAGATGGCCCATAGACAACTAGATGATCCTTACTCAGTGCAGTGTGCTTGGCACAAGTCACGGACGAAGTGGTCTCATCTTTGCCCCTTTCAGTGCTCACTCTAACAGGTCCAAAGTAAAGAGCAGGTCAAAGTAGGTCTATAGGGTAGTTTCTAGTCCAGGACCACCCAGATGGGTCTTAAGGTGACTTCTTCCTCCACCATGCCCAATTCCAATCTCAAACCACTTTTCCCAATACACACGCTCTACCTATCTTCAACTGACTAACCAATATGGTGCCCACATCTCCTCCTTTTCTAATCTGTTCCACCCTAGAACAGGAGATATGGTCGCCTTGAGAAGAGGACTAACTTGCACTCTTGGGAACCTGACTGTCCATGTATTACATGAGTAGCCTTTCATGTAAAGGACTATATGTTATATTATATTTCTCTTGCTATTGCAATGTTTTTTTTTTCTGGCATCTAACTTAGATCCTTGGAGAGTCTAAAAAAACCCTAAAATTAAAAATGTTGGGCTCCCGAGAAGGAAAATAATCAGCTAGAGAAATAGTGTCTGTTTTGGTGCTAGAAGTAGTAGTTGTAGTAGTAGTCGACCATGTGTAAGGAAGTAAGGGCTCGCTCACACCAGTGTATTCATTGGATGAGTGCTATCTGATTTTGTATTGGATAGCACGTGCAAGAGAACAAAAATCGTAGCACGAGCACCAATTCAGGTCTATGGGTGCGTGTGAAACAGACAATGAAGAAGACAGAAAAATTAAGTTCTCCGTCTTCTCCACACCTGCACTGTGATCCTCCCATGCGATAGAATTGGAGCACAGAAAATTAACGCTCAACTTAAACTTTGATCAGAGTTTAAGCGAAGTGTCATTAGCATGATTCTCTCCCATGATCAAATCATTGCTCGAGTGACCCCATCCTCAGAGGGTGAACTGTGACAAGCAACTACACATCCTACCGAGAGGAGTTGGACCAAAGAGGCCGAGAGCAAGGCAGGACTAAAATTACTGATAGATCGGGGTCACACGAGAGATGATTTTCTCTTCTGAGAGAACTGACTCGATTATGCTAATGACATTCAGTTCAAGCTCTGTCAAAGTTTGAGCAGAATTTATCTTAGTGGGATCTGATTCTCTCGCATGAGGAAACGCGGAGAAGACAGAATACTTAATTTCTCAATCTTCTCCATTGTCTCTGTGTGTACATCGGATTTTTCTCAGTACAGGTAGAGTGTACCTCTTGCTATCTTCACTTGCACTAGGAAGTCTTCTCCACCACTAGCAGCGCACCCAGATTGCATCAGCTTCACAGGCTGAGTGCCCTCAAGGGCCCCGAAGTCCATCTCCAGGTTCCCCAGGCTGGCAGACAGAATCACAAGGAAGGGTATTTTTGGCAATCCACTGCCCCGAATATTAGGCCCACGGTTTCCTAGCAGTACAATGTGTGAGACTGCTGCTATCACTTCACACTACTGTCCTGCATTGATCTGTCACTTTCTGAACTTGACACTAACTCTCAGATCCCCCTTACCAAACTGGGCCATTACAGTTAACCCTGCCTAGGCTAAACTGCAGCCCCAGTGGGTGTTGCTCCTGACAACATGCATGAATATAAAATAAATTTATCTGATTAGAGTGCCAGGGAGCAGATCATCATCTCCGCCACTCCTACACTGCCACGTCAATGTAACAGGGATAAAAGTTTTCCATTCTGCTGATGGGTTTGTGTCCCAGCAATTGGATCCCCAAAAGCTATCATCCATCCAGTAAATAGCTAATTACTTGTTTTCTCTGGATAACCCCTTTAATTTGTTATATTGCAACTGTCAAGAGAAACCACCAAGAAGTGCGCTGGAAGGGGTGGAAGTACAATTGGAACCCTCAGTAATGGAAGAACTGCCTGCAGTACTCTTAGTGGCCCGAACACTGGCCGTGGTACGAGAAGGGACGGTGCTTGTACGCTGCATAAATTTTACAGATCAAGAGATTGCCAAGGGTTGATCCATCCGTTGGGAGGAAAGGCAGGAGAAGGCGTTTTGTGACTTAAAGAAGTCACTGACCAAAGCTCCGGTACTGGCTTACGCGGACTTCTCTATACCGTTCATTCTCCACACTGACGGAAGCTTGCACGGACTTGAGGCTGTGTTCTCGCAGGTGCAGGACGGGAAAGAGAGGGTGATTGCCTATGCTAGTCAGTCCCTTCACGATTCTGAGCGCAACCTGGACAACTACAGTTCCTTCAAGCTAGAGATGCTGGCGTTGGTGTGGGCCATTATGGGGAGATTCGCAGAATACCTGTCTGACTTGAAGGTGCAGGTGTGCACTGATAACAACCCATTAACGCATCTGGAGAATGCCAAATTAGGGGCCCTGGAACAATGCTGGGTAGCCCGGATGGTGGAGTTTCAATACAGAATTGCTTACAAGAGGGGGACGGAGAACACCCACGCCGACGCCCTATCCAGAGTAATACATGCACCTCCTGGAAAGAGTAAAGATGAGATGCTGGAGGGGGAGGAGGTTCCCCGGTCCCGAAAGACCGCTGAGACCGTGGTGGCGACGCTGGGCCAAATACGGACCCCCCATCATGAAGGAGTGTTGGGAAGATCTGGGGATGAGTGGGTCCGGTTGCAGCAGGAAGATCGTGAACTTGTGCTGTATAGACAATGGGTGACACTGAAGAAGCTGCCTAGTCATAAACAGCGGAGTGCTCTGACTCTGACTCTAGAGGCATTGAAAATACTCCGGCAGTGGGAGCGCCTCCGGATGAGAAACGGGCTGTTATATCGGAAGGTTCAAATACAGAAGGAGTTGGGAGCCTCCTGGCAGGTGGTGATTCCAGAGACGGTGCTGTCTACCATGGCCACTGAAGCTCACGAAAAGGGGGCTCACTTCAGTCTTGAAAAAACTTTCCAGTGGCTACAGCGGTTTGTCTACCACCCTTGGCTAAGAACAGCGGTTGAGGAGGCTTGCAGACTCTGTCGGGCCTGTGAGTTGGCCAAATCTCCGGAACAAAGAGCTCCTACTCACACGATAGTGACCTCAGCCCCCCTGGAGCTGTTGACCATCGACTATTTGACCATCAGGCTGGCACACCAAGTATACGTCCTCTGTGTAGTGATTGTAGATCATTTCACGAAGTTAGCGGTGGTGACGCCCACCCGGGACCAAACGGCTCAGTCCGCTGCATATGCTATCTGTAAAAATTTAATTCAAGTATATGGATGCCCACAGTGGATCCTTTCTGATCAAGGAGCCTGTTTCTTGGGAACAGTAATGGATGAGTTACAGCAGATCTATCAGTTCGCACACCACACCCTGTACCACCCTCAGGAAAATGGGGCCTGTGAGCGGTTTAACCATACTCTAATCCAGATGTTAAGGACCCTGGAAGATGATAGGAAGGCTAGGTGGCCGGAGTATGTCTCTGAACTCGTGTGGATCTACAACAATCGAGTTCATCAAACCACTGGTTGCACATCTTACTCCTTACTGTTCGGCCGGGCAAAGAAGTCACGGAGCTGGATCCAGGGGAGGACTACCCACAGACGGGGGTGTCTACCTGGGTCCGAGAACATCGCCATAGTCTGCAGACCTTACGTCGTCTAGTACAGACCCGACTCCGTGAGCTGGAACACCCTGAGAAGCTTCCTCTGCGGGGGACAGATCTTCAGGTTGGTGATCGAGTGCCAGCGAATGCCTGTTGCCTCCTCAGCGTGACATGGTGGTTTAGTCGCCCACGGCAAAAGATCTCGGATACAGACTGTTTTGACGCCCTGGCTGTGATCCAGAAGATACCATTTGCTTTTCATTTGTAAGTTTTTGGACATTAAAGACATTTTTGCTTCAAACTTTACTGGGTCAGTGCCTCATTATCGCACAGCGTGAACACCGCCGCACTACAGATCGCTCTCAAGGGCCAACTACCCCCCCAGTGGCACCCCACTTTTGTCAGGCACCCACAGAGAGGAGGTAACGATATAGTCAATAGAGTCACATGGTCAGGGGACCCGAGGGTCACAACCTGGCTTCTCTGAACGTCTCCATGGGGCCAGGTGACCGGTGAGTTCAAATCCTGGCTTCCCCAAATGTATCCATGGGTACAGTAATGGAGTTAATGGAGCAGATCTGTATTCTTCCAGGTAGGGCCATGGCCTTTAAGCTGGCATTCTGCAGAATGTCAAATCTGTGTCCCTCTTGATGGAGACATGGTGTCCTGGCTGCTATCCTGTAGAGTGTTCCTGGCTGTGATTTTGTAAAGAGTCTCCTTTTTTCATTGCAGAAGACTAGAAATCCCTTTTTATACCTACATATGTGTTTCACGTCATCCTCCACAGGTCAGGGGGAAGGTGGGATGTGATTAACTCTCATTGTTTGAGTATTTAATCAATCTGCATAGTTCTACCTTCTCTGTTTTGCAGGTCCACAAGCTAACTGGACTTATACAATGGGTAATCAATCAATCATATTAGCATACACCTATTGTTCAACTGCCCTGCATCCCTGTCCCCTAAAGACAGCAGACAATAAGCTGCAGCAAACAGCAACTCAAGAGTTAACAGTCAAAGAATACTCTATGATTCATATGACAACATTCTATGTTTCTTGACCAACAGAAGAAAAACACATAAATTTAATAGTCAAATTCAGACAGTAGCTTATTTCTCCTGGCCTACTGAAAATAGAGGTCTGGATAATCAAGATTAAATGCTGTGTCGTAAGGGATCACTGGCCAGCAGGATTTTCTGATGACAGCTTCTCAATGATGCCGTTTCTGCATGTTTCCCCATAACTCTGGTACAGTGTGACCCAGAAATTATGATACAGTGGGTACGGAAAGTATTCAGACCCCCTTTAAATTTTTCACTCTTTGTTTCATTGCAGCGATTTGGTAAATTCAAAAAATTTCATTTTTTTTCTCATTAGTGTACACTCTGCACCCCATCTTGACTGAAAAAAACAGAAATGTAGAAATTTTTGCAAATTTATGAAAAAATAAATTTAAAGGGGTCTCAATACTTTCCGTATCCACTGTACATCGCATTAAGGGAGACATTTAAAAAAAATGCCTCGGGCTGGGGCTTAGTGCTTGGCAGCTGAGCGGTCAGATACATGACATCATATCTGTGTTAGCGGCTGTTAATAGCTGCCGTGGTTTACAGTCGCACAGGTGCAGGATATAACCACGCGACTCAGCAGCTGACAAAATGACAACATAAAGGCATCTCTTGCTATCTGCACTTGCTCAAGTGTGCTCTCATACCTCTTCCTTCCTGAGTGCGGAGAGAGAGACGGCGTCCGTCTGTCCAGCCAGCCTACGCCATTGTGCACATTATCCAGTGTTACATAAATGAGCAAAGTTACTGACAGCGAATCTCATCTAGCGCTATTTAGTGCGCAGATCATTCGGAATAAAGAAAAAAGATTTTAAAATTTTGTTCCGTTTTTAACATTCTTCACCATTTTCAAAATCTACTGTATGTTTGCTGTAAGTGAATTGGAAGAGTTTGGTTTAAATCTAGAAACTGAAAACCTCTAAAAACCTAATAATTCTCACAGCAGAGACTTGGCTACAATTCTGCCACCACTTTTAGATCCAATATTTTATGCTGATTAGCTTCTTAATGTACATGTGCGTAGATTTTGTAAAGAATTGAGTTAAAAAAGTTTGTCTGCCTTAATCCAACACTGAAGGTGTTCCATTTTAGGCTTCAGAGATACAAAGGATTTGTCATCAGATTTCAAAATACAACTGTATGTATGGTTAAATAGATCTGATGAGGCTGATGTACTTACTTTGAAAATCCATGTCAAAATAGCTGTGTAATTCATTTTGTTTACATACAATTTCTTCATACCATGCTATCCTCCCTGCAGTGAATCTCCACCCACCTTACCTGATTGTCAGCTCCTCAGTGTCTATACTCCCTGCTGTGAAATCTCTACCCACCTGACCTGACAGCTCCTCAGTGTCCCTCCTTCCTGCTGTGAAATCTAAACCCACCTTACCTGACTGACAGCTCCAGTGTCTATCCTCCCTGCTGTAAAATCTCCACCCACATTGCCTGACTGACAGCTCCTCAGTGACTATCCTCCCTGTTGTGAGTTATCCACCCACCTTACCTGACTGACAGCTCCTCAGTGTCCCTCCTCCCTGCTGTGAAATCTCCACCCACCTTACCTGACTGACAGCTCCTGTGTCTATCCTCCCTGCTGTGAAATCTCCACCCACCTTACCTGACTGACAGCTCCTCAGTGACTATCCTCCCTGCTAAGAAATCTCCACCCATCTTACCTGACTGACAGCTCCTCAGTGTCCCTCCTCCCTGCTGTGAAATCTCCACCCATCTTACCTAGAATCATAAAATCGTAGAGTTGGAAGGGACCTCCTGGGCCATCTGGTCCAACCCCCTGCTCAAAGCAGGATTCGCTAAATCATTCCAGACAGATATCTGTCCAGCCTCTGTTTGAAGACTTCTATTGAAGAGAACTCACCACCTCTCGTGGCAGCCTGTTCTACTCATTGATCACTCTAACTGTCAAAAAGTTTTTTCTAATATCTAATCTGTGTCTCCTCCTATTCAGTTTCATCCCATTGCTTCTACTCTTTCCTTGTGCAAATGAGAATAAAGATGATCTTTCTGCAATGTGATAGCTCTTGAGATATTTGTAGACAGCTATTAAGTCTCCTCTCAGTCTTCTCTTCTGGAAGCTAAACATTCCCAAATCATGGCTGATAGACACTCTGGGATTCTGGACAGCAGAGAGGTGAAGTCTGGGCCAGAGAGGTAGATCTGAGTGTCATCAGCATAAAGGTGGTAGTGGAATCTGTGGGACTTTATGAGTTGCCCCAGACCAAGTGTATAGATTGAGAAGAGCAGGGGTCCTAAAACAGAGCCTTGGGGGACTCCAACAGAGAGAGGGTGGGATGAGCAGGTGGTGTGGGAGTGGGAGACGCTGAATGTGCGGTTGGAAAGGTATGAGGAGATCCAGGATAGGGCAAGGCCTTTGATGCCGAAGGAGGAGAGGATCTGTAGTAGGAGGCAGTGGTCAAATGTGTCGATTGCAGAGGACAGGTCTAGAAGCAGGAGTATAGAGTATTGTCCATTTGATTTGGCTGTAAGTAGGTCGTTAGTAATTTTGGTCACGGCTGTCTCAGTGGAGTGATGGGGGCGGAAACCAGATTGTAGATTGTCCAAGAGCAAGTTAGATGATAGGTGGGAGGAAAGTTCAGCGTGGATGTGCTGTTCCAGGAGTTTGGAAGCGAATGGGAGCAATATGGGAGCTATTGGGCGATAGCTGTACATAGCGGTTGGGTCGAGGGTTGGCTTTTTTAGGATAGGCGTGATTGTGGCAAGTTTGAAAGCAGAAGGGAAGGTACCGGACGTTAGTGATAGGTTGAAGAGGTGAGTTAGGGATGGGATAAGTGTGGTGGTGAGGTTGGAGAGGAGGTGGGATGGGATGGGGTCGAGTGTACAGGTTGTGAGGTGCGATTTGGAGAAGAGACGATTAAGCTCCCCTTCAGTGATGTTGCAGTGTGAGGTTGTGGAGTTTGGGCATTGGTCTGGTATACAAAGGGGTTGTGGTGGTTGAGTGATGAAGACTTGCCTTGTTGGGTCAATCTTGTTTTTGAAGTGTGTGGCAAAGTCCTTAAAAAAAGGGGGAGACAGAAGCGCACAATAGGGTCTTATCCAATGATATAAACGTTTCACAGATATGGATCCACTCACCTGGTTCAGTTGTGTGGAACACAACAACCATAAGCACAAATGGGTAGGATCCGATGAACTGCAGCAATCAAAGTCCTTGGCAGAGATGAGGGAGGTTGGAGGAGGCAGTGGTGGGCGGAGGAGGGAGTTAAAAGTTTTGAATAACTGTTTTGGGTTGTAAGAGAGGGAAGATACGAGGGTTGTGAAGTAGGCCTGTTTAGCAGAGGTGAGGGCAGATTTGAAATCGAGTGTGGCCTGTTTGAATGTGGTGAAGTCATCTTGTGAATTTGTTTTCTTCCAGCGCCGCTCTGCAATCCTGGACACTTGCCGGAGCTTTTTAGTGGTGTTATTGTGCCAGGGTTGTCTGTTGATGCATCGCATTCTGCCATGAACGAGAGGGGCAACCGTGTCAATAGCTGATGTGAGACTGGCATTGTAGAAAGCAGTGGCATCATCTGTGTCATGGAGTAAGGATATGGATGCCAGTGGTAGAATAGAGTCAGAGAGCGAATGGGTGTCTAGGTGTGCAAGGTTTCTGCGGGGGTGTGCGTGTTGCTGGACATGGATGCCAGGTGAGGAGGACAGGGATGATAAAGTGAGTAAATGGTGGTCAGATAGAGGGAGAGGGGAGGTGGTGAAGTTAGAAAGAGAGCAGAGACGGGTGAAGACCAGGTCTAATGTGTGTCCGTCTGTGTGGGTGGCTGAGGAGGACCACTGAGTAAGTCCAAAGGATGAAGTAAGGGACAGGAGTTTGGAGGCTGCTGACTGAAGGGTATCAGTGAGGATGTTGAAGTCACCCATGATGATAGTGGGGGTGTCAGTTGAAAGAAAATGAAGACGCCAGGTAGAGAATTGGTCAATGAAGGCAGTGGTCGGGCCTGGAGGTCGGTATATGACGGCCACTTGGAGGTTGGAGGGAGAGTAGATGCGGACAGAGTGGACTGCAAAAGAGGGGAGGAATAGGGAGGGAAGAGGTGGGATTGGGTTGAAGGTGCAGTTGGAAGAAAAGAGAAGACCCACTCCTCCACCGTGTCTGTTGCCAGGGCGAGGAGTGTGGGTGAAGTGGAGGCCACCGTAACACAGCGCAGCAGGGGAGGCGGTGTCAGAGGGTGTCAGTCATGTTTCTGTGAGGCTGAGGAAGTCAAGATTGCGAGAAAGACGTCATGAATCACATGGAGCTTATTGCAGATGAAGCGGGTATTCCAAAGTGCTCCCAAGAGAGGGAGCAGGGGGTTGGGTGTCAATGGCACAGGTTTTAAGTTGGAAAGATTGCGGTAGTTCTTATTAGATAGGGAGCGGTAGGAAGGGGAAGTAATGGGGGGTATGAGTTGTGGGGGTCCAGGATTGGGAGATATGTCGCCAGCAGTGAGGAGAAGCAGGGAAAGGGAGAGCAGATGGGAGAAGAAGAGTGGGCAGCTTGTTTTATGTTTCATTTGGACAGATTTCTGGCCTTTTGCTTCCCTTCCCGCATTGTTCTAGTTTAAAGCTCTCCTGATGAGTGTAGAAAGGCGACTTCCAAATACATGTTTTGCAGTCTTCGTAAGATGTAACCCATCTCTAGCAAGTAGTCCGTCGTATAGGTAATTCATTCCATGATCCAGAAATACAAATCCTTGCTGACGGCACCATCGACGTAGCCAGTTGCTCACTTGCAGAATCTTATTCCACCTCCTTGTTCCATGGCCATCCACTGATGAGTGTAGCAAGGTGACTTGCAAATACATGTTTTCCAGTCTTCGTAAGATGCACCCCATCTCTAGCAAGTAGTCCATCGTATAGGTAATTCACTCCATGATCCAGAAATACAAATCCTTGCTGACGGCACCATCGACGTAGCCAGTTGTTCACCTGCAGAATCTTACTCCACCTCCTTGTTCCATGGCCATCCACTGGGAGGATGGAAGAGAAGACCACCTGCGCTCCCAGTTCTTTCACTTTCTTACCTAAGTTTTCAAAGTCTCTGCAGATGGTTTCCAGGTCGTTTCTTGCGGTGTCATTTGTCCCCACATGTATTAGCAGGAATGGGTTGTCATCTGTAGGTCTGAAGAGTCCTGATATCCTGTCAGACACATCTTTAAGTTTTGCACCTGGAAAACAGCACATTTCTCTTGGGGTTATATCCGGTCTGCAGATAGCGGCCTCTGTCCCTCTCAACAGGGAATCCCCCATGACTACCACTCTCCGTTTCTTCTTCACAACATTTTTCTTTCTCCATCCAGGAAGATTCTGAAGGTGTACAAGGTTGTTCTTTGTGGGTAAAGTCTTATCCTGATGTATTTCTTCATCATTCTCCTGTGTAAGAGCCTGGTACTGGTTCCTTAGCAGTATGGGTGCTGACTGCCTCCCGATCCTCCTGCTTCTCTGGGTCACATGTCTCCATTCCTCTGCTTCTTCAGGTACATTTCAAATTTCTTCTCTTTTTGTAACATGAAGAGATAATTCTGCTCTGTCTAAGAACTCTTCACCTTGCTTTATGATTTTCAATGTAGCTAACCAGCTCCTCATTGTCCTTTCTCCCTACTGTCAAAGCTACACCCATCTGACTTGATTGACTGCTCATCAGTGTTCTTCTTCCTTTGGCTGCTGAGATCTTACACTGCTCAGTGTAATCTGTTTAGCAGCAAATCCAATTATATTGGGAAGTTTATCCTTCAAAATTAATTTTAAACAATCTGTACAGTGACATATAGGACTTATACTAATTAATACATTTTAATTCATTTACAGATGAGGTGGCTTTAGTGCACCTTGATGTGGTCAAGAGCTCAGTGCATCGTTATGCTCAATCATTTTGCATTTGGGGGGAATCCCGTACTTCTAATCGATAGTACTCACTTTCCAGAGCAAATGCTGCCTAATGTTAGTCGGCGTGTGTGCATGTGCGCACTAACACTGCCAGTATGCACGCATTATGGGTGGGCACTGATGCGCTGTAGAGCTGGCTGTCAGTCAGTGTTCCAGGACATGCTTACACCTGATGCTCTCTGTGTATTGTGCAGTGACTGAAGACACTCACATATGCCTCAATAACTGAAAACCAGAGGTTGCTGGGAAGAATAAAGTTAATTTCCTCCCAGTAGCTGCACTTTCAGTGTGGTGGTCAGGTAGCTTTGGAGTGATATTAACCTGCAGATTAAGTCTACATCTGCAGAATAATTGCATTTGGGAACATAACAAGTTCCTTTTAAGATAGAAATGTTGTTGCATTTATGGATAATAAAGGTGGACAGTGTTGCAGTTATGAACTATACCCACCACTGTCTTCTCCTATTAGCTAAAAGAGCGGGCACTGTGGAGACAATACTTTTTAGGAGAGGACAGTGTGGAGGCCATGTATCATAAGAAGGACAGCGTGGAGGTCATATTTTGTGCAAGGAGCACAGTGAGAGGCAATTATTCAGGGGCACTGCATAGGGCAGATATTTTTATTCAGGAGCATTATAATGACACTGTTATTTTTAAAGGGCACCCTGTTGGGATGTGGTGCAGAAGACTGGAGAAAATGGATATCTGCAGGTGGAGAAGAAAGGGATGAGAATGGCTCCAGACAGAGAAAATGTCATTTCTAAGGTACTTGGATGTAAATTTTTACTTAACATCTGACTACGCTTCACCAATACTGTGGTTCCTGTATGGTCAGCTATCTCATGATGGAGGATACCAATAACTTCCAGTATCTCCTTACCATTATTAAGGACATACTGGGAGTAGTAGGTTCATGCGATATAATTGCATATGGTACGGACCTGACATTACAATTGATTGCTGTACTAACCTTGACAATCTATTCATGTACTGATGGTGGATTTGGTCATGTATTCCTGTCCGAATGATGTTCTGGTGATGTATTCATGTACTGATCATGGTTTTGGTGTTGTCTTCCTGTACTGATGATGGTTCTGCTCATGTATTCATTTACTGATGATAGTTCTGGTGATGTATGCATTTAATTTTGGTGGTTCTGGTGACAAATTCCTAAAATGATGATAGTTCCTGTGATGTATTTCTGTACTGATGTTAGTTCTGGTGATATATTTCTCTACTGATGATGGTTATGATACTGTATTTCTCTACTGTTTGTAGTTCTGGTGATGTATTCATGTACTGATGAGGGTTCTGATTATGTATTGCTGTACTGAAGGTGATTCTGGTGATGTATTCCTGTACTGATGATGGTTCTGTTGATGTTTTCCTGTACTATTATTGGTTCTGATCCTGTACACATGTAGCAATCCATAATTTGTCAGATAACGTGATATATGCCTGTTAATAAAGTATTGCGTCTTCTGACAAGAAAAGGATTACTACATCTGTAGCATCCAAGATCCCAAGGGAATGTACACTCCCTGACCATTCTGTGTCCATTAAATCATCAATATTTCTGCATTGATGCCAATTTATTTTCTTAACCTAAACCACATTTCGGAGGGTTTCAGCTTTCAAAAGAATAATTTATACAACCAATGGATGAATTTAACGTCAGGTTATAAGCTTTTATTTACATAATATGGATAAGCGACATAACTTCTGTCAGGGAGTGTAATATACTCACTGTAAAGATTCGGCTCTACTTGCTGGTTCCAGCATTCATCACATGACCACTCATAAATTATTTTCAAACTTATGGTCACAAGCTGACTTGCTTTTCTTCCTGCCTCTTTCATTGAAGCAGAGGCTTTAGTTTTGCACTGAACATTGAGAGAATTAGGAATAGAATCTAGTTGGCACATGATTATAAGTATGCTAATCACATATGAGGCGTCAACTGCTGAAACAGCTTAACCTGTGTACAGGAGGGGCGCCAATTTGAATTTTTGCCCCTAGTGCAGGAAAACCTAGATTAACTTCTGGTAATAGACAGACTGTTTCCCATACTAGCGCATATAGACTTCATTGGTTGCAGGGTTCTCATGGTCAGGGCAGCGTTAGTTATTCATTTTTTGCAATTCTACAGTATTTTATCCTTCTCTCTGATCATGCACATGATCTCCTCCAACCGAGCCTGAGACCACCCAATTGTGGCTAGGTACAGTGGCTTGCAAAAGCATTCACCCCCCTGGATTTTTACCTATTTTGTTAAATTATAACCTGTGTTTAAATATTTTTGTAATCTGATTTGTGTGTGATACATCAGCCCCAAATAGGACCATCAAATCCATATTCATCAAATGGAAAGAACATGGTACCACAACAAACCTGCCAAGAGAGGGCTGCTCACCAAAAGTCTCAGCCCAGGCACGGAGGGCATTAATCAGAGAGGCAGCACATAGATCAAAGGTAAACTGAAGGAGCTGCAGAGTTTCCAAGCAGAGACTGGAGTATCTGTCCATACCACCACAACAGGCTGTACACTCCATATAGGTGGCTTTTATGGAAGAGTGGGCAGAAAAAAGGCTTGTTTTGAGTTTGCTAAAAGACATGTGGCAGGCTCCCCAAGTGTATGTAGGAAGGAAGGTGTTGTGGTCAGATGAGACCTAAATGGAACTTTTTGGCCACCAAAGTAAACGCTATGTCTGGCAGCTCAATGTCCAAAGAACACCATTCCCACAGTGAAACATGATGGTGGCAGCATCATACTGTGGGGATGTTTTTCGGCAGCAGGGTCAGGGAAAATAGTCTGTGTCGAGGAGTAGATGTATGATGCGAAATACAAGGATATTCTTGAGCAAAACCTCTTTCAGTCTGTCAATGATTTGAGACTGGGACGGAGGTTCACCTTCCAACAAGACAATGACCCAAAGCATACTGTTAGAGCAACACTCGAGTGGTTTAAGGGGAAACGTGTAAAGGTTTTGGAATAGCCTAATGAAAGCCCAGACCTTATTCCCAATGAGAATCTATGGTCAGACTTGAAGATTGCAGAGGAAAACATCTTACTTGAAGGAGCTGGAGCAGTTTTGCATTGAGGAATGGGTAAATATCCCAGTGGCAAGATGTGGAAAGCTCATAGAGACTTATCCAAAGCCATGTACAGCTGTAATTGCTGCAAAAGGAGGCTCTACAAAGTACTGACTTCAAGGGGGGGGTGAATAGTTATGTACATTGAAGTTTTCAGTTATTTTGTCCTATTTGTTGTTTGCTTCACAATAAAAGGAAAACCAAATATTCACAGTTGTCGGCATGTTCTTTACATGGACTGATGAAATTCCAGGTTGTGAGGTAGGAAAACACAAAAAACGCTGAAGAAAGTGAATACTTTTGCAAGCCACAGTACATGTAAATCCCGGGACTGTATCTTTGAATAATAAGGTAATAACCCATATAAGCTTGTGGACTAGTTTTAATAATTCTTGATCCACGCCAGTTCCAACCGAGTGGAGGGTGTGATGGTGTGATATGTTATGTGGATGTCATTTTTTGTATATTCCTATTTTTAACAATTCCAGTTATTTTCATAGTGTTTTTCTTATTACATTGTAAGCCTACAGCCTCACTGTATCTGTCTCTTGATGACCCCCTGTAGTGCATTAATCCCTAAGGCCTTTTGTTCTCCTCTGGGAGGTAACTTGATGTCCGAGGCATGTCGGAGATGGCTGGAAGCAGAAAACGCCTTTACTGTGGAAGATGTTATACAGGCGTTCCTTATAGAACAATTTCTTTCCAAGTGCCCTGCAGAGGTACGGGAATGGGCCCGGGAGCGCATGCCGTGTACCGTGGATAGAGCTGCAGCCCTGGCCGATGAAGCCCTTACTATCCGGCCGCAATGGAGGAGGCTTCTGGACAATGAACCACGGCCTGCTCCCGCGCCCCGTCCCCCTCCAATTATATCTGCCCTTCCACCTAGTCGCAAGCCGATAACAATCACGCCTCACAATCCTAGGCCCCAACAGTTCCGACCGCGACCTGGGGGTATCACAGAGAGGAGGTGTTATGGGTGTGGGCAACCTGGTCATTTGCAGTCTGGCTGTCCCTCCAGGATTCAGAGGGAGCCCCACGCAGCCCCCTCTCGTCCAGTGCATCTTGTACATTCCACCACACCTGAGGAAGAGCTACCACCACCCCCACCAGAGTGGACCACCGACCACGGCACCATAGGGAGAGTCTTGGGACAGAGAGGAGTTTAGGAGAGAAATAGAGGGTGACACTACCTTAGCAGCCCTTAGGCGAAAGGCAGAAACTGGGCACATGGGAGATAATGGGGATGGCTTCACTCGAGAAAACGGACTGTATTATCATGTAACAAAGGGCAGTGACCAGGGCAACCCTGACGCAACGACCAGGCAACTCATTGTCCCTCAGAAGTACAGGGCACAGCTACTTCAACTGGCCCATGACATCCCCTTGGCTGGGCATCAAGGGAGAAAAAGGACTGAAAAGAGACTCACCCAAAGTTTTTACTGGCCGGGCGTCTCGCAGTCGGTAGCCCATTATTGCCGCACCTGTGATGTGTGCCAGCGAATGCGGCATCCAGGAGCTCGACATAAGGTACCCCTGCAATCCCTGCCCATAATTGAGGAACCATTTCAACGTGTAGCCGTCGACATCATAGGTCCTCTGGCCCACCCCAGCAGGTCAGGGAAAAAATATATCCTGACCGTGGTGGATTATGCCACTAGGTATCCTGAAGCTGTGGCCCTGTCCAGTAGTACAGCAGTAAAGGTAGCTGAGGCCCTTGTTACCATCTTTACCCGGGTAGGGTTTCCTAGTGAAATATTGTCGAATCAAGGCACTCAGTTCATGTCAGATCTGGTCCAGTCCCTATGGCATACCTGTGGTGTTCGAGCCATTCGCACCACCCCATACCACCCGCAGACCAACGGACTATGTGAACGCTTTAATGAACCCTAAAAAATATGCTGAGGGCTTTTGTTGACATTGAAAAAGACTGGGAAAATTAACTGCCACATCTCCTCTTCACCTATCGGGAGGTTCCCCAAGAGTCCACAGGGTTCTCTCCCTTCGAACTACTGTTTAGCCGGAAGGTCCGTGGGCCTCTCACTCATCTGAAAGAACATTTGGAGGGAGACATCTCAGATACCGGAATGCCCATCGTTCCCTATGTTCTAGAGCTCAGAGACCGTCTCGCCCAGCTAGCTACCTTCGCTAAAGAACATCAGCGAATGGCCCAGTCCAGACAAAAAACCTGGTATGACCGTAATGCCAGGACCCGGGAATTTATGGAAGGACAGCAAGTGCTCATGATTACTGCTTCCCCTGCCAACAAACTTCAAGCAGTGTGGGAAGGCCCTTATCAGGTTGTCAAGAAAATTAATGACACTAACTATGTTATTGCCCTGGACTCTAGTGGTCGACGACAGAAAACCGTTCACATTAACATGCTGAAAGACTACCATGACCGATCTCTGCCTGTTCTAGCTGTCTGCCACCCCCCTAGTGATACCGCCGACGACAAGTATCTCCCAGATCTCCTCCAGGTTGCCCAAGCGGGAGGATCACTGGAACAAGTGCCCCTGGGCTCCCATTTATCGGATATACAAAAGGACGATATTGTCGCCGTACTAAGGCCGAGGGCTGCTGCTTTCTCCTCAAAGCCGGGGAAGACTACTCTCACCAGTCACCATGAGGAAACCCCCGGACAACGCCCCATCCAGCAGGCTGCCTACCGGGTTCCAGAGGCTGTTCAAGGCATGATAAAGAACGAACTGGAGGAGATGAAACAACTGGGAGTTATTCAGCCATCTCACAGTTCTTGGGCCTCTCCTGTCGTCCTGGTCCCCAAGAAGGTTGGTACAACACGATTCTGCGTTGATTACAGACGACTAAATGATGCCACCAAGAGTGATGCTTATGCCATGCCCAGGATTGATGATCTATTGGATCGTCTGGCCAGTGCCCAATTTGTGACCACGTTAGACTTGAGCAAGGGGTACTGGCAGATACCCCTAACGGAGGACGCTTGGGAGCGCTCAGCCTTCATTACTCCACTTGGGCTTTATGAGTTCCTGGGAATGCCCTTTGGGATGAAAACTGCCCCTGCTACTTTCCAGAGACTGGTGGATCGACTGTTACAACAATGTCAGGACTTTGCCTGTGCTTACTTAGACGACATCGCCATTTTTAGCACAACCTGGGAGGAACATCTTAAACACTTGGGCATATTGCTGGACTGTATCCTTACTGCAGGACTGACCATTCGCCCTGATAAGTGCCAAATAGGGATGGCTGAGGTGCAGTACCTCGGGCATAGAGTAGGGGGTGGGACACTAAGGCCTGAGCCTGCCAAGGTGGAAGCCATTAGCAACTGGTGTAGACCCCAGACTAAAAAGCAGGTACTTGCATTTTTAGGAACTGCTGGTTACTATCGCAAATTTGTTTCTAACTTCAGCACCTTGGCCAAGCCCCTAACCGACCTGACCCGCAAGAACATGCCTAGGAATGTGACATGGATGCCTGCATGCGAGGATGCCTTTTCAGCGTTAAAGACTGCCCTCGTCACTGCTCCTGTCTTGGCTGCCCCGGATTATAAACGCAGGTTCCTCGTGCAGACAGATGCATCCACCTTTGGGATTGGGGCAGTACTTAGCCAAGTGAACGCCGCCGGAGAAGAACATCCTGTTGCTTTTGCCAGTTGGAAACTACTGGATCGGGAAGTTGCCTATGCCACTGTTGAAAAGGAGTGCCTTGCCATCGTATGGGCACTAAAAAAATTGCAGCCCTACTTGTATGGCAGAGACTTTACAATTGTTACAGACCACAACCCCCTCACATGGCTGAATCGCGTATCAGGGGACAATGGAAGATTGCTGCGGTGGAGCTTGTCCTTACAACCCTACAGCTTCTCCATCGAATACTAGCGAGGAAGCCCACATCAGAACGCCGATGGACTGTCTCGACAAGAAGAACCATAGGCTCCCCAGGCCGTTCTACCCCTGCCACTGTACAAGGAATTATAAATAACTGAGCAATGTGGACTAAAGTGAGCAGGCCAGAGGTCTGTGTAGACCTCATGGCGTGCTCACTTATTATGGGGGGGGAGAGGTTGTGATGGTGTGATATGTTATGTGGATGTCATTTTTTGAATATTCCTATTTTTAACAATTCCAGTTATTTTCATTGTGTTTTTCTTATTACATTGTAAGCCTACAGCCTCACTGTATCTGTCTCTTGATGACCCCCCGTAGTGCATTAATCCCTAAAGCCTTTTGTTCTCCTCTGGGAGGTAACTTGTTTGACTACCCCTGGACAAGGAAGGGGGTGGGGGGAAGAACGGCAGCTGGACAAGTCAGTTCCGGTAGAGACAAGATGGTGAAAAGGCTGCATTTCAGAGAGAAGGACCCATTTTTATCCTCTGGTGCTAGAGTGTTTTGGAATCTCGTTTCCCTGGACATTTTATCCTGATACTGGACTGCATTCTTATTCTGGACTATCTTATCCTTTGTGTGGTGGACTGAATATGGACCTTTTCGTATTTTTGCCTGAATAAAGGTCTTGGAATTGTTCACTCTTCGCTTGCTCTGTTGATTGTGTGATACCAGAGAAGGACCCCGTGACAACTGGGTAATTAGTTGTTCTCTACTCTCACATGAAAGTGGTCCCGATTTTAGGAACCCCCTCTTTAATGGCCCTATACCCCTTTACTCTGTTCCAGGACTCCAGCATTCACTTCATCTCTATGTGCTGGTTGCACAACCCTAGAGAAATCGAGGGATGGTTATATACTGTAGGTAAAGTAGAATTTTTTCCCCCCTATTTGGGGACACAGAAGACCACACAGTGCATTGTGCGGGGAAACTGAATGAGTTCGGAAAAAAAACTTGATTCTGCATTTTCGGATTTCTTTAAACTGCGAAGGATCTGTTTACCTTGAAAAATGAAGGCATCCAGTTGCTTCTGGGCAACGTGCCAGTGATTGAGTGACCTGACGCTTCCTCCCAACATTGCATTCCGCTTGCATGCCTTTTGCCCTGTCTGACGCCAACCTTATAACTCACCCCCAAAGCAAACATTTCTAACTGGCTCCAAGGGTTGGCTTTTTTTTTTTCCTAAAGACCCAATTCATAGCACTTTTTTAAAATAAGATTTCACTATGTCATTTGTTTTCACTTTTTTTTTCTTCATCTGGTGCCTCCGAGGCTGCAGCCGATAGATGAAAATAATCCGTGATTAATAGAGTCGTACAAAGGACTGTGTATGTACCGCGTTCAACCTACCAAAGTCTGTAGTGTCATTTATACCAGGTGTCAAGTTTTTGGTCTACAGATGACGTGGTACTACAACTCCCAGAATTCTCTGGCCACCACTGAAAGTATTTTCTTTATAGTTTCACCATAATCAAAGAAGCTTTATTAACTCAGCATTTTTCAGGATTTTGCACTACAGTTCCGTCAGTATTTTTCATTTGTGTTTTTTTTTTTGTGTTTGCTTTTTCAACTGGCTTTTCGTCTGAGATCCGTAACTTTTTATTTTTCACCATCACCATAACGGTATGAGGGATTGAGTTGACGTTTTGAATGACACAATTCAAATAGCATATAATGTACTGAAAAATGTGAAAAAGTTTCCAATCGATGTGAAAACGAGAATTTTTTTTTCAATTTTGGCCTTTTTTTTTAAAGTTTTCATATGATGGTTTTCTTTATGACATTCATTGTTCTGTAAAAAATTACCTTGCGACATGATTCTCCAGGACAGATTATGGTGATACCAAACTTATCAGTTTATATACCATATTCATTTTTCGTGGCAAACAAAAATGAGAATTTTGTAAAGAATTGGAAGTTTGTCGTCATTTTCTGAGATCTATAACGTTTTCCATTTCCAACAATGGAACGGTATTGCTTTTGCGTAACGAGCCGTAATTATTATTGATACCATTTTGGGGTACACACATGGACAAAATGTTGGTACCATCTGTTAAAGTAAGAAAAACCTGCAATGGTCACTGAAATAGCTAAAAAGTGACAAGAATGTTTTAAATTTAAATTTGCTGAATATCAACTAATGAGAATCAGGCATCATTTTTGAATTGTGGTTTAACAGAAAAAAAAGAATAAACAAACTAATGATAATGGCCTGAATAAAAACGAGACTACTCCTAAAAAAGATTGAAAATACTTTGACCTTAAGGACATGTGAAACTAAGGCGTGTCTTGTAAATAGCATCACAGGAGTCTACAAACTTGTAATCAGTCAGACTGCTTATGTCCAGGGTGAAAAGTAGTCACTGTGCTGTTTGTTATCATGGTGTGTACCGCACTGAACATTGATCAAAGAAAGCTAAGGAGAGAATTGTCTCATGAGACTAGACAGAAAATTATAGACAAGTAAGTTAAAGGTAAAGTCTATTAGATATATCCAATGTAAACAACTTGATATTCCTGTTACTACTGTTGCACATTTTATTCAGAAGTTAAAAGGCTTATGGGACTGTAGCCAACTTCCCTGGACATGGCTGCAAGAGTAAAATTGATGACAAATAAGAGACATGGTTAATACAAATGGTAACCAAAGAGCCCAGAAAAACTTCCAAAGTGATTAGAGGTGAATGCCAAGGTCATAGTACACCATTGTCACATCCATTGCTGTCTTGGTCAAAGTGAACTTCATGGAAGATGACCGAGGAGGAAACTACTATTCAAAACAATTCATAGAAAAGAAGACTGTAATTTGCCAAAATGCATATTGTCAAGCCACAAAGCTTCTGGGAGAATGTCCTTTGGATAGATGAGACAAAATTTGAGCCTTTTGGCAAGCCACATCGCATCTATGTTCACAGATATAAAAATGAAGCTTACAAAGAAAATAAAATCGTACCGACTGTTAGGCATGGAGGAGGCTCAATTATGTTTTAGGGATGTTTTGTTGCATCTGTCACAGGGTGCTTGAATATGTTCAGAGTTCAATGAAATTTCAAGACTATCAAGGTATTCTGAAGCCAAATGTGCTATACAGTGTCAGAAATATTGGTCTGAGTTGCAGGTCATGGGTTCTCCAACAGGGTAATGACCCAAAGCACAGCGAAACATATCTAAGAATGGTTGAGATCAAAGCATTAGACTCTTCTGTGGCTTCTTTGAGCCCTGATATATATCATATGGAACATTTGTGGAAGGAGGTGAAATGTGCAGTCTGGAGAAGGCAACTTCACACCTGAGACAGCGGGAGCAGTTTGCCCGAATTCCTGTGGACAGTTGTAGAAGTCTCATTGAGAGTTACAGTACTACAGTACAAATAACAAGCTATGTATCTGGGCTTAGTAGAATGAAGGAGATGGGAATCCATAGTTTTGACTAAAAGTTTTGAGACTAACACAAATTTTGGTTTTCGCAAAGTTTGTTGCTTCAGTGTTTTTAGACCGGTCAACCAGATGTTTCATATTTTTTTTTTAAAGTTTATTGACTCAATTTTTGCATCATTGATCCTTTTTTTCCAAGACTTCTGCCCTTCATCCTAGCATCTGGATATCAGTTTCTGGACCAAATCATGACCGATGACAACTCATTCTTGTCTAATCAGTGCTTGGAGTTTATCACATTTTTTGTGTTTTTGTTTGTTCACCTGCTTTTTGAGGATTGATCACAAGTTCTCAATGGTATTGAGATCTGGGGAGTTTCCTGGACCCAACATTTTAATATTTTGATCATTGAGCCACTTAGTTTAAGTTGCCTTGTGACATGGTCTCCATAATGATGGAAAAAGCATTGTTGATTATTAAAGTGGGGACTTGAATGTCCTGAGAGATACAACTTGAGAACCCTTAGATTCCTGATCCATTATTTTCTCTTGAAGGCCACAGTTTGATTCTGGACATATGGTGATGTGATGTCATCATTTCATCATCATCATGCCACTTGCTCAAGGCCAGTGAAGGCAATATGGAGGAAGTTATTACCACTCTCCATGAGGTGAGTTTTATTTTTATTGACAGGTACATGAGGAGCAAACTGACACAGGGCTTGAGGGTTGATTGTATGAGGGCACTGTTATTATACAGAGTCACAAAAGGGGCACCATTACTCTAGTGGGTATTATTACTATGCCTAAGCACAATCGGGACATTGCTACTATATGGATGCACAGAGAGGGCACTATTACTGAAGGAAAGCACAGTGGGGGCAATATTACTATGAGGGGGCATTCTAATGTCAGGCAAGGTAACATTTGTAATTGAGACCCCCTTCTATAGATCCAGATGTTGGGGGCAGCATGTATCTGTTTGCTTTCCAATGCGGAGGCTTAATATCATTCTTGAATTCTAAGACATCACCTCAATTGACTCAGTACAAGAAAAATCAACTCCAATGTACTCAACACCATATAAATAAGTCAGAACAGTTCTGGTATTTTGTTCTGTGGAGTGACAAAACAAAACTGGAAATTTTCGGGTCTATATATCAGCATTATGTCTAGTGAAGGAAGAATGAAGCATGCACTGAAAAGAACACCCTGCCTACAGTGAAGCATAGTGATGGCTTGGTGATGCTTACAGTGAAGCAAGGCTGAGGTTCGGTGATGCCTACAGTGCAACATGGCTATGGCTCAGTTTATGCCCTCAATGGAGCATGGCAGTCGCTCAGTGATACCTACCTCAGAGTTCACCAAGGCTTGGATTGAAAAGAAGTCCCACTAGATTCTGGAGTGGCGGTCACAGTTGATTGACTTGAACCTCATAAAAAATCTTTAGTGGAACGTGAAGTAGGTGGTTGCAGCTGCAAACACAAGAAAAATAGTGACCTGAAGGCCATTGGCCACGAGAAATGGAATAAAATTTTGGCTGAGACAAACTCGGATCTAGCTAAGCATCGCATCTGTAGCAGGTCACAACAACCAGAGGGGCTCTACTACTGTAAGTACTAATGCTGTGAAAGGGTGAGTTATCCTGAGACAGCAATAGTCAGTGAAAGTGGCATTTTGCGGTGAATTTGGAGAAAGCACTTGTTTAAGTTAGTTGTGTTCAACTATTTCTATTGTACTTGTTTGGTTTATTGCAAACAGCGGAATGTTTGAACATTTTGCTAATAAAATTTCTATCCATCTATCTCCTTACTAACCATATTCAGGTTGCAGTTTGCCACCTGCACAGGGAGACTTGTAAAGATAAGCAGGTGTTGGTGGGGCTTGGAAATGACCCCCTGGCGGACATTTAGGATAGCTCCCACATGACATAACAGAATATATCTGCGATGTGTGAGAAGTGCCTGGGCTGCTCCTCATAGGACACATTCCTGCCTGCGCATTTGCAGAATAATCTTTCCGAGAACATCTTTAAATAAATTAAATTATCATGAAGGAGAAGCCGGTGACACAATGTTCGAGCGGCTATTTATTTTACATTCACATTTAATTCTGCAGTCCCCGGAGCCAAGTGCGGTGTCATGGAGGGCAGCGCAGAACGGCAGGAGGGTTTTGTGGTGACATCAGTTGGGTCCGATCCAACGTCGGAATCTTCACTTCTATAAACAAATTACTCACAGACACAGAGATTACTGAGAGTAAACCTGCGGTCATGTCATTAACCTTGGATCAGTGTATGTGGCTGTGCCAAAGACTTGTGATGTCTCCTCCCCGACCACAAGAACGGCACAAAGAGTACCGCTCTAGCGATTATCCTAAAGCTAAAGAAATACCCTATAGAGTGATGCCCGACTGACAATAGGGCCATGCTGGAAGTTGTAGTGGCACACAGTGCTGTAACTATGGCTCTAGTAAGCCTTCGGACAACTTTTGGACCTGAGGCTCCCCCACCAGCAGCTTAATGCTCGAGTGCCGCAGCTATATGTATTTTCTAATATTGTCTTTGATTTCAGAGATACATATTGTGGTAGATTGGCTCACTCGGCTGCACACGAAGAAAAACAAAGGCACGCTGTCTCTAAAGCCTCTCGCTGGATTATTAGGGGTGCAGCATAAGCCAGTGGGGCGTTAGCAAAAATAAACAAGGCCTTTCTGGCCTAAGGAAAAACAAAACATAACATACAGCACAGTCCTTGTTGTTGCGGTAATCAGTCCGTTCAACAAAATCAACATACACTGGTTCAGCTTCCTTGTCAGGACACATAGCACTGGAGTTCCTATCTCCAGGCCTACCGAACACCTATTGACTCAAAAAGCTGGCTATTCATATCCCAGACCACACCCTGCGATGGAGATAAGGTGGACAACATCCCACTCGCACTATGGTTGTTAAAGAAAAAAACCTTTAAAATGGCCGCTTAACCCCTATCAACACATAATGGGCTGTTCAAAACGTCTAGGTTTTAAATCACTGAAGCTAATAGACTCAGTGAAACATATCTCGCCTCTGGTACTTTGCCAGTGTCTTTGTCACAAAATATATCACCCTCCTTATGTGGCGCTCTCAACACCCCCCATCAAATTTCTGGGCACGCCTCTAGTCACACCCATTTACCATTTCTTTCTACCCCGGCGGAAGGAGGAGGTGGTTGCAGTGAGGGACATTAAGCAGTCACTAGGGACTGCAGGGTGTAGACCCAAATCTGGGACTGTCCAGTTGTATCCGTAACGGTTCGGTTCTATGGATTTCTTTTTTTGTTCATTGATTTTTAGTTGTAGCAGACAGAACTTATATTTCTTATTTTTACGTAAGCTTCATTATATGAGATCTTGCATTTTAGTATCCGTAGGGTCATGTTCCCATGTACCGTAAATGCTGCATTTTCTTCTGCACGTTTTTGGTGTTCGCCCCAAAGTACGCAATAACAGTCTTCTCTGATTATTGCATTCTTACTGCATTTCTACTCGTTTTCCACCTTTATTTGATGCAAATTTTTATGCGTCTTTATAATACACAAAAGCTTTGATTTTGCACTTTAACAATCTTTTTTTTTACATGCATTTTTTTCAGGCTCCACATAGCAAAAAAGCACCAAAACCGCACAGTTCAACTGCGTCTTTAGATGCACAATGGGCTCAGTTTTCATTAAATCACATCCACTTTGCTTGGACAGTGAAACACGGTAGAATTCCTCAGCAATGAAACTCAGCCGAAAAAAAAGCACAGCATGTTTACACTACATGTGAACGCGGCATAAAGGTCCAGGCAAAGTGGTAACAAACAAAAAACACTGAAATGAGTGCTTTACCGCCATACTGTAACCATATAGTGGGACATTGTGTACCTACTCTCGACCATGTAAGTGAATACTCTGCAAGTAAATCCAGTGACTTAGGCTAGTTTCACAGTAGCGTTCTCGGGCGCAGCGCAGGGACGCCACTTAGCTCCGCCCCCGGCCACGCCTACCTCTGGTCAGCTCCTCCTAGGATCGCATGACGCTGCATGCAATCAGCGTACCCTATACTTAGCGTTGGGTACGCTGACCGTGTGCTGGTCGTGTGCTGGTATGCTTTTTTTTTGCTGGCGCTGCGCCCTTTTGGCGCTGCACCCAGCGCACAAAAACGCGCTGTGTTGCATTTTTGTGTGCACCGCCAGCAAAATCAGATCAGCGCATGGTCAGTGTACCCAACGCTAAGTATAGGGTACGGTGATCTCATGCAGCGTCATGCAATCCTAACAGGAGCTGACCAGAGGGGGCTTAGTGGCGGCCGTGCGCTGCGCCCTGTAATGCTAGTGGGAAACTAGCCTTACAGGTAATGTTTTCTGTGATTGTGAGTAGTGATTAATTTTCTCTTCTCATCTTGCCCAGACCACCATGAAGACTTCCATGTCTTATCTCGGTAGAAAATAACATAGAGACGTCTTTGGCTGTGCTCCCCCACATAACTAGTGCCCTCACGATAGTGGTATTATCCCCCTCTCTACCTTCACACAATAAAAATGCTCTCTTTCTGCCTCCATATACTTGAAATAACAGCCCTGCCACTACCCCACGTGTCTGGATATACTAATGATGTATCCTTCGTGCCTCCACCTTACATCTTAATATATTAACCACTTAATTCAAAATCACATACATGTACGTCGGGGGATGCGCTGCCAGTGATAGATTAATGCAAATAGCTATCCTGGACACTGCACCAAAGACATGCAGGTAACCGGCCCAGGACCGATCAGGTTTGGTCCTGCCCAGCGATCACAGTGTGATTGGTCTTTAAAGGGAATCTGTCACCCTTTTTTTCGAATATGAGCTGCAGGCACCGACATCAGGGGCTTATCTACAGAATTCTGTAATGCTGTAGATAAGCCCCCGATATAACCTGAAAGATAAGAAAAAAGAGTTAGATTATACTCACCGGGGGGCGGTCCGGTCCGATGGGTGTTGCGGTCCGGTCTGGTGCCTCCCATCTTCATACGATACCGTCCTCTTCTTTCCTTCCTGTCGTGGCTCCGGTGCAGGCGCACTGCTCTGCCCTGTTGAGGACAGAGCAGAGACCTGCAGTGCGCAGGCGCCGGGAGAGGTCAGAGAGGTCCGGCGCCTGCACACTGCAGTATTCTGCTCTGCCCTCAACAGGGCAGAGCAGTGCGCCTGCACCGGAGCCATGACAGGCAGCAAAGAAGAAGATGTCACCGTTAGAAGATGGGATTCGCCGGACCGGACCGTGACACCCATCGGACTGGACCGCCCCCCGGTGAGTATAATATAACTCTTTTTTCTTATCTTTCAGATTACATCGGGGCTTATCTACAGCATTACAGAATCAGAATTACAGAATGCTGTAGATAAGCCCCTGATGTCGGTACCGGCAGCTCATATTCGAAAAAAAGGGGTGACAGATTCCCTTTAAGTAAAGACAAACCAATTACAGTGAAGAAGGCTGGTTTAGCTTGCTTTTCCGGCTTTGATCTTCTCAAAGATGTCATAGAGAAGATCAGAGTTGGTTGTCATGGTATTATACTGCAAAGTTTTTTCCTAAAGCAGCTTCAATTAACCCACAAGAAACAAACGCTCACTCAGGTCCGTCATCTGTCAATAGAAAAATAGGGGGTTTTCACATTCCTGGTAGGACAAAGGCTTTAGAATAGCGACATGGCTTCCCCTAAAATAAACTACAGCTAGTCTCCACGTTTGGCTTTACTGTAGTGTAGAGGGAAGAACCTGCAATTTATGGGGTGTATGTCTCACATAAGATGGGCACAATCTATGGAACTAAGGTGGCATAATTGCAATTTTTCACTCGGCAACATCTAGTCCAAACTTTGTTTTAATGGAAAACACCCTTATGTTAATTCATTAAGGTGTATAATTATCCAAAATTGGGTTATGTTGAAAGTATTTCTGTTCTGCAAATGGCACCCACGATCTATTTCAGCAAAATCTGGTCTCCAAAAATCAGATAGCCCTTCTTACCTGCTGAGCCCCACCAGACGTTTCCAACCACATATGGGGTATAACTGTATGCAGTGTAACAAGGTGGCACGGGGTGGTAGTCATGACCGAGTCTCTCAAAGCAACACTGCATAAACACCCTGGCCCCTTGCACATGAAAAAGACAGGTGCGGTCACAGTCCCACAGTACAATCCGTTACCTTCTTTTCCACGCCCACTGCAGCCACTGAGGGTGAGGATCCAGGAACAAAACAAGTCAGGCACAGTTCTGATCCAACAGGGATAACTTTACAGTACATGAAATAGGGGTTCATGTTCTGTCCCTGTATCTGCTTTTGACCGGTCAGCATCAATGGCTCCCCTTCAAATTGGAGTGCCACACAGTCGTTCTGTAGACAGACCTACAGTCCCAGGATTTGTCCACTCTGCCTGGCAGACGATAGCAACAGTCTTTATTCCCCAGCTGGAGTCCCTTGCTGTCCCGGTTGGGACACACATCCTGCCTCGGGCAATCCTGCCCGGGCTCAGTCTAGAAGCAAGACCTTCCTGCTCCTTACCCACTGGATGGATCGGCCCCTTTTTATGAACTGTTTCTATCCCTACTCTAACAATACAACACAGGTTATATATTAGGGAACATATTAGGTAATACAAACAAAGCACATGGATTAAAATACAGACACAGACAGATGATACGGTAATAAACATTGCTGGCAAACCACCCGGGTACCACACAAGGTAGAGGAGAGAAGGGAGGCAAATGAGGGTCCCTGCCACCTCCTTACATACTGGATAATCTGTGGAACAAATTATGGAGTCCATTTTTACTCACTTTTTTTACTTACATGGCGCAGTGTTATAAAATTATTTGGGGCACTTGTGTTTTCAAACTACTCACTAGATCCCTAAATGAATGCCTTGATTGGTATAGTTTCCAAAATGTGGTCACTTATGTTTATTTTTCACCTGTTCTGCCACCTCAGGGGCTCTGCTAATATGACATTGCGTCAGCAATCTACCGGTATTCCATCTAACCTCTGCCAGAAACCAAAAAGTAGGATCTAGTCACTTATGGAACTATCACTGTGTTCAGGAGACATTGCGTAACACAGTGTTGGTTCCTTTCTCTACTGTTTACCCCCTGTGAAAATGAAAATTTTAGCCAAAATCATCATTTTTGAGGAAAAAAATGTCATTTTTAATTTTTGCATCCCAATGTTATAAACATTCGTGAAGCACCTGTGGGCTCAAAATGGTCACTTAAACCATAGGTAAATTCCTAGAGGGATATAGATCTCAAAATAGGGTCTCTTGTTGGGGGTTTACGCTGTTTTCACACCTCAGGGAGTCAGCAATTGCGACTTATTGTCTGCAATTTATTCCAGTCAAAGTCTCTCTCCAAAAATTTAATGAAGCTTCTTGTCTTCCGAGCCCTGTAACATTGCCAAATTGTAGTTTTGGACAACATATAGGGCGTTTAGGAGAAATTGCAAAATAAATTTTTTGCTTCTTATACACATTTACCATGGGGTAAAAGTGCAAAATTGAGGGCTAAAGCAAAATTTTAGTGGAATATATATGTTTATATATATATATATATATATATATATATATATATATACAAAAAAACCTGACCATCACCTCCTAAGTGTGAATAGGTGCAAGCTGCAGTGACTACAAAACATATATGAAAAAGGCACAGCAGCACCCTGTGAATGCCAAGACATATGATGTCAATGGAAATAAAACACTCTGTCCCTCAGCAAGATGTACTTACAAAAGTGAAGATTCTTAGCGCATGATTTGGCCAATTCATGTGTGCCCGTCAACCTCGGCAAGGTGACACTTCTCTGACGGGTCCTGTCTAAACCCTTCCATATTCTACTGTATATGCCACTTTCTGGTTAAAAAACCTACTATAATGAACAAACATGTCTCTTCTGGGCTGCAAGCCTCCAATTTGAATGGGCATGTAGAACTGGTTGAGAACACCTGCAGGTTAATGGGAGGAGTGTCTGAGCAGAGTGTGTCACCCCCCCCAAAATAGCTATACAAAAAACCTGACCAGCACCTCCTAAGTGTGAATAGGTGCAAGCTGCAGTGACTGCAAACCATATATGAAAAAGGCACAGCAGCACCCTGTGAATGCCAAGACATATGATGTCGATGGAAATAACAACTTCCAAGCACTATGTCCCTCAGCAAGATGTACTTACAAAAACAAAGGTTATTAGCGCATGATTTGGCCAATTCCTCCCATTAACCTGCATTCCAATAGCTGGAGGACACTTCAATAGCTGGAGGACACTTACTATTTAAAGCACCTCCTCCAACATGGAGGTGCCTGTGCAATGTTGTCAGTTTGTTCTCCTAACACTCTTGTTAGTGCTAAGGTTCTAGGCTTGTATCTCAGCTTTCTGCACCCCCATTTTTCATCTCCATGGCAGCTGGTCCAGTTGTACCTGCCAGTGCTCATCTCTCCATCTGGCGGTCCTGTCTGCATCTGCAATTCCTGTCATCTTCCCCTGCCTGCATCAGTTAGACATTCCCTCGGGCCGCCCCTGCTTCCCATTCCTAGGTGTCACCTGCCATCTTCCCAAGGTCAGTCCCATGTCTCTTCTTGGATCTTGGTGTCTTTAGCTGCTGCGTGTCCGAGGTCGGATTGGGTGAGGCTCCTAGTCACGACCCTTCAGGTCTTCCTTGAGCTTCGACACAGTGGTTCCATCACCCAGAATGTTACAATAATAATTCCGCTTTCTGCAGTGTCGGACTGGGGTGCCAAGGGGTCACCAGTAACATTGACCTTGAGTGACCCATTTTTCACCTGGATACAAATATTACACTACCCTCACTCACAAATGTACCTATATCTCTATATAATAATAAACTAGATAGTTTGGTTAATGAATGATGTGATGCAGGACTGGAGTAGGGCGGCAGGAGTTGTGCAGGATGGAACAGGAACACTGGAGGCAGGACTGGAGTAGGATGGCAGGACTGGAGCAGGATGCAACAGGAACACTGGAGGCAGGACTGGAGTAGGACGGCAGGACTGGAGTAGGATGGAACAGGAACACTGGAGGCAGAAATGCGGAATACAGCAGGGAACTCGGATAACAGGACTGAGAGGCTGCTGCAGAGAGCAGACGAGTACGGGACTGCAGGACAGCAGAGAGCACACGATGAAGCGGCCCAGTGTGCTAGGAAACACAACGATCAGGCGCCTCCCTCAGGGGGAAGCGGCCTGATATGCCCCGTCTGGTCTGCCATTGGTCAGGGGGTGCTTCCGGGTTAGGGCATAGCCGGAGCACAAGAAGCAGAAGGGAGGTGCGGCCGCGGCCTATGGTGCATGCCCATTGCATGCAAAGGCGCCGTCGGCCGCATGCCTGTCAGAGGTGACCGCCATGGCTGTCAGGCGGCAAGGGGCTGCGGCGTGGGAGCGATGGCCGGGTGAGTATGCAGAGACGGCCTTCCAGTCAACAAGAAAAAATGTCCTACCTCTAACCTTGTTCATGGCGATAATGTCCTCTACTTCAAAGACATCATCGGCACCCACCGGCTGAGGACCGGAATCAGGCAAGGAGTGGAAGCAATTCAGCACTACAGGTTTCAGGAGAGAGACGTGGAAGGTGTTCGGGACCCGGAGCGAAGCAGGCAACCTCAATTTGTAGGCGACTTCGTTGATACGGCCAAGAATTTCAAACGGACCGATGTAGCGTGGCCCCAACTTGTAGGAAGGCAGTTTCAACCGGATGAATTTGGACGAGAGCCAGACCTTGTCCCCGACGCGATAGGGTGGAGGATCCAATCTCTTGTCGGCATAATTCTTCATCCGATCAGCGGATTTCTAGAGAGACGTGTTGGTCTCGGCCCAAATCTTGGAAAATTCTGAGGACAAAGCGTTGGCCGCAGGTACCTCGGAGGCAGGGGTCATCGGAAGGGGAACATCAGGATGTCTGCCGAACACAATGAAAAGCGGAGACTTGGCCGAGGACTCGCCAGCATGGTTGTTGTAAGCGAACTCTGCCCAGGGAAATAAGTCAGCCTAATCTTTCTGGTGGGCATTGGAGAAATGATGTAGGTACCCAGTCAACGTCTGGTTGGTACGCTCCACCTGCCCGTTGGACTGTGGATGGTAGGCCGAGGAGAAGTCAAGGGAAATGTTCATGAGCTTACAAAGTGATCGCCAGAACTTGGAGGTGAACTGAACCCCTCGGTCCGACACAATGCGTTGAGGTAGTCCATGGAGTCTGAAGATTTGGTGGATGAAGACTTTGGCCAGCTCCGGAGCCGAGGGGAGACCGGGCAGAGGGACGAAGTGGGCCATCTTGGAAAAACGATCCACCACCACCAAGATGACTATGCAGCCAGAAGAACAGGGTAGGTCGGTGATTAAATCAATGGCGATGTTCTCCCAAGGAACCGCAGGGACGGTCAACAGTAGCAACAAGCCGGACGGAGGTCTTCGTGGCACTTTGTTTTTTGCACAGGATGGACAAGAAGGCACAAAATCGAGTACATCTTGGCAAAGCATGGGCCACCAGTAGTGACGTGTGATAAGATCCAGGGTCTTCTTAGTCCCAGCATGGCCTGCCAGTTTGGAGGAGTGCCCCCATAGGAGGACTTTTCTCTTGAGGTTCTCAGGCACAAGCGTTTTGCCAGGAGGAGGAGCAAGCCAGTTCACTGGAGCCACTGCGATGATCCTAGTGGGGTCAATGATATGCGAGGGTTCCTCCATGGTTTCGCGTGGCTGGAAGACCCTGGACAGAGCGTCGGCTTTGGTATTTTTGCTGCCGGGACGGAAACGGAGCTCGAAGTCAAATCGGGCGAAAAACAAGGACCATCTGGCCTGACGAGGGTTGAGTCTCTGGGCAGACTGAGATAGGCCAGATTCTTGTGATGCGAGAAGATGACAAAGGGATGGACAGCTCCTTCCAGGAGGTGACGCCACTCCTCCAAGGCCAACTTGATGGCCAGAAGTTCCCGGTCGCCGATCGAGTAGTTACACTCGGATGGAGAAAAGGCCTTCGAGAAGAAGCCACAAGGGTGCAGACGGCCGGAGGCGGCTCTCTTGGACAATACTGCCCCGGCACCTGTCGAGGAAGCGTCCACCTCGAGTACAAAAGGTCGGTTGCTCTCCGGGCGATGCAGAACCGGAGCCGTGGAGAAAGCCCGTTTTAGGGTCAGAAAAGCCTCCGGAGGCCAATCCTTGGGAGTAGTCCCTTTACGGGTGAGAGCAGAAATAGGTCTTGTGATTGCGGAAAAGTGAGAGATGAATTGCCGGTAATAATTGGCGAATCCGAGAAATCGTTGTATAGCCCTTACACCGACGGGGCGTGGCCATTTGAGAATGGCAGACAATTTCTCGGGGTCCATCCTTAGTCAAGCATCGGAGATAATGTATCCCAGAAACGGCAGGGAGTTCTGTTCGAAGAGACATTTCTCAATCTTCGCATACAAGCGGTTCTCCCGAAGACGCTGTAACACCAAGTGGACACTCTTTCTGTGGGACGAGAGATCCGGCGAGAAGACGAGGATGTCGTCCAAGTACACGACCACACAGGAGTACAAGAGGTCCCGGAAGATCTCGTTGAAGAATTCTTGAAACACCGCAGGAGCATTGCAGAGACCAAAGGGCATGACCTGATACTCGTAATGGCTGTCTCGAGTGTTGAAGGCCGTCTTCCACTCGTCTCCAGTGCGGATACGGACCAGATTATAGGCTCCTCTGAGGTCCAGCTTGGAGAAGACCCGGGTTCCTCTGAGACGGTTAAACAGCTCCGGAATGAGTGGAAGAGGGTACCTGTTCTTGATGGTAATTTCATTCAAGCCCCTATAGTCAGTGCACTGCCGTAGAGTTCCATCCTTTTTGACGAAGAAAAACCCGGTTCCCGCGGGCGACGAGGATTTCCGTATAAAACCTTTGGCGAGGTTCTCCCAGACGTATTCGGACATGGCTGTGGTTTCAGCGGGAGACAGGGGGTAGATTCTGCCCCTTGGGGGGGGGTTGAACCAGGAACAAGTTTAATTGGGCAGTCAAAAGGCCCGTGTGGAGGAAGGACCTCCGCTTCCTTCTTATCAAAGACATCGGCAAAGGAGCTGTAGGCTGGAGGGAGACCCGGAAGGTCTGAAGGTGACCGGGGAGCGGCCGTCAGGCAGACAGGAGTCAGACAGTGAGCTTGGCACGGGTGCCCCCAGCGGAGTATCTCCCCAGAAGACCATTCGAGAACAGGCTGATGAGTCCTTAACCATGGGAGACCGAGTAGAATGGCGTGGGAGAGCTTAGGCAAAACGTAAAAGGCTATCTTCTCTCGATGTAAGGCACCGACTTGCAACTCCACTTCTTTAGTGACTAAGGTGACGGTCACCTGTAGCAGTTTGCCATCGACCGCGGCAATCTGGAGAGGGTTAGATAGAGCAACCACGGGAATTTGGTATTTGTCCACCTCTTCTGGCCGAATGAAGTTACCTGCCGAGCCCGAATCCACGTAGGCCACCTCGGACCCTCATCTCTCCCCTGAAACCAGAAGCACAGAAATAGTAAGAGGTTGAGAGGGATCATCGTCACCTAGGGAGGCCTCTCTTACCTGACCTAGGCGGAGGAGTTTCCCTGTCTCTTAGGACAGGTGCGGATATAGTGCGATAAAGCTCCGCAATAAAGGCACAGACCTTGTGCCCGCCTCTCTTGCTGACGCAACTCGGCCAAGTTAAGACGGTCTATCTGCATGGGCTCAACCGAGGAGGAAGAAGAAGACCCGGCCGAACGAGGAATGGCAGAACGGGTGAAAAAGGGAGCTGGCCTGGTGGATCTCCTGTCTCTCGCTGACTCCCGAGCACGCTCCTGGAAGCGTAGGTCAATGCGGGTAGACCGTGAGATAAGGTCCTCTAAGGTGGTCGGGGTATCTCGACCTGCGAGTTCATCTTTTATTCTACCTGAAAGACCGTGCCAGAACGCCCCCACCAAAGCCGTGTTATTCCAGCCGAGCTCGGAGGCGATAGTGCTAAAGCGGATAGCGTAGTGACCAACCGTGAGAGAACCCTGATGTAGGTTAAAGAGTGATTCGGTGAGAGCAGCTAACCGACCCGGCTCATCGAAGACCCTGCAAAAACTATCCAAGAAAACTGGAAGACTTGAGACAACGGGATCGTCACATTCCCAGAGGGGATTCAACCAGGACAGGGCTTCTCCCTCCAGATGGGACATAATGAATGCTACTTTGGCCCGGTCAGAGGGATATTGCTGCTGCAACCATTCAAAGTGGAGGCTACACTGATTTAAGAACCCCTGCAGAGCTTAGGATCCCCAGTGAAGCGAGGCGGTTTGGCGGGGCAGGGCGTCGGGAGAGCTGTAGGAGCAGAGGGAGGAGTCAGAGCTGCGGCGGCAGAGTGTAGAGCCGACAAGCGGCTATCAAAGGAGGCCATGTGTGACAAAATATGGGTTTGAGTATCTTGTTGCTGGCCCAGCTCCTGTTGAAGACTGGCCAATAAAGTGGCAGTTCCAGGATCGGCCACCTGCAGGGCCGACAAACGGGTGTCCATAGACTTCATAACAGACATAATGCGTCCCTGATTCTCCAGCAGGAAGAGTAACTCTTTCTGGGTAGCAGCAGTAGTACCGGCGGAGTCCATGGCCTGATCGTACTGTTAGCGTGGCTGGTCTGGAGCCGGAATCTCCAGGAGTGGACCCTCTGGACCGTGGCACTGAGGGGCCCCGGGCGAGCTGCTAGGTGAAACCGACCCCTATACAGGTACCGTTAGGAGCAGGCCCAGGGGTTCGAGTACCATGGTAGCTGGTACCGAGAGGGGCGGCTCAGGATGGACTGGAGTAGGATTGTGGGACTGAAGAGTAGATGACAGGGCAGAGCTGGAACACAGGAGACAGGAATGGAGTAAGACAGTAGAGTGGAACGTGTAGGGATGGCTGGAGCAGGAACACAGGAGACAGGATTAGAGGAGGGTGGAAGGACTGGAGAAGGATGGAACTGGAACACCGGAGGCAGGGCTGGCGTAGGACGGAAGGGCTGGAGCAGGATGGAACAGGAACACCGGAGGCAGGACTGGAGTAGGACGGCAGGACTGGAGCAGGATGGAACAGGAACACTGGAGGCAGGACTGGAGTAGGACGGCAGGACTGAAGCAGGATGGAACAGGAACACCGGAGGCAGAACTGGAGTAGGATGGCAGGACTGGAGCAGGATGGAACAGGAACACCGGTGGCAGGACTGGAGTAGGACGGCAGGACTGGAGCAGGATGGAACAGGAACACTGGATGCAGAACTGCAGAATACTGCAGGGAACTCAGATAACAGGACTGAGAGGCTGCTGCAGAGAGCAGGCGAGTACGGGACTGCAGGACAACAGAGAGCACACGATGAAGCGGCCCAGTGTGCTAGGAAACACAGCGATCAGGCGCCTCCCTCAGGGGGAAGCGGCCTGATATGCCCCTGTCTGGTCTGCCATTGTTCAGGGTGTGCTTCCAGGTCAGGGCATAGCCGGAGCACAAGAAGCAGAAGGGAGGCGCATTCGCGGCCTATGGCGCATGCGCATTGCATGCAAAGACGCCGTCGGCCGCGCGCCTGTCAGAGGTGACCACCATAGCCGTCGGGCGGCGAGGGGCTGTGGCATGGGAACGATGGCCGGGTGAGTATGCAGAGACGGCGTGACACAGACCCCCACACGGACAAACAGTTATGTCCATATGTGCCAAGGACCTCTCACCAGATCAAAATTGTCCAGTTATTTATGTTATTCTCACCTCCCCATTAGTATTTGATTTTGTGTGTGTTTTAAATATAGAGATCAGGGATTTTTATTTAGTGGCAATAAAACTAAAATAAAAATGATAATTCATAAAAGATGGGGAGGAAAAATAAACATTTATCATTCTAGAGTCCTGGCTATTTAACTTGTGAAAAGGGTGAATGTCTGTAACATTTTATTACATATATATAACTCAATATTGTGAAGCCAACAATGAAGTTCATGAATCCACAGCTCAGCAATCTGCTTCAATCCCGGAGCAATCACTGTGAGATTCATGGTTGTATGCTGCCATCTAGTACCAGATAATGAGAAGACATTTTTTGATTGTTTAACTATATGTCCACATTTATTTATATAAATCTTGGAAATGGCGGTGGATGATGCACTGTTATGGGGGATCTGTGGATGATGCAGTGTTATGAGGGATCTGTGCATGACGCACTGCTATGGGGTGTAAGGAAACACAAGTGCAGAGGAATACGGATATCCCCCCGACGTCACCAATCTGTGACAGAGCTTACACAGTCACAGCTCTCTGGCGCCCCCTTACCCTCAGGTCAGTCAAGAAACTGCACCTAAGATAAGTAGTCGCTGGAGAGGCTGCCCTGTCACGTGCTGGTTATCAGGGCACTCTGCAGTGAGGGCAGTATATATTTCACCAGCCCCAGGCCGGGAGTATATACAGTGGGGGAAATAAGTATTTGATCCCTTACTGATTTTGTAAGCTTGCCCACTGACAAAGACATGAAGAGTCTATCATTTTCAGGGTAGGTTAATTTTTAACATTGAGCAATAGAATATAAAAAATAAAAGACAGAAAATCACATTGTATAAATTTTATACATTTATAAGCATTTTGCAGAGGGAAATAAGTATTTGATCCCCCTGGCAAACAAGTCTTAACCCCTTAACGACCGTCGATACGCCTTTTAACGGCGGTAGTTAAGGGTACTTAAACCACAGCGCCGGTGGAAAAAGTATATAGCACCCCCCAGAGTCAGATTTTCTCTGGAGTCTCAGCTGCCGAGGGTAAACATGATTTAGGTAGATTTTTACCGACCCCGCTTTTGCGATCGCTGTTATTAACCATATAACGGCGACCGCAAAAGACAAGTCCGATGTGCCATTTAATTTCTCTCTCCTCTGATGTGATCGCACATCAGATGAGAGCGAAATAGGGTCCCTGATCACCCCCCAGTACCACCTGGTGGTCCTCGGCCCTACTTCTTCCCCTCCATGAGCTCCGCCATCTTCTTCCGGGGTTAGGGTTGGAATTAGGGATTAGGATTAGGGTTGGGATTAGGGTTAGGGTTGGGATTAGGGCTAGGGTTGGGATTAGGGTTAGGGTTGGGATTAGGGTTGGAGCTGGCCGCTGTATACCTTAGATACCAGCGCACTGGTGCAGGGAGCTGGTATCTAAGGTAAACAGTGGGTTTCTAAGCACCGCACGGCGCTTAGAAACCCGCTGTTTACCTTGGTTACCAGCTCCCTGCACCAGCGCGCTGGTATCTAAGGTACACAGCAGGTAACTAAGCGACGTGCGTGCTTGTTACCCGCGTTGTCGCTGTCCTGATCGCTGCTGAGATCTGCCTGTTTGGCAGCTCACCAGCTATCATGTAGCGACACACCAGCGATCCTGACAAGGTCATATCATTGTCGGGAAAGCTGGTGCATCGCTATGTGTGACGGGGCCTAATTCTCTGGCCATATGGCAAAGTTCTGTTCTTTTGGGAATGTGTACGTATCCCAAGGATGGGGGCCACAACCCTGCTGTGAAGGGAGATCTCTGAATAATATATGGGGCCTGAATTAATAAATCCAAAATGGAGTCTCCCTCGTCCCTCACATGGGAGATTTGTTGATAAGGCACTGTTATGGGGATCTGTGAATGATGCTCTGTTATGGGGGATCTGTGGATGACACACTGTTATGAGGAATCTGTTGATGGGGCACTGTTATGGGGATCTGTTGATGGGGCACTGTTATGGGGGATCTGTGGAGGATGAACTGTTATGAGGGATCTGTTGTTGATGCACTGTTATGGGAGAACTCTGGAGGATGCACTGTTATGGGGATTTGTGGAGGACGCACTGTTTTGGGGGATCTGTGGAGGACAGACTGTTATGGGGGATTTGTGGAGGACGTACTGTTATGGTGGATCTGTGGAGGACGCACTGTTATGGGGGATTTGTGGAGGATGCACTGTTATGGGGGATCTGTGGGTGACAAACTGTTATGGGGGATCTGTGGAGAACGCACTGTTATGGGGGATTTGTGGAGGATGCACTGTTATGGGGACCTGTCAATGATGCTCTGTTATGGGGATCTGTGAATGATGCTCTGTTATGGGGGATCTGTGGATGACACACTGTTATGGGGGATCTATGGTGGACGAACTGTTATGAGGGATCTGTTGATGATGCACTGTTATGGGGGGATCTCTGGAGGATGCACTGTTATGGGGATTTGTGGAGGATGCACTGTTATGGGGGATCTATGGAGGACGCACTGTTATGGGGGATCTGTGGAGGACACACTGTTATGGTGGATCTGTGGAGGACGCACTGTTATGGGGGATTTGTGGAGGATGCACTGTTATGGGGGATCTGTGGAGGACACACTGTTATGGTGGATCTGTGGAGGACACACTGTTATGGGGGATTTGTGGAGGATGCACTGTTATGGGGGATCTGTGGATGATGCACTGTTATGTGGGATCTGTGGATGACGCACTGTTATGGGGGATCTGTGGAGGATGCTCTGTTATGGGGATCTGTTGATGGGGCACTGTTATGGGGGATCTGTGGAGGATGAACTGTTATGAGGGATCTGTTGTTGATGCACTGTTATGGGAGAACTCTGGAGGATGCACTGTTATGGGGATTTGTGGAGGACGCACTGTTTTGGGGGATCTGTGGAGGACAGACTGTTATGGGGGATTTGTGGAGGACGTACTGTTATGGTGGATCTGTGGAGGACGCACTGTTATGGGGGATTTGTGGAGGATGCACTGTTATGGGGGATCTGTGGAGGACACACTGTTATGGTGGATCTGTGGAGGACGCACTGTTATGGGGGATTTGTGGAGGATGCACTGTTATGGGGGATCTGTGGAGGACACACTGTTATGGTGGATCTGTGGAGGACGCACTGTTATGGGGGATTTGTGGAGGATGCACTGTTATGGGGGATCTGTGGAGGACACACTGTTATGGTGGATCTGTGGAGGACACACTGTTATGGGGGATTTGTGGAGGATGCACTGTTATGGGGGATCTGTGGATGATGCACTGTTATGTGGGATCTGTGGATGACGCACTGTTATGGGGGATCTGTGGAGGATGCACTGTTATGGGGATCTGTTGATGGGGCACTGTTATGGGGGATCTGTGGAGGATGAACTGTTATGAGGGATCTGTTGTTGATGCACTGTTATGGGAGAACTCTGGAGGATGCACTGTTATGGGGATTTGTGGAGGACGCACTGTTTTGGGGGATCTGTGGAGGACAGACTGTTATGGGGGATTTGTGGAGGACGTACTGTTATGGTGGATCTGTGGAGGACGCACTGTTATGGGGGATTTGTGGAGGATGCACTGTTATGGGGGATCTGTGGGTGACAAACTGTTATGGGGGATCTGTGGAGAACGCACTGTTATGGGGGATTTGTGGAGGATGCACTGTTATGGGGACCTGTCAATGATGCTCTCTTATGGGGATCTGTGAATGATGCTCTGTTATGGGGGATCTGTGGATGACACACTGTTATGGGGGATCTATGGTGGACGAACTGTTATGAGGGATCTGTTGATGATGCACTGTTATGGGGGGATCTCTGGAGGATGCACTGTTATGGGGATTTGTGGAGGATGCACTGTTATGGGGGATCTATGGAGGACGCACTGTTATGGGGGATCTGTGGAGGACACACTGTTATGGTGGATCTGTGGAGGACGCACTGTTATGGGGGATTTGTGGAGGATGCACTGTTATGGGGGATCTGTGGAGGACACACTGTTATGGTGGATCTGTGGAGGACACACTGTTATGGGGGATTTGTGGAGGATGCACTGTTATGGGGGATCTGTGGATGATGCACTGTTATGTGGGATCTGTGGATGACGCACTGTTATGGGGGATCTGTGGAGGATGCTCTGTTATGGGGGATCTGTGGATGACGCACTGTTTTGGGGATCTGTGGATGACGCACTGCTATGGCTGATCTGTGGAGGACACACTATTATGGGGGATCTGTGGATGACGCACTATTATGAGGGATCTGTTGATGAGGCACTGTTATGGGGATCTGTGGATGACGCACTGCTATGGCTGATCTGTGGAGGACACACTATTATGGGGGATCTGTGGATGACGCACTATTATGAGGGATCTGTTGATGAGGCACTGTTATGGGGGATCTGTGGATGACGTACTATTATGGGGGATCTGTGGATGGCGCACTGTTATGGGGGATCTGTGGATGACACACTGTAATGGGGGATCTGTGGATGATGCACTATTATGGGGGATCTGTGGATGATGCACTGTTATGGGGGATCTGTGGATGGCGCTCTATTATGGGGGATCTGTGGATGATGCACTATTATGGGGGATCTGTAGATGACGTTCTATTATGGGGGATCTGTGGATGATGCACTGTTATGGGGGATCTGTGGATGACGCTCTATTATGGGGGATCTGTGGATGACGCACTGTTATGGGGGATCTGTGGATGGCGCTCTATTATGGGGGATCTGTGGATGATGCACTATTATGGGGGATCTGTAGATGACGTTCTATTATGGGGGATCTGTGGATGATGCACTGTTATGGGGGATCTGTGGATGACGCTCTATTATGGGGGATCTGTGGATGACGCTCTATTACGGGGGATCTGTGGATGACGCACTGCTACGGCTGATCTGTGGAGGACACACTGTTATTAGGGTTGCCAGTCTTTCTGATAAGATGTGATTATGTCGCCTGTTATTTACTCTCCTCCCTCCCCTTTACAGCCAGCTCTCCCTTTCCAGGATTGGTTTGTAATGAGACTTCCCACTGATGAGACTCTTAGTACAGATGGCTGATCTGTGGTGAATGTCACTGGTCAGAAAGCCCTAGAACCCTTCTCATCAGATACAATAATTATCTCAAGATGTACAGTGCCCTCTAGTGCTCAATTTGTAGATTGCACACAAACTATTTACTCAGAAGAATTATTTTCATACTATTCTAATATTCTTTTTTGACCCCTTAAAGACCGCCATACGCCTTTTAACAGTGGCAGTTAATGATACTTATTCCTCAGCGCTACTTTTAAACAGCACTGAGAAATAAGTTTATAGAGCCCCCAGCGTCGGAAGACCGGTTTTTACTGCCCCGTCACATGATCGCCATTATTACAAAAAAAAAAAGTCTGATTTTCAATTAATTTCTCTATCCTCTGATATGATCTAGCATATCAGAGGACAGACAAATAGGGTCCTCAGTGTACTCCCAGTACCTCCTTCATCCCCGGGCCCTCCTGCTTCGTCCACCGGCTTTCCCCATCATCTTCCTGTAAGAAAATGGACGGCGCGGTACACAGCAACAATAGGAAATTTTTCCTATTGGTTCATTTTGATCACTTTGATAGACCCTATCACAGTGATCAAAATAAAAAAATAGTAAATCAACACCCCCCTTTATCACCTCCTTAGTTAGATAAAAATAATACAATTTAAAAAGGGTATTTTTCCATTCTTTGCAGTTAGGGTTTGGGTTAGGGTTGGGGTTATGATTGTGTTAAGGTTGGGGATACGGTTGTGTTAGAGTTAGGGTTGGGGTTAGGGCTGCAGTTAGGGTTGTGTTAAGGTTGGGGTTAGGGCTGGGATTAGGGTTGTGTTAGGGTTAGGGTTGGGGTTAGGTCTGTGGTTAGGGATGTGTGGGTGGGGTTAGGGTTGTGTTGGGGTTAGGGTTGAGTTTAAGATTGGGGTTAGGGTAGTGTTGGGTTTAGGGGTGTGTTGGGGTTAAGAGTGTGTTAGGGTTGTGATGGGGTTAAGTTTGTTTTGGGGGTTAGGAGTGTGTTAGGGTTGTGTTGGGGTTAGGGGTGTGTTGGGGTTAGGGTTGGGGTTAGGGCTGTGTTGGGATTAGTGTTATTAAAGAGTCACCGTAGGAGGCAGACACAAAAATAGAAGCTACGTCCAGAAAACCAGAGAAGTTGGCAACTATCAGATTGCAGACCCCTGAACCTATCAACACAACTAGCAGTAGCTGTGGGGGGTTCCTAGGGTGCCCTAGACCCCTCGATCACAGCCGGAGAGCTAAATAGCCTAAAGACAGAAAAGGAAATCTAAACTGCCCCAGAGCAGACCCCAAAGTAAAAGGCAGCCCCCAACATATAATGACGGTGAAGCAAGATGAAAAAACACTCACACAGATAGAAAGATAGGCTGAGCAAACGATGGGGCCCAAGCTAACGAAACAGAACAGGAAAGGAAGGTTGCTGTCTGCAATCTGCCAAAACCCTATAAAAGACATAAGCCAACAAGCTGATATGGAAAAAGACCCTGAAGCAGCTAGGCTTCAAAACTAAATCAGCACTCAGGTATTTTCAGAAGACAGAGCTAAAGGAATTCAGCTCACCCCAGCAGGGAATGGCAGAAATCCAGAAAAACAAAGCAAAAGAAAGTCAAAGCACAAATGCAACAAGCCGAGCAGAAAACTTAGAAGAGCAGGAATTCAGACTGGTCTCCAAGGATCCCACAGAGAAATCACCCGCAGGGCAGAAGGGCGTTGGCAGCCTTATATCCAGTCAGTAACTCCACTCAGCCAGTCATCATCATTAGGCTCAGGTGTTTGATAATCAGGCTCACTACCTTTCTTTACCAGAAGAGGGAGTTCATCGGGCCTCAGTGTTGAAGGGGAAAATGAACTCACAACAGTACCTCCCCCTTGAGGAGGGGTCACCGAACCCTCAACCACGCCACCAGGGTGATCAGGGTGAGCCCGATGAAAGGCACGCACCAATCTTTTGGCATGAATATCAGAGGCAGAGACCCAGGAATTATCCTCCTGACCATAACCCTTCCACTTAACCAAATACTGGAGTCTCCGTCTAGCCAGACGGGAATCCAGTACTTTCTCTACCTCATATTCCATGTTACCTTCAACCAATACAGGGTCTGGAGGTGCCACCCCCGGAACAACAGGTTCAACAAACCTCTTCAACAAAGATTTATGGAACACATTATGGATTTTAAATGTGACAGGAAGAGCCAAACGAAAAGAGACCGGATTAATAATCTCCAAAATCTTGTAAGGTCCAATAAATCTAGGCTTAAACTTAGGAGAAGCCACCTTCATAGCAATATTTTTTGATGATAACCACACCATATCACCAACCTTAAACTGGGGACCAATGGTCCTATGTCGGTTGGAAAACCGCTGGACCTTTTCCTGGGAGAGAGATAACTTATCCACCACTTGGTCCCAGATCTGGTGCATTCTCTCCACCACAGTGTCAACACCTGGGCAGGCAGAGGGCTCCACCTGCCCTGAAGAAAATCGAGGATGAAACCCAAAGTTACAAAAAAAAGGTGACATCAAAGTGGCAGAACTAGCTCTATTATTTAAAGCAAATTCGGCCAAGGGCAAAAATGAAACCCAATCATCCTGATCAGCAGAAATAAAACATCTCAAATGTGACTCCAAGGTCTGGTTTGTTCTCTCTGTCTGCCCATTGGTCTGAGGGTGAAAAGCAGAGGAGAAGGACAACTGAATTCCCAACTTGGAACAGAAAGTTCTCCAAAATCTAGACACAAACTGAACTCCTCTGTCAGATACAATGTTCTCAGGAATCCCGTGCAAGCGAACCACCTGTTGCAAAAACAGGGGCACCAACTCAGAGGAAGACGGCAACTTAGGGAGTGGTACAAGATGAACCATCTTAGAGAACCTATCACAAATCACCCAAATAACAGTCATCCTTTGAGAGACAGGCATATCAGAGATGAAATCCATTGAAATATGGGTCCATAGCCTCTTGGGGACAGGCAAAGGCATCAACAACCCACTAGAGCGAGAACACGATTTAGACCGGGAGCACGTCCCACAGGACTGCACAAAATTCCTGACATCACGAGACAAGGAGGGCCACCAAAAAGACCGACTCACCAGATCTCTAGTACCAAAAATACCTGGATGACCAGCCAAAGCAGAGCAATGAACTTCAGACATCACTCTCTTCTTCCACTGGTCAGCAACATACAACTTTCCACTGGGACAACACTCAGGTTTGTCCTCCTGGAACTCTTCCAGAGCACGTCTCAAATCGGGCGAGATGGCAGAAAGAACTACCCCTTCGCCTAAGATGGTAGCAGGCTTGGTCACCACAGGAGAATCAGCAAAGAAGCTCCTAGAGAGGGCATCTGCCTTGACATTCTTAGTTCCAGGAAGAAAAGAAACCACAAAATCAAAACGTGTAAAAAACAAGGCCCACCTAGCCTGTCTAGGGTTCAAGGGGCTTAGCCGACTCTAGGTAAATCAAATTCTTGTTGTCAGTGAGGACCACGACTTGATGCTTAGCTCCCTCCAACCAATGTCTCCACTCCTCAAATGCCCATTTCATGGCCAACAGTTCCCGATTCCCCACATCATAGTTACGTTCAGATGGAGAGAACTTTCGGGAAAAGAAAGCACAGGGATTCATTTTAGATGTTACAGGATCCTTTTGGGACAAAACAGCTCCTGCACCAATCTCAGAAGCATCCACCTCTACCTGGAACGGAAGTGAGACATCAGGTTGCCGCAAAACCGGGGCGGAGGTGAATCTTCGCTTCAGCTCCTGAAAGGAAGAAACAGCCTCCGGAGACCAATTTAACACATCAGCACCCTTCTTAGTCAAATCAGTCAATGGCTTGGCAATACTAGAAAATTTTGCTATAAATTTCCGATAAAAATTAGCAAAACCCAAAAACTTCTGGAGGGCTTTCAAAGAAGTGGGCTGAACCCAATCGTAAATGGCCTGTACCTTGGCCGGGTCCATTTCAATAGTTGACGGAGACAAAATAAATCCCAAAAAAGAAATCCTCTGTACTCTAAAAAGGCATTTAGATCCTTTGACATACAGGGAATTCTCCCTCAAGATCCGGAACACAGTCCGAATATGTTCCACATGAGAATCCCAATCCTTGGAGAAGATCAAAATATCATCCAGATAGATAATCAAAAATTTATCGACAAAATCTCGGAAAATATCGTTCATGAAGCACTGGAAGACAGAAGGGGCATTAGTGAGCCCAAAAGGCATCACCAGGTACTCAAAACGTCCCTCCGGAGTATTAAACGCCGTCTTCCATTCATCCCCATGCTTAATGCGAATAAGATTATACGCCCCCCTGAGGTCAAGCTTGGTAAACCAGCAAGCAGCTTTAACTCTGGAGAATAGATCAGAAATCAGGGGTAACAGATACTGATATTTAACAGTAATTTTGTTGAGGGCACGATAATCAATACAAGGTCTTAATGACCCATCCTTTTTGGCTACAAAAAAAACCCGGCACCTAAGGGTGACAAGGATGGTCTAATATGACCCTTCTCCAACGCCTCCTTAATATAGGATCGCATAGCCTCGTGCTCAGGTACAGATAGATTGAAGAGCCGACCCTTGGGAAATTTACACTCCGGGCTCAGTTCAATTGCACAGTCATAACTCCTATGAGGAGGCAGAGACGCAGACTCATTCTCACTAAATACATCATAAAAGTCCGCCAAATAATCAGGAACATCATGCGACTGAGGAGAGGTGGAAAACACCGGAGCCTCACTAAAGGCACACCGACAACCCCAACTCACCACAGACACAGATTTCCAATCCAAAACTGGATTATGATTTTGTAACCAGGGAAACCCCAGAACAATAGTATCATGCAGATTATGCAACACCAAAAATCTGCAATTTTCTTGATGGTCTGGGGTGACCCGCATTACCACCTGGGTCCAAAACTGAGGTTTATTTTTAGCCAAAGGAGTAGCATCAATCCCCCTCAAAGGGATAGGCGTCTGCAGAGGTGTCATCGGAAATCCACAACGTTTAGCAAAATCCAAGTCCATTAGGTTTAGGGCTGCTCCCGAATCCACAAAAGCCTTGGCGGAAAATGTGGACAGGGAGCAGATCAGAGTAATAGCCAGAAGAAACTTAGGTTGAACACCACCAACAGAAAACGTGTGTGCAAAGCGTTTCTCTCGTTTAGGACAGACAGAAATAATATGCGAGGCATCTCCACAGAAAAAACACAACTTATTACGCCTTCTGAACTCCTGACGCTGCTCTCTGGACAAAACTCTATCACATTGCATAGGTTCAGACATTTGTTCAATAGGTGGCAACACCTCTCATGCAGTTTTGCGTTCGCGCAAACGCCGATCAACCTGAATGGCTAATGACATAGAATCGTCAAGACCAGAGGGAACAGGAAATCCCACCATAGTATCTTTTACGGCTTCTGACAACCCCTTCCGAAAGAGTGCAGCCAAGGCATTATCATTCCAGGTAGTAAGTACCGCCCACTTTCGGAATTTTTGACAGTACAATTCTGCAGAATCTCGACCCTGGTTCAATGCCAGCAGGGTCTTTTCAGCCTGATCAATGGCATTAGGTTCGTCATACAACAACCCCAAGGCTTGAAAAAATGCGTTCACATTAGTCAGAATAGGATCATCTGGTTTCAAAGAAAATGCCCAATCCTGGGGATCGCCACGCAGCAAAGAGATGACAATTTTAACCTGCTGCGCGGAGCTCCCTGACGAGTTAGGCTTCAAGGCAAAAAATAATTTACAATTATTTTTGAAATTCAAAAATTTAGACCGATCCCCAAAAAATACATCAGGTGTAGGAATCTTTGGTTCAGCAGCATGTGAATGAGCAAGGTAGGCGGAAATTCCCCGCACTTCCGCAGCGAGCTGCTCCACACGATCAGATAATTGCTTTATCTCCATTGAGAGAAAAAAAAAAATTCCCCCTACGGCCTCAGAGATATAGAGGAAAAAATATACACACTTTTTTTTTTTTTTTTTTTTACAATTCTTTCCTGCTATTGAGTACCCTAGGATCTGCGGTATGGCGGGTTATTCTGTTATGAAAGAGTCACCGTAGGAGGCAGACACAAAAATAGAAGCTACGTCCAGAAAACCAGAGAAGTTGGCAACTATCAGATTACAGACCCCTGAACCTATCAACACCACTAGCAGTAGCCGTGGGGGGTTCCTACGGTGTCCTAGACCCCTCGATCACAGCCGGAGAGCTAAATAGCCTAAAGACAGAAAAGGAAATCTAAACTGCCCCAGAGCAGACCCCAAAGTAAAAGGCAGCCCCCAACATATAATGACGGTGAAGCAAGATGAAAAAACACTCACACAGATAGAAAGATAGGCTGAGCAAACGATGGGGCCCAAGCTAACTAAACAGAACAGGAAAGGAAGGTTGCTGTCTGCAATCTGCCAAAACCCTATAAAAGACATAAGCCAACAAGTTGATATGGAAAAAGACCCTGAAGCAGCTAGGCTTCAAAACTAAATCAGCACGCAGGTATTTTCAGAAGACAGAGCTAAAGGAATTCAGCTCACCCCAGCAGGGAATGGCAGAAATCCAGAAAAACAAAGCAAAAGAAAGTCAAAGCACAAATGCAACAAGCCGAGCAGAAATCTTAGCTTTAGAAGAGCAGGAATTCAGACTGGTCTCCAAGGATCCCACAGAGAAATCACCCACAGGGCAGAAGGGCATTGGCAGCCTTATATCCAGTCAGTAACTCCACTCAGCCAGTCATCATCATTAGGCTCAGGTGCTTGATAATCAGGCTCACTACCTTTCTTTACCAGAAGAGGGAGTTCATCGGGCCTCAGTATTGAAGGGGAAAATGAACTCACAACAGATGAGGGTTGTGTTGGAGTTAGGGTTGTGGTTAGGGTTGTGTTGGTTAGGGTTGTCACGTCGCCGTCAGACTCAGGGGCTGCTGTTCCTGCCTCGGCCACTGGGAGGCGCTGGACTGTCACGTCGACATCGGACTCAGGGGCTGCTGTTCCTGCCTCGGCCACTGGGAGGCGCTGGAGTGTCACATCGCCGTCGGCCTCGGGGGCTGCTGTTCCTGCCTCGGCCACTGGGAGGCACCGGATTGTCACGTCGCCGTCGGACTCGGGGGCTGTTGTTCCTGCTTTGGCTGCTGGGAGGTGCCGGACTCCTTCGACTGGTAGTACCGGCGATAGGAGGGCTATGTCCTCATGTGGGTCTGCTCCTTTGATGCATGCCTCTGTTGTTGGGCATCGCCGTGGTTCTCCTGTGGGTGATGGTGGTGCCAGAGAAGGGGCTCCTGCGCAAGCATCTGGTGGGCGCAGGCTGCGCTCTTCTGTCAGAGGTGAAGCCGTTGGTGCATCGCCATCTGGCCTGGTTCTGGGGGCGGTCCAGATGAGGTCATCAGACTGTGAGCCTGTGAGGGATAGCCTTATCCTTCAAATACTTTGGAGCCTGTCCTGCAGGCCGCCAGTCTTGGTTTCCCCAGTGTGCTAGTGTTTAAATTGCTATTTATGACTCTGACTTTAGCCTGGATTTTGTCTCTGCTTCAGCCTGCCGATTTTGTACCTCTGCTGCTCCCCAGGTTTATGACTCTGACCTTAGCCTGAATTTTGACTCTGCTTCAGCCTGCCGATTTAGTACCTCTGCTGCCGCCTGGTTTTGACTTGGACTCCTGACTACGCTTTTGGTCCCGTTTATTAATCCCTTCCTGGTGACCATCCTGCTCCGGTCTGCTGCTCTCATAGGCAGCTACCCCTTGGGCTCCGCTGTAATTCCAGATCCCTGTATAGGGGTAAAGGGTCTCAGGGTTTCTCGGGGTGCTGTCTTACTGCAGTTCAGACTCACACCAGACAGACGTCACAGGTTGTGGTTAGGTTTGCATTGGGGTTAGGGTTGTGTTGGGGTTAGGGGTGTGTTAGGGTTGTGTTGGGGCTAAGGTTGTGGTTAGAGTTAGGGGTGTGTTGGGGGTGTGTTGTGGGGCAGGGACTACATACCCGAACGCCCAATGCAAACTGGAGTATCGAGCACATGTGCTCAACATTAATGATGACATATTCAATATGACGACCTAATATAATCAAATTCTCTGACATACCTGTGAGTTCAAAGTGCTCACTATACCCCTGGATAAAATCCTTGAGGGGTGTAGTATCCAAAATGGTGTTACCCCCCTCGTTTGATAATGCATGTGTTAGGGTATTTGAGTCAGCGCCAACAGGTGGCTATGCTTCTGCCACCGTGCTCCTAGCATTATCACACTAGCGTCCGGTGGTGTCATCCTGTATAGGGCACTACCATACCGCGCTAAATCAGCACCCGCCAGTGCAGCACCATGCGTAAGTTGTGCGCTGTTTAGTCCAAGCCTCGGCGATTAGTGACGTATGCCAGAGAGGCGCCGTGCACACTTGCGCGTTGCTTTCTAACTGCAATTGCGGCACCAAGCGCTGCTGGTCTGGAGGGACCCTTTCCCTTGTCTCTAGGGCAGGGTCTTGTGACAGTATAGCAGTGCTTCCCCAGTCGAGTCCTGTGAAGTTAACAAGCTCTGGCTTTACATCCAGCGACTGTGAAGTAACAGAGCTCGCTCCTATACGCACCAGGTCAGTGGTTACCCGCCGGTGATCAGGTAGAACTTCGCCATTACCTAGCAGCAGTATACCATCTCTGCACGGTGGACCCCGGGTTGCAATCGCACTTTCCCATATTTTATATTTAGTGCGATCCGCAACCCTAACATTATACTAGCGCCAGGGTCTGGCTAGTAATGGCGGACTAACAGTGACTGCAGCGGTACATCCAGCAGCTGGAGGGCAGGTTGGCGGCTCTCGAGCGCTCAACCTCAGCTGTGGATCTTTCCGCAGTCGCTGTTCAGGCAGCCACGGAGGCTGCCTCTCTTGTGTCCACTGCCATCCCTGCTTCGACTTTATCCCACCTCCCGCTGCCCGAGAAGTTCTCGGGCGATTGCTTCTTGTAGGGGATTCATCAGCCAATGTACCATACAGCTAGAGCTGCTGGCTGCACGACTCCCCTCCGAGCGGGCCAAAGTGGGATTTGTTATTTCCCTCCTGTCGGGCAGGGCTCTGGAGTGGGCCACACCACTGTGGGAGTGTGGTGATCATGTGGTGCATAGTACCTCGCAGTTCTTGGGCACTCTGAAGCAGGTCTTCTTGGGACCGCGGGTCACCCATGATACCGCGCTCCAGCTGCTGGCATTATCGCAGGGTTCGTCTCTGGTCAGCCATTATGCCATCCAGTTCTGGACACTGGCTTCAGAACTGGAGTGGTCAGATAAGACCCTCATTTCGGTGTTCTGGAGAGGTCTGGCTGGCCATGTAAAAGACGCTCTGGCCACCAGGGAGATTCCCGCCACACTGGAGGAGCTTATCACCATCTCCACCCGCATAGACCTTGGTTTTTCGGAGCGAAGGTTGGAGCGGTCCCAGTGTAGGCAGAGGTTTAGGTTGGCACCCAGTTTTATTAAACCTCTGGTACCTCCTTATCGGGCATCTGAGCTCCAAGAGGCCATGGTGGATTCTTGCGCGGGATCCAGGTCCCGGTCAGCGCGAGTATCCGTGGTCTGTCACAGTTGCCAGCAGTCTTGTCACCCAGCCAACAGGTGCCCACAGCGGCTAGGAAAACGCTCGCGTCTAGTGGCTGTTGGAGGAGGCCTACTAGGTACTGCGACTAGTGTTGAGCATCCTGATACTGCAAATATCGGGTATCGGCCGATATTCGCTGTATCGGAATTCCAATACCGAGTACCGATATTTTTTCAATATCGGATACCAGAATCGGAAGTCCCCATAATGCAATGAGCCACTGTTGTGGCTGTGATTTGCTGCTGAAATGATGTCATCATGATGCGCGGTCTGTGCGCATCATGATGCGCGGTCTGTTCCGACTGCGGGGGGTCTGTACGGGCCAGCCGGGGGCCTGTGCCGGCTGTCGGGGATCTGTACGTGCCTGCCGGGGGCCTGTGCCGGCTGTCGGGGGTCTGTACGGGCCATGTAGTATATATGTAGTATGTATGTATGTTGTATGTATGTTGTATGAATGTTGTATATATGTAGTATGTATGTAGTATGTATGTATGTTGTATGAATGTTGTATATATGTAGTATGTATGTAGTATATATGTATGTTGTATGAATGTAGTATATATGAAGTATGTATGTAGTATGTATGTATGTTGTATGAATGTTGTATATATGTAGTATGTATGTAGTATGTATGTTTTTTGTTTTTTTTTTTACATTCAACACATTAGCCGGATGATGGGACTACTACTGTCCCATCATTGGCTAATGTGTCAATCACTGTCATTGTAGCAGGCATAGCCCGATGGGACTTGTCGTCCCATCGGACGATGCCTGCACACACACAAGACCCACGGCAGGCCCGCACAGACCCCTGGCAGCCGGCACAGGCCCCGGCAGGCCCGTACAGACCCCCCGGCAGGCCCGTACAGACCCCCGGCAGCCGGCACAGGCCCACCCGGCAGGCCCGTACAGACCCCCGACAGCCGGCACAGGCCCCTGGCAGGCCCGTACAGACCCCTGACAGCCGGCACAGGCCCCCGGCAGGCCCGTACAGACCCCCCGACAGCCGGCACAGGCCCCCGGCAGGCCCGTACAGACCCCCGGCAGCCGGCACAGGCACACGGCAGGCCTGTACAGACCCCGCCCGCACACACAGACACACAGTGTCCGCCCACGCACCGCCCACACTCTTCCCCCCTCCCGAACTGGATGTGCAAGGAAAGAAAGGGTTTTTTTTTTTTTTTCCGATATTTCTGTCCCATTGACTTGAATGGGACTTCCGGTATCGGAATCGGCGATACCCGATACTTTTTGGGTATCGGTCCGATCCAATCCGATCCGATATTTCTCTATATCGGATGGTATCGCTAAACACTAACTGCGACGTTTTCCTCCAAACTGACCTTTAAGGGGTCGCTTGAGTTTGGCTCGTCCACTCTGGCGGTGGAGGTTTGCGTGGACTCCGGGGCAGAGGGCAATTTCATGTTGTCTGCTTTCGCCAAATGGCACGCAATTCCTCTAGTTTTGATACCCCAGCCAATCACCATCAGAGTGGTGAATGGAACCATTCTACCCTCTGAAATTACCCACCAGACCGCTCCGTTGATACACTCGGTGTCTCCGTATCATCAGGAGACGATATCCCTCCTCATCATGCCCGAGGGTATCGATCAGGTCCTTTTAGGGGTTCCCTGGTTACGGTTCCACTCTCCCCATATAGAGTGGTCCTCGGGGAGGATTCTCGGTTGTGGTAAAGCCTGTGAGGGTAGATGTCAGAGGGAGTGCATTCAGGTTGCTTCCACCAAAGTCCTCGCAGATCTTTCCTCTCTCCCCAAACACTATCAACAGTATGCAGATGTGTTCTCCAAGAGGGGGGCAGATACCTTTCCGCCCCATCGCTCCTACGACTGTCCTATTGATCTCTTGCCTGGTGCTGACCCTCCTCGGGGTCAAGTCTACCCCCTTTATCTCCCGGAGACAGAGGCCATGTCTCAATACATCAGGGAGAATCTGGCAAGAGGATTCATTAGGAAGTCGGTGTCACCAGCTGGGGCGGGATTCTTCTTTGTCCAGAAGAAGAACGGAGAACTGCGTCCCTGCATCGATTACAGGGGTCTTAACGCCATCACCGTTAAGAATAAGTACCCTCTGCCCTTGATATCAGAGCTGTTTGATAGGCTATGGGGAGCAAGAGTGTTTACCAAACTCGATCTGCGGGGGTCTTACAACCTGATTCGCATCCACAAGGGGGATGAATGAAAGACGGCATGCACTATGAATACCTGATGAATACCTGGTGATGCCCTTCGGGCTCTCTAATGCCCCGGCCGTCTTCCAAGACTTTGTGAACGATATCTTCCGGGATATGCTTACCACCTCGGTAGTAGTCTATCTGGATGATATTCTCATCTACTCTCCAGATATCGACTTATCGACTCCCACCGGAGAGATGTTTGCAAAGTTTTCGACCTCCTGCGGGCAAACTCCCTCTATGCCAAGTTGGAGAAGTGTGTGTTTGAGCAGGAGTCCTTGCCTTTCCTGGGCTATATCATCTCCGCCCAGGGATTGGCCATGAATCCTGCCAAGCTACAAGCGGTGTATTGGCAGGATCCCCGTTCTCTCAAAGCGGTGCAGCGCTTTATGGGGTTCATAAATTACTACCGCCAATTCATCCCCCACTTCATGACTTTGGTAGCCCCCTTGGTGACCCTCACCAAGAAGGGTGCAAATCCCAAGTCGTGGTCGGAACCTGTCTTTCTCTAAGACTTTCACACCGGCGGAGAGGAATTATTCCATCGGGGACAGGGAGTTGCTGGCAATGAAGTTGGCCTTTTTGGAGTGGAGACACCTCCTGGAGGGGGCTCGTCAACATTTCCAGGTGTTCACAGACCACAAAAACTTGGTATATTTGCAGACGGCCCAGCGGCTAAATTCTCGCCAGGCCAGATGGTCTTTGTTCTCCCGGTTCCATTTCACCCTCCATTTCCTAATCGGTGAGAAGAACGTCTGGGCCGATGCTCTCTCCCGCTCTGTGGTGTCATAGGAGGAGGAGGAGCCTCGGCTGATCGTCCCATCCGAGAGACTAGTGGCCGCATATGGCCCGTGACGTCAGGGACTATATTCAGGCGTGCGTCTCTTGCGCACAGAATAGGTCCTCTCGGCACCGGCCCGCTAGGCTACTTTACCCCGTGCCGGTAGTGGACAGGCCCTGGGAGATGGTAGGTAGAGGCTTTGTGGTGGGGCTGCCCAAGTCCAGTGGCAGCACGGTCATTTGGGTTGTCACCGACCATTTCTCCAAGATGGTGCACCTGGTACCCCTCTCTCCCAGTTACCTTCTGCACAGGGCCTGGCAGTGTTGTTTATTAAGCACGTTTTCCACCTGCACGGCATGCCGGACAAGATTGTAAGCGACCGGGGTCCCCAGTTTGCGTCTTGGTTTTGGAGAGAGCTCTGTAGCCTGCTCAGCATTGAGTTAAATCTCTCCTCAGCCTATCATTCCGAGATGAAGGGGTTGGTAGAAAGAGCCAACCAAACCCTGGTCACATATCTACGACATTTTGTCTTGGCCAGGCAGGATGACTAGGCATCCTTGCTGCCGTGGGCGGCGTTCGCTTTAAACAACGCTGTGGCCGACTCCACCGGCCAGACCCCATTCCTCCTAAATTACAGCCAGCATCCGCGCGTCCCTGTGCCCATGCCCGTGTCATCCACCGACTCTAAGGTGGCAGACTGGGCGGTGGAGACACGTGACATTTGGGATCGCACTCAGAATGCTATCCGGGCCTCCAAGGAGAGAATGAGAGTTTCCGCTGACGCACACCAGCGCCCTGCTCCGATCTTTGCCCCGGCGACTTAGTGTGACTCTCTGCTTGTAACATCAGGCTGCGGGTTGAGCCCACTAAGTTCGCTTCTCGCTACATTGGCCCCTTCAAGGTCCTTGAGCAGATCAGTTCTGTGGCCTACCGTCTGGCCCTTCCACCGCACTTGGCTATCACTGACATCTTCCACGTGTCCCTCCTTAAGCCTGTCCACATGTCCCGGTTCTCCGAGTCATCTGCCGGGACATCAGACCTGTCCTCGGATGAGTATGAGGTTAATGCCATCGTGGGATGCAGGGTGGTACGTGGAAAAAAGTTTTATTTGGTGGACTGGAAGGGTCATGGTCCAGAGGCTCGGACATGGGAGCCAGTGGAGAACATTCCCACTCCGCTTCTCGTTGCAGCATTTGAGAGTAGCGAGGCTCAGGGAGGAGGGGGCCCTAGGAGGGGGGGGGTAATGTCAGGCGTCGGGTTCCTGTCGCTGCACAGCAAGAATCCCGAGCTTTGCCTTCGGTGGTCTCTCTTTCCTTTCCGGCCGCAGAGGAGGCTGCTCAGCAGTCTCGTTAATCCCGGCGCTCTGCTCAGACTGGCACTGTGGGTTTGGTTGCTGCTGTCACCTCTGGTCCAGCTATAGTAATGCATGCTGGTCAGCAGCAAGCTACTCCAGGGACTGTCTTCCTTTCGGTCTACTGAGCATGCCCGTTGGATGATCTCTCATTGGAGATCGGAGGTCACATGCGCAGGTCCTTCTCCAGCTCGGATTGGACCATCAGGAAGGTCCCGGAAGGACGCAGCTATAAAAGGGTCGCATGGCCGCTCCGCCATGCGCTAGTATAGACTCATAATGTTATTTGTATGTGTGATAATGGATGCATGAATCTGGTGAATGACTCATTAAATTACCCCCTCCTACCGTACCGCGCTAAGTGCAGCGCCATGCGTAAGTTGTGCGCTGTTTAGCCCAAGCCTGGGCGATTAGTGGCGCATGCCAGAGAGGCGCCGTGCACACTTGCGCGTTGCTTTCTAACCGCAATTGCGGCGCCAAGCGCTGCTGGACTGGAGGGACCCTTTCCCTTGTCTCTGGGGCAGGGTCTTGTGACCATATAGCAGTGCTTCCCCAGCCGAGTCCTGTGAAGTTAACAGGCTCTGGCTTTACTTCCAGCGACTCTGTGAAGTAACAGAGTGCGCTCCTATACACACCGGGTCAGTGGTTACCCACCGGTGTTCAGGTAGAACTCCGCCAGCAGTATACCATCTCTGCACGGTGGACCCCGCGTTGCGATTGCACTTTCCCATATTTTATATTTAGTGCGATCCGCAACCCTAACATTATACTACTACTCTTTTTTTTTTTTCAATATACGTGGTTATATACCACTGTTTTTTCACATGGATGGGCTCAAAGGGGAAGACGCGCCATTTATTGGAACAGTTTACAGGCACCATGTCACATTTGTGGAGTTCCTGAGGTTCCAGAAGAGCAAGAACCCCAAAAAGTGAACTCCTTTTTTGGAAGCTACACCTTTCAATTAAAGATGTTTCATAGATTTTTGCAAAACATTTTTTAATCTTGACTGTGTGGCATAAGTGACATTTTTAGCTTTATTTGGTGTGGGAAAATGATTAACAGGATACCAAATTTATATGGTTTTCCTTATGGCTTACAGAAAACAATTTTGGTATTTTTTTATTATTATTATGGATTTCACTGGGTGGGATAAATAGCATGATGATTTTATAGTTTGGGGCTTTGCAGACTCGATACCAAATATGTATTGTTTACTATATTACTTTTTTTATTCATAAAACTTTTTATGTGCTGCTAGAGTAGCATGTAAAAGTTAGGGCACCCCTGGTCAAAATTACTGTTATTGTGAACAGTTAAGCAAGTTGAAGATAAAATATATCTCTCTGCAGCCTTAAAAAACAGCATGGGTTCTTCTAAGCAGCTGCCTAGCACTCTGAAAATGCTGGAGGCCCACAAAGCAGGAGAAGGCTATAAGAAGATAGCAAAGTGTTTTCAAGTTGCCCTTTCCTCAGTTTGAAATGTAATTAAGAAATGGCAGTTATCAGAAACAATAGAGGTCAAGATAAGGTCTGGAAGACCAAGCAAAATTTCAGTGAGAGCTGCTCGTAGAATTGCTAGAGAGGCAAATCAGAACCCCTGCTTGACTACAAACAATCTTCAGAAAGATTCAGCAGACTCTGGAGCTGTAGTACATTGTTTCACTATTCAGAGAACCCTGCACAAATATGGCCTTCATGGAAGAGTCATCAGAAGAAAATCTCTCCTGCGTCCTCACCATAAAATTCAGCGCCAGAAATATGAAAAGAACATCTAAACAAGCCTGGTGCATTTTGCTAACAAGTCCTGTGGACCAATGAGGTAAAAATAGAACTCTTTGGCCACAATGATCAATGGTATGTGTGGAGAAAAAAGGGCACAGAATTTAAAGAAAAGAACATCTCGCCAACCATCAAGCATGGGGGTGGATCAATCATGCTTTGGGGTTGTGTTGCCGTCAATGACACGGGGAACATTTCAGGGTAGAAGGAAGAATGGATTCAATAAAATTTCATCAAATTCTTGATGCAAACATAGCACCATCTGTAAAACCTTCTGTGCCCTCTCCATAGAGTATTATAGGAGGCATAGCCGGACACCAGGCAGTCGGTTTTGACTTGAGTAAGTTGGAGTTAAGCTGTTTTCTTTTTATCAGAGTAGATGGTAAATTTCGTAAGCAGGTGAGAGGGAAGAAGTGCCTCATAAATGGAGAAAGAAGCAGAATTCCCTTATAAGATATATTACAAAGTTTCTTCTATTCCCATGCACTATGGAATTATGTAAAATTTGTGTAATGTACAGTTTTCTTTTAAATGCAGCATAAGGAATATAAGGGTTATAAGGATGGGATTGGAAGTTTCTCCAACTGCTGTGGTTGTAAAAGTACGGTGACTTGTGTTGGATCCTATTCTTCTTTCATGTGATTTTTGGGAGGTTAAAAATTAAAATGAGATCCATGCTATGATATCATAGAGATATTGCAGTCCTGAATCTATATCTAAAGTAACATTCTAAATCCATAGTGCCACCTAGTGGTAAAAGAAGGCATTGCACCCTTGTACTATGCAGTCTGCATTTCTCCTGGACTGCAGAGACCATTTTTTTATGGTGATCCCTGATGGGATAAATTGGGTGCTCAAGCTTCGTTTTAGTGGTTGGGTTGTTATGGACATGGAGATACCTAATATGTATAGTTTATGTTTTCTAAATTATTTTCTTTAGTGTTATCATATTCTAATATTATTTTTCTCGGTGATAGGGATGTATCAGGATTTATATAATTTTTCGCCTCCTGTCATTTTTTTGTTACCTTTTTTTAAGGCGACGTTGATCTGCGAGGTCAATACACTTTTTTCTTCTTGTGCATGGCCAACTAGGTACATTCAAATAAGGTTTTCAGAAGTGGACTACCACTTTAAAAAGAGAATTGACAGTAGTCAGAACATGCAGATTCATTTTCTACACATTAGGTAAATAGATACAACAGTGTAAAAGGTCAGTTACATACCGTAATAATATTGATTTATCAGCATATAGCAGAAGGATGGAGGAAAATTTACAGGTTAACTTCACCACCTGTCGCCTTTGGTAGTCAGAACCCCTCTGTGTGTCTGTTCCATCATTACAAGAGACGTGCCCTCAGCTGACTGAACCATTGTGGACCAGACCATTGTGCACAGATAGTAAAGGGTTTCTGACTACACTGAGGTACACATGGTAAAGTTAATTACTTTATGATTTTTTTTCTGTCAATTGAGGGTATAATAAGGCATCAAGGATAAAGAGCTGGTAAATTATTAAAGTATATATATTAGATATTTCACGCCATATGTTTATTATAGATCCATAAGAGTATGTTCATGTAGGGTGAATGCTTGTATTCTGTGGTCACCGAACCTGAACTGTGCTCCAGCAGACACATCGGTAGTCTGTGGTCACCGAATCAGAACTGTGCTCCAGCAGTCACATCGGTAGTCTGTGGTCACCGGACCTGAACTGTGCTCCAGCAGTCACATCGGTAGTCTGTGGTCACCGGATCAGAACTGTGCTCCAGCAGTCACATCGGTAGTCTGTGGTCACCGAATCAGAACTGTGCTCCAGCAGTCACATCGGTAGTCTGTGGTCACCGAATCAGAACTGTGCTCCAGCAGTCACATCGGTAGTCTGTGGTCACCGGACCTGAACTGTGCTCCAGCAGTCACATCGGTAGTCTGTGGTCACCGGATCAGAACTGTGCTCCAGCAGTCACATCGGTATTCTGTGGTCACCGGATCAGAACTGTGCTCCAGCAGTCACATCGGTAGTCTGTGGTCACCGGATCAGAACTGTGCTCCAGCAGTCACATCGGCATTCTGTGGTCACCGGACCTGAACTGTGCTCCAGCAGTCACATCGGTAGTCTGTGGTCACCGGATCAGAACTGTGCTCCAGCAGTCACATCGGTAGTCTGTGGTCACCGGATCAGAACTGTGCTCCAGCAGTCACATCGGTAGTCTGTGGTCACCGGACCTGAACTGTGCTCCAGCAGTCACATCGGTAGTCTGTGGTCACCAGATCAGAACTGTGCTCCAGCAGTCACATCGGTATTCTGGGGTCACAGGATCAGAACTGTGCTCCAGCAGTGACATGGGTAGTCTGTGGTCAATGGGTCAGAACTGTGCTCCAGCATTCATATCGGTATTCTGTGGTCACCGGACCTGAACTGTGCTCCAGCAGTCACATCGGTAGTCTGTGGTCACCGGATCAGAACTGTGCTCCAGCAGACACATCGGTAGTCTGTGGTCACCGGGTCAGAACTGTGCTCCAGCAGTCACATCGATAGTCTATGGTCACCGGGTCAGAACTGTGCTCCAGCAGTCACATCGGTAGTCTGTGGTCACCGGGTCAGAACTGTGCTCCAGCAGTCACATTGGTAGTCTATGGTCACTGGGTCAGAACTGTGCTCCAGCAGACACATCGGTAGTCTGTGGTCACCGGATCAGAACTGTGCTCCAGCAGACACATCGGTAGTCTGTGGTCACCGGATCAGAACTGTGCTACAGCAGTCACATCGGTAGTCTGTGGTCACCGGATCAGAACTGTGCTCCAGCAGACACATCGGTAGTCTGTGGTCACCGGATCAGAACTGTGCTCCAGCGGTCACATCGGTAGTCTGTGGTCACCGGATCAGAACTGTGCTCCAGCAGACACATCGGTAGTCTATGGTCACCAGATCAGAACTGTGCTCCAGCAGACACATCGGTATTCTGTGGTCACCGGATCAGAACTGTGCTCCAGCAGTCACATTGGTAGTCTATGGTCACCGGGTCAGAACTGTGCTCCAGCAGTCACATGGGTAGTCTGTGTCACCAGATCAGAACTGTGCTCCAGCAGTCACATCGGTAGTCTGTGGTCACCGGATCCGAACTGTGCTCCAGCAGTCACATCGGTAGTCTGTGGTCACCGGATCAGAACTGTGCTCCAGCAGTCACATCGGTAGTCTATGGTCACCGGATCAGAACTGTGCTCCAGCAGTCACATCGGTTGTCTGTGGTCACTGGATCAGTACTGTGCTCCAGCAGTCACATCGGTAGTCTGTGGTCACCGGATCAGAACTGTGCTCCAGCAGACACATTGGTAGTCTATGGTCACCGGGTCAGAACTGTGCTCCAGCAGTCACATGGGTAGTCTGTGGTCACCAGATCAGAACTGTGCTCCAGCAGTCACATCGGTAGTCTATGGTCACCGGGTCAGAACTGTGCTCCAGCAGTCACATGGGTATTCTGTGGTCACCGGGTCAGAACTGTGCTCCAGCAGTCACATGGGTAGTCTGTGGTCACCGGATCAGAACTGTGCTCCAGCAGTCACATCAGTAGTCTATGGTCACCGGGTCAGAACTGTGCTCCAGCAGTCACATGGGTATTCTGTGGTCACCAGGTCAGAACTGTGCTCCAGCAGACACATCGGTAGTCTGTGGTCACCGGATCAGAACTGTGCTCCAGCAGTCACATCGGTAGTCTGTGGTCACCGGATCAGAACTGTGCTCCAGCAGTCACATCGGTAGTCTGTGGTCACCGGATCAGAACTGTGCTCCAGCAGTCACATCGGTAGTCTGTGGTCACCAGATCAGAGCTGTGTTCCAGCAGTCACATGGGTAGTCTGTGGTCACCGGATCAGACCTGTGCTCCAGCAGACACATCGGTATTCTGTGGTCACTGGATCAGAACTGTGCTCCAGCAGTCACATCGGTAGTCAGTGGTCACTGGATCAGAACTGTGCTCCAGCAGTCACATCGGTAGTCTGTGGTCACCGGATCAGAACTGTGCTCCAGCCGTCACATCGGTAGTCTGTGGTCACCGGATCAGAACTGTGCTCCAGCAGACACATCAGTATTCTGTGGTCACTGGATCAGAACTGTGCTCCAGCAGTCACATTGGTAGTCTGTGGTCACTGAATCAGAACTGTGCTCCAGCAGTCACATCGGTAGTCTGTGGTCACCGGATCAGAACTGTGCTACAGAAGTCACATGGGTGTTCTGGGGTCACCGGATCAGAACTGTGCTCCAGCAGTCACATCGGTAGTCTGTGGTCACAGAATCAGAACTGTTCTTCAGCAGTCACGTGGGTAGTCTGTGGTCACCGGATCAGAACTGTGCTACAGAAGTCACATGGGTGTTCTGGGGTCACCGGATCAGAACTGTGCTCCAGCAGTCACATCGGTAGTCTGTGGTCACAGAATCAGAACTGTTCTTCAGCAGTCACGTGGGTAGTCTGTGGTCACCGGATCAGAACTGTGCTACAGAAGTCACATGGGTATTCTGTGGTCACCGGATCAGAACTGTGCTCCAGCGGTCACATTGGTAGTCTGTGGTCACCGGATCATAACTGTGCTCCAGCAGTCACATCGGTAGTCTGTGGTCACAGAATCAGAACTGTGCTCCAGCAGTCACATCGGTAGTCTGTGGTCACAGAATCAGAACTGTTCTTCAGCAGTCACGTGGGTAGTCTGTGGTCACCGGATCAGAACTGTGCTCCAGCGGTCACACCTGTAGTCTGTCGTCACCGGATCAGAACTGTGCTCCAGCAGTCACATCGGTAGTCTGTGGTCACCGGATCAGAACTGTGCTACAGAAGTCACATCGGTAGTCTATGGTCACAGGATCAGAACTGTGCTCCAGCAGTCCCATCGGTAGTCTGTGGTCACCGGATCAGAACTGTGCTCCAGCAGTCACATCGGTAGTCTGTGGTCACCTGATCAGAACTGTGCTCCAGCAGTCACATCGATAGTCTGTGGTCACAGAATCAGAACTGTTCTTCAGCAGTCCCATGGGTAGTGTGTGGTCACCGGATCAGAACTGTGCTCCAGCAGTCACATGGGTATTCTGTGGTCACCGGGTCAGAACTGTGCCCCAGCAGTCACATGGGTAGTCTGTGGTCACCGGATCAGAACTGTGCTCCAGCAGTCACATGGGTAGTCTGTGGTCACCGGATCAGAACTGTGCTCCAGCAGTCACATCAGTAGTCTATGGTCACCGGGTCAGAACTGTGCTCCAGCAGTCACATGGGTATTCTGTGGTCACCAGGTCAGAACTGTGCTCCAGCAGACACATCGGTAGTCTGTGGTCACCGGATCAGAACTGTGCTCCAGCAGTCACATCGGTAGTCTGTGGTCACCGGATCAGAACTGTGCTCCAGCAGTCACATCGGTAGTCTGTGGTCACCGGATCAGAACTGTGCTCCAGCAGTCACATCGGTAGTCTGTGGTCACCGGGTCAGAACTGTGCTCCAGCAGACACATCGGTATTCTGTGGTCACTGGATCAGAACTGTGCTCCAGCAGTCACATCGGTAGTCAGTGGTCACTGGATCAGAACTGTGCTCCAGCAGTCACATCGGTAGTCTGTGGTCACATAATCAGAACTGTTCTTCAGCAGTCACGTGGGTAGTCTGTGGTTACCGGATCAGAACTGTGCTCCAGCGGTCACACCGGTAGTCTGTCGTCACCGGATCAGAACTGTGCTCCAGCAGTCACATCGGTAGTCTGTGGTCACCGGATCAGAACTGTGCTACAGCAGTCACATCGGTAGTCTGTGGTCACCGGATCAGAACTGTGCTCCAGCAGACACATCAGTAGTCTGTGGTCACCGGATCAGAACTGTGCTCCAGCGGTCACATCGGTAGTCTGTGGTCACCGGATCAGAACTGTGCTCCAGCAGACACATCGGTAGTCTATGGTCACCAGATCAGAACTGTGCTCCAGCAGACACATCGGTATTCTGTGGTCACCGGATCAGAACTGTGCTCCAGCAGTCACATTGGTAGTCTATGGTCACCGGGTCAGAACTGTGCTCCAGCAGTCACATGGGTAGTCTGTGTCACCAGATCAGAACTGTGCTCCAGCAGTCACATCGGTAGTCTGTGGTCACCGGATCCGAACTGTGCTCCAGCAGTCACATCGGTAGTCTGTGGTCACCGGATCAGAACTGTGCTCCAGCAGTCATATCGGTAGTCTATGGTCACCGGATCAGAACTGTGCTCCAGCAGTCACATCGGTTGTCTGTGGTCACTGGATCAGTACTGTGCTCCAGCAGTCACATCGGTAGTCTGTGGTCACCGGATCAGAACTGTGCTCCAGCAGACACATTGGTAGTCTATGGTCACCGGGTCAGAACTGTGCTCCAGCAGTCACATGGGTAGTCTGTGGTCACCAGATCAGAACTGTGCTCCAGCAGTCACATCGGTAGTCTATGGTCACCGGGTCAGAACTGTGCTCCAGCAGTCACATGGGTATTCTGTGGTCACCGGGTCAGAACTGTGCTCCAGCAGTCACATGGGTAGTCTGTGGTCACCGGATCAGAACTGTGCTCCAGCAGTCACATCAGTAGTCTATGGTCATCGGGTCAGAACTGTGCTCCAGCAGTCACATGGGTATTCTGTGATCACCAGGTCAGAACTGTGCTCCAGCAGACACATCGGTAGTCTGTGGTCACCGGATCAGAACTGTGCTCCAGCAGTCACATCGGTAGTCTGTGGTCACCGGATCAGAACTGTGCTCCAGCAGTCACATCGGTAGTCTGTGGTCACCGGATCAGAACTGTGCTCCAGCAGTCACATCGGTAGTCTGTGGTCACCAGATCAGAGCTGTGCTCCAGCAGTCACATGGGTAGTCTGTGGTCACCGGATCAGAACTGTGCTCCAGCAGACACATCGGTATTCTGTGGTCACTGGATCAGAACTGTGCTCCAGCAGTCACATTGGTAGTCAGTGGTCACTGGATCAGAACTGTGCTCCAGCAGTCACATCGGTAGTCTGTGGTCACCGGATCAGAACTGTGCTCCAGCCGTCACATCGGTAGTCTGTGGTCACCGGATCAGAACTGTGCTCCAGCAGACACATCAGTATTCTGTGGTCACTGGATCAGAACTGTGCTCCAGCAGTCACATTGGTAGTCTGTGGTCACTGAATCAGAACTGTGCTCCAGCAGTCACATCGGTAGTCTGTGGTCACCGGATCAGAACTGTGCTACAAAAGTCACATGGGTGTTCTGGGGTCACCGGATCAGAACTGTGCTCCAGCAGTCACATCGGTAGTCTGTGGTCACAGAATCAGAACTGTTCTTCAGCAGTCACGTGGGTAGTCTGTGGTCACCGGATCAGAACTGTGCTACAGAAGTCACATGGGTGTTCTGGGGTCACCGGATCAGAACTGTGCTCCAGCAGTCACATCGGTAGTCTGTGGTCACAGAATCAGAACTGTTCTTCAGCAGTCACGTGGGTAGTCTGTGGTCACCGGATCAGAACTGTGCTACAGAAGTCACATGGGTATTCTGTGGTCACCGGATCAGAACTGTGCTCCAGCGGTCACATTGGTAGTCTGTGGTCACCGGATCAGAACTGTGCTCCAGCGGTCACATCGGTAGTCTGTGGTCACAGAATCAGAACTGTGCTCCAGCAGTCACATCGGTAGTCTGTGGTCACAGAATCAGAACTGTTCTTCAGCAGTCACGTGGGTAGTCTGTGGTCACCGGATCAGAACTGTGCTCCAGCGGTCACACCGGTAGTCTGTCGTCACCGGATCAGAACTGTGCTCCAGCAGTCACATCGGTAGTCTGTGGTCACCGGATCAGAACTGTGCTACAGAAGTCACATCGGTAGTCTATGGTCACAGGATCAGAACTGTGCTCCAGCAGTCCCATCGGTAGTCTGTGGTCACCGGATCAGAACTGTGCTCCAGCAGTCACATCGGTAGTCTGTGGTCACCTGATCAGAACTGTGCTCCAGCAGTCACATCGGTAGTCTGTGGTCACCGGATCAGAACTGTGCTACAGAAGTCACATCGGTAGTCTATGGTCACAGGATCAGAACTGTGCTCCAGCAGTCCCATCGGTAGTCTGTGGTCACCGGATCAGAACTGTGCTCCAGCAGTCACATCGGTAGTCTGTGGTCACCTGATCAGAACTGTGCTCCAGCAGTCACATCGATAGTCTGTGGTCACAGAATCAGAACTGTTCTTCAGCAGTCCCATGGGTAGTATGTGGTCACCGGATCAGAACTGTGCTCCAGCAGTCACATGGGTATTCTGTGGTCACCGGGTCAGAACTGTGCTCCAGCAGTCACATGGGTAGTCTGTGGTCACCGGATCAGAACTGTGCTCCAGCAGTCACATCAGTAGTCTATGGTCACCGGGTCAGAACTGTGCTCCAGCAGTCACATGGGTATTCTGTGGTCACCAGGTCAGAACTGTGCTCCAGCAGACACATCGGTAGTCTGTGGTCACCGGATCAGAACTGTGCTCCAGCAGTCACATCGGTAGTCTGTGGTCACCGGATCAGAACTGTGCTCCAGCAGTCACATCGGTAGTCTGTGGTCACCGGATCAGAACTGTGCTCCAGCAGTCACATCGGTAGTCTGTGGTCACCGGATCAGAGCTGTGCTCCAGCAGTCACATGGGTAGTCTGTGGTCACCGGGTCAGAACTGTGCTCCAGCAGACACATCGGTATTCTGTGGTCACTGGATCAGAACTGTGCTCCAGCAGTCACATCGGTAGTCAGTGGTCACTGGATCAGAACTGTGCTCCAGCAGTCACATCGGTAGTCTGTGGTCACCGGATCAGAACTGTGCTCCAGCCGTCACATCGGTAGTCTGTGGTCACCGGATCAGAACTGTGCTCCAGCAGACACATCGGTATTCTGTGGTCACTGGATCAGAACTGTGCTCCAGCAGTCACATTGGTAGTCTGTGGTCACTGAATCAGAACTGTGCTCCAGCAGTCGCATCGGTAGTCTGTGGTCACCGGATCAGAACTGTGCTACAGAAGTCACATGGGTGTTCTGGGGTCACCGGATCAGAACTGTGCTCCAGCAGTCACATCGGTAGTCTTTGGTCACAGAATCAGAACTGTTCTTCAGCAGTCACGTGGGTAGTCTGTGGTAACCGGATAAGAACTGTGCTACAGAAGTCACATGGGTGTTCTGGGGTCACCGGATCAGAACTGTGCTCCAGCAGTCACATCGGTAGTCTGTGGTCACAGAATCAGAACTGTTGTTCAGCAGTCACGTGGGTAGTCTGTGGTCATCGGATCAGAACTGTGCTACAGAAGTCACATGGGTATTCTGGGGTCACCGGATCAGAACTGTGCTCCAGCGGTCACATTGGTAGTCTGTGGTCACCGGATCAGAACTGTGCTCCAGCAGTCACATCGGTAGTCTGTGGTCACAGAATCAGAACTGTGCTCCAGCAGTCACATCGGTAGTCTGTGGTCACAGAATCAGAACTGTTCTTCAGCAGTCACGTGGGTAGTCTGTGGTCACCGGATCAGAACTGTGCTCCAGCGGTCACACCGGTAGTCTGTCGTCACCGGATCAGAACTGTGCTCCAGCAGTCACATCGGTAGTCTGTGGTCACCGGATCAGAACTGTGCTCCAGCAGTCACATCGGTAGTCTGTGGTCACCGGATCAGAACTGTGCTCCAGCAGTCACATCGGTAATCTATGGTCACAGGATCAGAACTGTGCTCCAGCAGTCCCATCGGTAGTCTGTGGTCACCGGATCAGAACTGTGCTCCAGCAGTCACATCGGTAGTCTGTCATCACCGGATCAGAACTGTGCTCCAGCAGTCACATCGGTAGTCTGTGGTCACCGGATCAGAACTGTGCTCCAGCAGTCACATCGGTAGTCTGTGGTCACCGGATCAGAACTGTGCTCCAGCAGTCACATCGGTAATCTATGGTCACCGGATCAGAACTGTGCTCCAGCAGTCACATCGGTAGTCTGTGGTCACCGGATCAGAACTGTGCTCCAGCAGTCACATCGGTAGTCTGTCGTCACCGGATCAGAACTGTGCTCCAGCAGTCACATCGGTAGTCTGTGGTCACCGGATCAGAACTGTGCTCCAGCAGTCACATCGGTAGTCTGTGGTCACCTGATCAGAACTGTGCTACAGAAGTCACATCGGTAATCTATGGTCACAGAATCAGAACTGTGCTCCAGCAGTCCCATCGGTAGTCTGTGGTCACCGGATCAGAACTGTGCTCCAGCAGTCACATCGGTAGTCTGTGGTCACCGGATCAGAACTGTGCTCCAGCAGTCACATCGATAGTCTGTGGTCACCGGATCAGAACTGTGCTACAGAAGTCCCATCGGTAGTCTGTGGTCACCGGATCAGAACTGTGCTCCAGCAGTCACATCGGTAGTCTGTGGTCACCTGATCAGAACTGTGCTCCAGCAGTCACATCGATAGTCTGTGGTCACAGAATCAGAACTGTTCTTCAGCAGTCCCATGGGTAGTATGTGGTCACCGGATCAGAACTGTGCTCCAGCGGTCACATCGGTAGTCTGTCGTCACTGGATCAGAACCGTGGTCCAGCAGTCACATGGGTATTCTGTGGTCACCAGATCAAAACTGTGCTCCAGCAGTCACATCGGTAGTCTGGTCACAGAATCAGAATCTTGCGAGCCTCCCCTTACCTACTGGCATCTCAGCGCCTCAATGATTAGTATACCAGCCATGACGTCATGTGTAGCTTTGTGCTGTAACTTTGGTATCTCATCTGGTGTAGTAATCAGAATAGGCGCTGGGAGTCTACAAATGTTTATGATCAACTCTAGTTCAGGGATAACAGCACTTTTACTAAACTTTTGGCAATTTTATAGTTTTGGTGCAGTCTGGATGCTGAAATCCTACTCATCACTCATAGAGGTAGAAACGCTCAGCCGAGCACTGCGCTCTTCTACTGAGCCCGTGATCAGTGTTGGAGTTTCCGCTCCTTCATTTTAATGACTGGTGGGAATTTAAGTGGTCGGACCACCACCAATCACAAATCAGCTCGTTATTGTGAAGCTTAAGTTGCACTTTAGAAGATAGATTTTTTTCAAAATCAGAGGAAATAATTTCTTAGTTTAATATACTAATTTCCTTTTGGATGAAATGACAGATTTTATGTATTCCCATTCCCATCATACAGTACAAATACAAAGAGCAAAAAAAATCTTCATGAATTAAATATTGCTATTGATATTACTACTTTGTTGGAGAGCCAATAAAGATGTCACTTCTGGTATGTTGTTGAGTTTTGTGAGTTTTTGAGATTTGACATAAAGGCATTTATATAAGTGATGCAGTACCTATTAGTAAACACCAGATGGTGCTGCACAACTGTACAACTTTGTAGAAACACTTGGGCTACAGAAGCAAGGACTCACCCAGCGATCAGCAGCGACCGCATGGATTCTGTCGGCCTCCCTATAAACCAGGATCCCCATATGTGACTGAGGGAGTCATTCAGTACAATGACACAAAACAATCACTGACCTCAGGGAGACCAGTCAAAGAAAACACTGCGGCAGCCGGCAAAGGCACTCAATCAGTGAAATCCTAGGTGCAATGCTCCCTGGGAAATACGAATATGCAAATAAAGTCCGTGGAGCCTCATTTAAGAGTCTCAAACACGGGACTAGCCATTTCTTCCTCCAGGGAAGGACCCAGCCAAGGGGCGGCTCCTTTCGTATTTCCCAGGGAGCAATGCACCTAGGATTTCACTGATTGAGCGCCTTTGCCGGCTGCCGCAGTGTTTTCTTTGACTGGTCTCCCTGAGGTCAGTGATTGCTTCGTGATGTTGGTCTACTAGGCATTGCTCCCACCTAGCCAGAATCCTACTCCACACTGATGAGGGGCAACACCCCGAAACAGCTGTCTGTGGATGGATACCTGGCCTTGGTATTTCCCTTGTCATATCTGTAAACTCGTACAGAGCTGGATATTGACTTAAAGGGCCACTTAATATGGTGGTTATGGTGGTTTCCGAAAGGAGCCGTCCCTTGGCTGGGTCCTTCCCTGGAGGAAGATCTGGCTAGTCCCGTGTTTGAGGCTCTTCAATGAGGCTCCACGGACATAATTTGCATATTCAGTACAATGAGGCCGACTGAGATCAAATGGTCTTTCCATAAATAAACAAAAACCTGGTGGTCAACTATTACCCACATCAACAGACAGACACAGGACCCCCAGCAACAGTAATAATCACAGGACCCCCAGCAACAGTAATAATCACAGGACCCCCAGTAACAGTGATAGTCACAGGACCCCCAGTAACAGTGATAGTCACAGGACCCCCAGTAACAGTGATAGTCACAGGACCCCCAGTAACAGTGATAGTCACAGGACCCCCAGTAACAGTGATAGTCACAGGACCCCCAGTAACAGTGATAGTCACAGGACCCCCAGTAACAGTGATAGTCACAGGACCCCCAGTAACAGTGATAGTCACAGGACCCCCAGTAATAGTAATAGTCACAGGACCCCCAGTAACAGTGATAGTCACAGGACCCCCAGTAACAGTGATAGTCACAGGATCCCCAATAACAGTGATAGTCACAGGACCCCCAGTAATAGTAATAGTCACAGGACCCCCAGTAACAGTGATAGTCACAGGACCCCCAGTAACAGTGATAGTCACAGGACCCCCAGTAACAGTGATAGTCACAGGACCCCCAGTAACAGTGATAGTCACAGGACCCCCAGTAACAGTGATAGTCACAGGACCCCCAGTAACAGTGATAGTCACAGGACCCCCAGTAATAGTAATAGTCACAGGACCCCCAGTAACAGTGATAGTCACAGGACCCCCAGTAACAGTGATAGTCACAGGACCCCCAGTAATAGTAATAGTCACAGGACCCCCAGTAACAGTGATAGTCACAGGACCCCCAGTAACAGTGATAGTCACAGGATCCCCAATAACAGTGATAGTCACAGGACCCCCAGTAATAGTAATAGTCACAGGACCCCCAGTCACAGTGATAGTCACAGGACCCCCAGTAACAGTGATAGTCACAGGACCCCCAGTCACAGTGATAGTCACAGGACCCCCAGTAACAGTGATAGTCACAGGACCCCCAGCAACAGTAATAATCACAGGACCCCCAGCAACAGTAATAATCACAGGACCCCCAGTAACAGTGATAGTCACAGGACCCCCAGTAACAGTGATAGTCACAGGACCCCCAGTAACAGTGATAGTCACAGGACCCCCAGTAATAGTAATAGTCACAGGACCCCCAGTAACAGTGATAGTCACAGGACCCCCAGTAACAGTGATAGTCACAGGATCCCCAATAACAGTGATAGTCACAGGACCCCCAGTAACAGTGATAGTCACAGGACCCCCAGTAACAGTGATAGTCACAGGACCCCCAGTAATAGTAATAGTCACAGGACCCCCAGTAACAGTAATAATCACAGGACCCCCAGTAACAGTGATAGTCACAGGACCCCCAGTAATAGTAATAGTCACAGGACCCCCAGTCACAGTGATAGTCACAGGACCCCCAGTAATAGTAATAGTCACAGGACCCCCAGTAACAATGATAGTCACAGGACCCCCAGTAACAGTGATAGTCACAGGATCCCCAGTAACAGTGATAGTCACAGGACCCCCAGTAACAGTGATAGTCACAGGACCCCCAGTAACAATGATAGTCACAGGACCCCCAGTAACAGTGATAGTCACAGGACCCCCAGTAACAGTGATAGTCACAGGACCCCCAGTAACAGTGATAGTCACAGGACCCCCAGTAACAGTGATAGTCACAGGACCCCCAGTAACAGTGATAGTCACAGGACCCCCAGTAACAGTGATAGTCACAGGACCCCCAGTAACAGTGATAGTCACAGGACCCCCAGTAACAGTGATAGTCACAGGACCCCCAGTAACAGTGATAGTCACAGGATCCCCAGTAACAGTGATAGTCACAGGACCCCCAGTAACAATGATAGTCACAGGATCCCCAGTAACAGTGATAGTCACAGGACCCCCAGTAACAGTGATAGTCACAGGATCCCCAATAACAGTGATAGTCACAGGACCCCCAGTAACAGTGATAGTCACAGGACCCCCAGTCACAGTGATAGTCACAGGACCCCCAGTAACAGTGATAGTCACAGGACCCCCAGTAACAGTGATAGTCACAGGACCCCCAGTAATAGTAATAGTCACAGGACCCCCAGTAACAATGATAGTCACAGGACCCCCAGTAACAGTGATAGTCACAGGATCCCCAGTAACAGTGATAGTCACAGGACCCCCAGTAACAGTGATAGTCACAGGACCCCCAGTAACAGTGATAGTCACAGGACCCCCAGTAACAGTGATAGTCACAGGACCCCCAGTAACAGTGATAGTCACAGGACCCCCAGTAACAGTGATAGTCACAGGATCCCCAGTAACAGTGATAGTCACAGGACCCCCAGTAACAATGATAGTCACAGGATCCCCAATAACAGTGATAGTCACAGGATCCCCAGTCACAGTGATAGTCACAGGATCCCCAGTAACAGTGATAGTCACAGGACCCCCAGTAACAGTGATAGTCACAGGACCCCCAGTAACAATGATAGTCACAGGATCCCCAGTAACAGTGATAGTCACAGGATCCCCAGTAACAGTGATAGTCACAGGACCCCCAGTAACAATGATAGTCACAGGACCCCCAGTAACAGTGATAGTCACAGGATCCCCAATAACAGTGATAGTCACAGGACCCCCAGTCACAGTGATAGTCACAGGACCCCCAGTAACAGTGATAGTCACAGGACCCCCAGTAATAGTAATAGTCACAGGACCCCCAGTAACAGTGATAGTCACAGGACCCCCAGTAACAATGATAGTCACAGGACCCCCAGTAACAGTGATAGTCACAGGACCCCCAGTAACAGTGATAGTCACAGGACCCCCAGTAACAGTGATAGTCACAGGACCCCCAGTAACAGTGATAGTCACAGGACCCCCAGTAACAGTGATAGTCACAGGACCCCCAGTAACAGTGATAGTCACAGGACCCCCAGTAACAGTGATAGTCACAGGACCCCCAGTAACAGTGATAGTCACAGGACCCCCAGTAACAGTGATAGTCACAGGATCCCCAGTAACAGTGATAGTCACAGGACCCCCAGTAACAATGATAGTCACAGGATCCCCAGTAACAGTGATAGTCACAGGACCCCCAGTAACAGTGATAGTCACAGGATCCCCAATAACAGTGATAGTCACAGGACCCCCAGTAACAGTGATAGTCACAGGACCCCCAGTCACAGTGATAGTCACAGGACCCCCAGTAACAGTGATAGTCACAGGACCCCCAGTAACAGTGATAGTCACAGGACCCCCAGTAATAGTAATAGTCACAGGACCCCCAGTAACAATGATAGTCACAGGACCCCCAGTAACAGTGATAGTCACAGGATCCCCAGTAACAGTGATAGTCACAGGACCCCCAGTAACAGTGATAGTCACAGGACCCCCAGTAACAGTGATAGTCACAGGACCCCCAGTAACAGTGATAGTCACAGGACCCCCAGTAACAGTGATAGTCACAGGACCCCCAGTAACAGTGATAGTCACAGGACCCCCAGTAACAGTGATAGTCACAGGATCCCCAGTAACAGTGATAGTCACAGGACCCCCAGTAACAATGATAGTCACAGGATCCCCAATAACAGTGATAGTCACAGGATCCCCAGTCACAGTGATAGTCACAGGATCCCCAGTAACAGTGATAGTCACAGGACCCCCAGTAACAGTGATAGTCACAGGACCCCCAATAACAGTGATAGTCACAGGATCCCCAGTCACAGTGATAGTCACAGGACCCCCAGTAACAATGATAGTCACAGGACCCCCAGTAACAATGATAGTCACAGGATCCCCAGTAACAGTGATAGTCACAGGATCCCCAGTAACAGTGATAGTCACAGGACCCCCAGTAACAGTGATAGTCACAGGATCCCCAGTCACAGTGATAGTCACAGGATCCCCAGTAACAGTGATAGTCACAGGACCCCCAGTCACAGTGATAGTCACAGGATCCCCAATAACAGTGATAGTCACAGGATCCCCAGTCACAGTGATAGTCACAGGACCCCCAGTAACAATGATAGTCACAGGACCCCCAGTAACAATGATAGTCACAGGATCCCCAGTAACAGTGATAGTCACAGGATCCCCAGTAACAGTGATAGTCACAGGACCCCCAGTAACAATGATAGTCACAGGATCCCCAATAACAGTGATAGTCACAGGATCCCCAGTCACAGTGATAGTCACAGGATCCCCAGTAACAGTGATAGTCACAGGACCCCCAGTAACAGTGATAGTCACAGGACCCCCAATAACAGTGATAGTCACAGGATCCCCAGTCACAGTGATAGTCACAGGACCCCCAGTAACAATGATAGTCACAGGACCCCCAGTAACAATGATAGTCACAGGATCCCCAGTAACAGTGATAGTCACAGGATCCCCAGTAACAGTGATAGTCACAGGATCCCCAGTAACAGTGATAGTCACAGGATCCCCAGTCACAGTGATAGTCACAGGATCCCCAGTAACAGTGATAGTCACAGGACCCCCAGTCACAGTGATAGTCACAGGATCCCCAATAACAGTGATAGTCACAGGATCCCCAGTCACAGTGATAGTCACAGGACCCCCAGTAACAATGATAGTCACAGGACCCCCAGTAACAATGATAGTCACAGGATCCCCAGTAACAGTGATAGTCACAGGATCCCCAGTAACAGTGATAGTCACAGGACCCCCAGTAACAATGATAGTCACAGGATCCCCAGTAACAGTGATAGTCACAGGATCCCCAGTAACAGTGATAGTCACAGGACCCCCAGTAACAATGATAGTCACAGGACCCCCAGTAACAGTGATAGTCACAGGATCCCCAATAACAGTGATAGTCACAGGACCCCCAGTCACAGTGATAGTCACAGGACCCCCAGTAACAGTGATAGTCACAGGACCCCCAGTAATAGTAATAGTCACAGGACCCCCAGTAACAATGATAGTCACAGGACCCCCAGTAACAGTGATAGTCACAGGACCCCCAGTAATAGTAATAGTCACAGGACCCCCAGTATCAGTGATAGTCACAGGACCCCCAGTAACAGTGATAGTCACAGGACCCCCAGTAACAGTGATAGTCACAGGACCCCCAGTAATAGTAATAGTCACAGGACCCCCAGTAACAATGATAGTCACAGGACCCCCAGTAACAGTGATAGTCACAGGATCCCCAGTAACAGTAATAGTCACAGGACCCCCAGTAACAGTGATAGTCACAGGACCCCCAGTAACAGTGATAGTCACAGGACCCCCAGTAACAGTGATAGTCACAGGACCCCCAGTAATAGTAATAGTCACAGGACCCCCAGTAACAATGATAGTCACAGGACCCCCAGTAACAGTGATAGTCACAGGACCCCCAGTAATAGTAATAGTCACAGGACCCCCAGTAACAATGATAGTCACAGGACCCCCAGTAACAGTGATAGTCACAGGACCCCCAGTAATAGTAATAGTCACAGGACCCCCAGTAACAGTGATAGTCACAGGACCCCCAGTAACAGTGATAGTCACAGGACCCCCAGTAACAGTGATAGTCACAGGACCCCCAGTAATAGTAATAGTCACAGGACCCCCAGTAACAATGATAGTCACAGGACCCCCAGTAACAGTGATAGTCACAGGACCCCCAGTAACAGTGATAGTCACAGGACCCCCAGTAACAGTGATAGTCACAGGATCCCCAGTAACAGTGATAGTCACAGGATCCCCAATAACAGTGATAGTCACAGGACCCCCAGTAACAGTGATAGTCACAGGATCCCCAATAACAGTGATAGTCACAGGACCCCCAGTAACAGTGATAGTCACAGGACCCCCAGTAACAGTGATAGTCACAGGACCCCCAGTAACAGTAATAGTCACAGGACCCCCAGTAACAGTGATAGTCACAGGACCCCCAGTAATAGTAATAGTCACAGGACCCCCAGTAACAATGATAGTCACAGGACCCCCAGTAACAGTGATAGTCACAGGATCCCCAATAACAGTGATAGTCACAGGACCCCCAGTAATAGTAATAGTCACAGGACCCCCAGTAACAATGATAGTCACAGGACCCCCAGTAATAGTAATAGTCACAGGACCCCCAGTAACAGTGATAGTCACAGGACCCCCAGTAACAGTGATAGTCACAGGACCCCCAGTAACAGTGATAGTCACAGGACCCCCAGTAACAGTGATAGTCACAGGACCCCCAGTAATAGTAATAGTCACAGGACCCCCAATAACAGTGATAGTCACAGGACCCCCAGTAACAGTGATAGTCACAGGACCCCCAGTAACAGTGATAGTCACAGGATCCCCAGTAACAGTGATAGTCACAGGATCCCCAATAACAGTGATAGTCACAGGACCCCCAGTAACAGTGATAGTCACAGGACCCCCAGTAACAGTGATAGTCACAGGACCCCCAGTAACAGTAATAGTCACAGGACCCCCAGTAACAGTGATAGTCACAGGACCCCCAGTAATAGTAATAGTCACAGGACCCCCAGTAACAATGATAGTCACAGGACCCCCAGTAACAGTGATAGTCACAGGATCCCCAATAACAGTGATAGTCACAGGATCCCCAGTAACAATGATAGTCACAGGACCCCCAGTAATAGTAATAGTCACAGGACCCCCAGTAACAGTGATAGTCACAGGACCCCCAGTAACAGTGATAGTCACAGGACCCCCAGTAACAGTGATAGTCACAGGACCCCCAGTAACAGTGATAGTCACAGGACCCCCAGTAACAGTGATAGTCACAGGACCCCCAGTAACAGTGATAGTCACAGGACCCCCAGTAACAGTGATAGTCACAGGACCCCCAGTAACAGTGATAGTCACAGGACCCCCAGTAACAGTGATAGTCACAGGACCCCCAGTAACAGTGATAGTCACAGGACCCCCAGTAACAGTGATAGTCACAGGATCCCCAGTAACAGTGATAGTCACAGGACCCCCAGTAACAGTGATAGTCACAGGATCCCCAGTAACAGTAATAGTCACAGGATCCCCAGTAACAGTGATAGTCACAGGACCCCCAGTAACAGTGATAGTCACAGGACCCCCCAGTTAAAGCAACAGCGACAGGACTCACTGACTACCACTTTTTCTGGGGTTCCTGTGACTATCGCTGTTTCTGGGGGTCCGGTCACTATCATTGCTATTGGGGGTCCTTTGGCTATCCCTGTTTCCAGGGTTCGTGCGATTATCACTCTTCATTGGGTCCTGTTGGTGTCAGTGTTATGGGGGTCCTGTGACTATCACTGTTACTGGGAGCCTTGTTGGTGCGCCTCTTAATGAATTCGGCGCCATGTACTCTGTCAAGGCTGGTGTAACGTGAGCGTTTGTGATGCCCGTCTTGATGGATCGCCCCTCTTAGATATCATTGTTATGGGGGGTTGTGGTATCGGGACACTGTCGGGTGCTGTGGCTCTTACTGTTTTTGGAGTACCACCCCTGCAGTAGGGTCTCTGTAGGAGAATTATGACGGTCAGAGCATTCTTCAGTCCTCTCCGGTCCCCCTCCGGTTACAACCACATTCCTTACATGGCAGTAATTCTTAATATCCATTTTCTTAGGCATATCCATACTGTCGGATATTGGTTTCCAATGGACACCGTGCAGCGGTCACCAGAGAATACTTCTCATTTAAAACAGGTTAGGAAAAGAAAACCTCTGCTTTCTTGTAAAAAGAAATTAAGAACACATCAAGTATTAATTTCCAGCCCCTCGAGCAAGGAAGGAAATTCCTAAGAATTTGCCAAAACAATCAGCGCTTCAGATATCGCGTAGAAGTGTGGTACCGGCGGAGGATGTCGGCGATTCACCCCCGGGTTCAGTTTGAGAGGTCACTGCCAATACTGAGATGTCGAATACCAAGGAATCTCATGAAAAACTCGGAGAAAATAAAAAAAACCTTATACTCAACGAGTCCGGTTACGCCATAAATAACGCGGAGAGCAATCACATCTTGTAATAGTCTTCAGTGCAAGAAGAATCCACCCAAAGGCACCACACATGCATTTCAAAGACATTCCCGCACCTGAGGATAATTCACGTGGAAAAATGTACCCAACATATGCAAAGTGTTTTACATTATTTCCAGACAGGGTCAAATTGATGATAATTTCAGGTTCCTGGACTATGGAAAATGAGTGCTGTAACGCTGTTATTCCGGTGATGCCTGCTACACCAGCTCCATCGATCTGAAGTGTGGTAAGATCTTAAAAAACAACTTAATTTTCATTTCTTTTTCTAAATAATTGTATCAGCATGAAAAGTTATGGAACTTTGCAAACTACTTTTTTGGAGGATTTTTCTTTATTCCTGCAATCATGCAATCATAAGTGGCTTCCAAACTCTGACTTTTCCCCAGCTTATCTGCCTGTCTTCAGCTGTATTCATCTCAGAACATCCTCATGTGGAGTACAGATGATGGCAGTGATGGAATGGCGGAGTAGGAGGAGAAGGAGCTTACCTCACCTGCACACAAAACATTGGAAGGAGCGGTCCAACGAGTGCCTTGTCTCTTGGAGGTGTGGCACCAAGGCTGGCATTAGGGGCAGGCAAACCAGGCAGCTGCCTATGGCCCCTGCTCCTCCAGAGGCCCCCAGCCAGTGGCCGCTATGGGGCTCCTGAGTAAGAGGGACCCAGCGCCCCCCCATCGTTCATTCAACTTATTGAAGTAAGAGAGAGCATCACATGATGTTCCCTCTCCCATCACTCCCCCTCTGCCTCTGACTCAGCGTGTGCCAGCAGTGGAGCTGATGAGATGCTGAGATGCAAAAGCCAGAGCAGTGGGGGAACGAGGAGGAGAGGTAAGTATTTTGTGTGTATACATTACAGCAGGGGTTCCCAATCACCGGTCCGCGGCCCAGGACTGGGCCATTGCAGTTCTGTTGCCGGTCCGCGGAGCCACGGCTCAGAATGCTGGACACAAGGGGAGCCGGAGGCTGTAGCACTGTAGTGACAGCTGCAACCGCCGGCTTCCAGAAGACATCGATATTCACCCTCTGTTCCCGCATCCCTGTCGGGCGCGGCAGCTTCATCGAGTGCTGAGCGGTCACATAGTACCGCTCATTAAGGTAATGAATATGGACGATATGGACACAACTCCACTCCCATAGGCGTGGCATCCATATTCATGACCTTAATGGGCAGTATTACGTGATCGCTCCGCACAGGAAGAAGCTGACGCGCCAGGATAGAGATGCAGGGAAGTTCAGCGACGGTGTGAGGGTAAGTATGATGGGGGAGGACGGGGGAGCCCAGCCATGCATACAAGAGCGGGAGCAGAGCCATGAATAAAAGGGTGGGAGCAGATACAAGGGTGGGAGCGGAGCCATGCATACAAGGGTGGGAGCGGAGCCATGCATACCAGGGTGGGAGCGGAGCCATGCATACAAGGGTGGGGCGGGGCCATGCATAAAAGGGTGGGAGCGGAGACATGTATACAAGGGTGGGAGCGGAGCCATACATACAAGGGTGGGAGCGGAGCCATGCATACAAGGGTGGGAGCGGAGCCATACATACAAGGGTGGGAGCGGAGCCATGTATACAAGGGTGGGAGCGGAGCCAAGCATACAAGGGTGGGAGCGGAGCCATGCATACAAGGGTGGGAGCGGAGCCATACATACAAGGGTGGGAGCGGAGCCATGTATACAAGGGTGTCGCTGTCTCCCATCAACCCTAGATGGGACCGTCTTGTTGCAGGAAAACAAGCCCAGTGCTCCCACTGATGCAGGGAAACCAGTCCGGTGCTCACACTCATTCAAAACCTATGATGAGTTGAGTCACATTCACATTATAAATGTTATAATTAAATGATAAGTACGCACTACTAAACTATAACCCTGTCCATAGCCCCTCCCCCTTATGACCAAAGCCCCGCCCCTGCCACACCTCCATCCCCGAACTGCCGGGCCATGGAAGAATCGTCTTGATTGAAGCCGGTCCCTGGTGCAAAAAAGGTTGGGGACCACTGCATTACAGTATGTGTATCTGCTGCGCTTTACTGTGTGTGGGAGGACTGAACTGTACTGTATTGTGCGTGTGCTGCACTATACAGTGTGTGGGGGGACTGCTCTATACTGTATTGTGTGTGTGCCTGCTGCACTATACGGTGTGTGTGTCTGCTGCACTATACTGTGTTGTGTTTGTCTGCTGCACTATACTGTGTTGTGTATGTGTGGAGGGGGCTGCATTATACTGTGTGTGGGGAGACTGCATTATACTGTGTATGTGGGGAGGCTACACTATACTGTGTTGGGGCTACACTATACTGTGTGTTGGGGCCACACTACACTGTGTGTTGGGGCCTCACTATACTGTGTGTTGGGCCTACTGCACTATACTGTGTGTGGGGGTTGCAGTGTACAGGGGTTAAGAAAGATGTTCAGCGTTGTATTTATTACTCATTGCTAAATGGTACTGCTACATGTTCACATGTATTACCACACATATGGAATGGTACTGCTACACCTTTCTGGGTATTACCATTGTTTGTATTTATTATCTGTTGTCATTGTTGATTTTATTTGTACATAGTTGTGATAATATTTAGTACATTGCAAGGTTTGTCATTTATAGAATAGGGAAAGCGTAGTCCAACCTTCGGACACTAGAGGGGGCGCTTTAGTATTTAGAGTTCGAATCATGATAGGGTTAAGTGTAGGAGGGGCTGCCCGGAGTTAAGGATAGATGAGAAGGAAGTTAGTTCAGACGGGGCCAGGGTGCCCGAAGTGTCCATATGGGCTATAGTCCCAGGACAGCTCGGCAGCCACGTAACCTTAAGTAGCGACAGTCCAAGTTATCCACAGCTATTAGACATCAGTATAGTGGGCCAAAGCAGTAGAGAAGATGTGGCAACTCGTAGCCTGGGTGGACGCCCTTAGGATGTGAGTCGGACGGAGTGAGGAACAGAAGGATGCTGTAGCTTCATAGGGAGCAGCACAGACAGGTCGGATGGTTTTCCAGAGGCAACTAAACCAGGTGGCGAATGATTTCAAGTCTGGGGTGAAACAGGCAGAAGAAATTGTCATCATGGCGAGGTTAGGCCTAGAAGAAGCTGGGAAGCAGTCTAAGATGGTCCGGTCCGAGCACGTTCCGTATAGAAGCATCAGCATAGTAGGGAAAGCTGAGGAAGCAAGTAAAGACGAATGTGTAATCTATGATGCAGCAACTGTGGATATATTGTGTGAAGTTGTCAGGAAAGAAACCGTTCAAGTTACTGTGGACTGTGTCTCAATTACTGGGAGTCACCTTGGAGAGGGGCCATCGCAGTGTGGGAAGCGCCCAGGGGGACCTGAACCTGGAGACGCAGGTACGCCGTACAGTGAATTGTATTTTTCTGTGAGGGAAGGCCTGGACACTGATGCTTTAGTGTCTCTGGCCATGACTATAGTCCTGGCTGACTCTTACAACATTATACTGTGAGGGGGGATGCATTATACTGTGTAGGGGGCTGCATTATACTGTGTGTGTTTTCAGGGGCTGAATTATACTGTGTAGGGGGCTGCATTATACTGTGTGTGGGGGGCTGCTTTAAGGGCTTGTCACACTAAGCAATATTGCTAGCAATATCGCTATAACGTCACTGGTTTTGTGACCTTAGCAGCGATATCGCTATGTCTGATACTTACCTCTGACCGACTCCCCCGCTGGCTATCGCTGATCGCGCGAGAACGGCCTGGGCCATTTCTCGTCGTCAGCTTCCTGCTGGGCTTCCTGTGGCGCCGACGAGCGACGCGTGGACGCGGACGGGAGGACGTCAGGATCGCCTCGTCTGACAGGTAAGTAGCGACCCCCGACCCCTGCTATGTCGCTGGTGAGATCTGCCTGTGTGGCAGCTCACTAGCGACCATTTAGCGATGCACCAGCGATCCTGACCGCGTCATATCGCTGGTCGGGATCGCTGGTGCATCGCTAAGTGTGACAGTACCTTTATTCTCTAGGGGCTGCATTATATTCTGAGGGGGCTGCATTATGTTCTGTGAGGGGATTACATTATACTCTATGAGGGGGGGCTGCAGTATACTCTGAGGGGATCTGCATTATACTATGAAGTGGCTGCATTATACTCTGAGGAGGCTGCATTATACTCTGAGGAGGCTGCATTATACTCTGAGGAGGCTGCATTATACACTATCAAGGACCAAGGGGAGTGCATTTTATTATATGTACTATTTGGGACTTGCATTATATTGTATCAAGGACTATCTGTGCTAATCATTCTTCCTCAGCCAGAGTAAGGGTATGTGCAGACGATCAGTAATAGCTGCAGTTTGGTGCTGTGTAGTTGTGCAGCTTCCAACCCGCAGAGTCCAGATATTACAGCACAGTGGATGGGATTTCAAGTGATCCCATGTTCACTTTACGTGCACCGATGCCCATGCATCGCCTGCGGAAACGGACATGTGGCGCGTCTCTCCAGACCACAGCATGTCTATTTCTCTTGCGGAGACACGAGTCTCTGCAAGATAAATATCACCCATACAATGTATTGGACGCGGTGATTCCGCATGGTTCAGTGGTCACATGGGGAGTCACCTGTGTTCAATAGCCGGCAGCACTTTGGATACAGCAGACGTGCTGCGTCCAAAGCGCTACCAATGACTGAACGTGTGCCCCTACCCTAAAGGGGCCGGGAAACAAGCGTCGATCGATTTCACATTGATGATCGGGCTCGGTTAACGGCCTGAACTCAGCATATGTAAATACAACCAAAGTGTTTCTGTGTGACGGTGCAATATGTGAGCATTTGGGGCCCCACTTTAAACTTTTGTCCAGGGTCCCACTTTGTTTAAAACTGGCCCTGTGCGGCACAGCAGGAATAGTGAGTGAGTATATATAAAAAAATGTAACTTTAATTTCAATCCGTTAAAACGAAGAGACGGAAGTTTAAAAATAAACTGACGCAGGTAATAATGGAAGATTAATGGAGGCTAAAAGACCATGGAACATCATACTTAAAGGGTTTTTACAGTCAAAGTGAAATTTCAATAAATGATCTTTAACCCTTTAAGAATGAAGCCAATTTTGTTTTTTTGGGGGGTTTCATTTTTTCCTCCCTTCAATCAGTCACAGTTGTTGTCGCCACATTTTGTGGGACGTTCTGAGGTGCTGTGCCTGTTCCAAATTACATTGTGAAATCCAAATACGTTCACGGAAGAGCCACGCTGATACATTGAGCATCAAGGCAGATCTCTCTTTATTACATCATGACATCATCTTACAGTGTGTTGCGAAAGTTTTCGGTCCCTTGGAACTTTTCAACCTTTTCCCACATATCATGCTTCAAACATAAAGATACCAAATGTAAATTTTTGGTGAAGAATCTGCAACAAGTGGGACACAATTGTTAAGTTGAACGAAATTTATTGATTATTTTAAGTTTTTGTGGAAATTCAAAAACTGAAAAGTGGGGGGTGCAATATTATTCAGCCCCTTGAGCTTAATACTTTGCTGCACCACCTTTTGCTGTGATTACAGCTGCAGTCGCTTGGGGTATGTCTCTATCTGTTTTGTACATCGAGAGACTGAAATTCTTGCCCATTCTTCCTTGGCAAACAGCTCGAGCTCAGTGAGGTTGGATGGAGATCGTTTGTGAACAGCAGTTTTCAGTTCTTTCCACAGATTCTCGATTGGATTCAGGTCTGGACTCTGACTTGGCCATTCTAACACCTGGATACGTTTGTGAACCATTCCATTGTAGATTTTGCTTTATGTTTGGGATCATTGTCTTGTTGGAAGACAAATCTCCGTCCCAGTCTCAGGTCTTTTGCAGACTCCAACAGGTTTTCTTCAAGAATGGTCCTGTATTGGCTCCATCCATCTTCCCATCAATTTTAATAATCTTCCCTGTCCCTGCTGAAGAAAAGCAGGCCCAAACCATGATGCTGCCACCACCATGTTTGACAGTGGGGATGGTGTGTTCAGGGTGATGAGCTGTGTTGCCTTTACACCAAACATATCATTTGGCATTGTTGCCAAAAAGTTCAATTTTGGTTTCATCTGACCACAGCACCTTCTTCCACATGTTTAGTGTGTCTCCCAGGTGGCTTGTTGCAAACTTTAAACAACACTTTTTATGGATATCTTTGAGAAACGGCTTTCTTCTTGCCACTCTTCCATAAAGGTCAGATTTGTGCAGTGTACGACTGATTGTTGTCCTATTGACAGACTGTCCCACCTCAGCTGTAGATCTCTGCAGTTCATCCAGAGTGATCATGGGCCTCTTGGCTGCATCTCTGATCAGTCTTCTCCTTGTTTGAGATGAAAGTTTAGAGGGACGGCCGGGTCTTGGTAGATTTGCAGTGGTATGATGCTCCTTCCATTTGAATATGATCGCTTGCACAGTGCTCGTTGGGATGTTTAAAGTTTTGGAAATCATTTTGCATCCAAAATCCGGCATTAAACTTCTCCACAACAGTATCACGGACCTGCCTGTTGTGTTCCTTGGTGTTCATGATGCTCTCTGTGCTTCAAAACAGAACCCTGAGACTATCACAGAGCAGGTGCATTGATACAGAGACTTGATTACACACAGGTGGATTATATTTATCATCATTAGTCATTTAGGACAACATTGGATCATTCAGAGATCCACAATGAACTTCTGGAGTGAGTTTGCTGCACTGAAAGTAAAGGGGCTGAATAATATTGCATGCCTCACTTTTCAGCTTTTGAATTTCCACAAAAATTTAAAATAACAAATAAATTTCATTCAACTTCACAATTGTGTCCCACTTGTTGTTGATTCTTCACCAAAAATTTACATTTGGTATCTTTATGTGTGAAGCATGATATGTGGGAAAAGGTTGAAAAGTTCCAGGGAGCTAAATACTTTTGCAAGGCGCTGTATACTACAGTATTTCCTCTTTCTGGAAATTACATTTTTGGCACTCCAATCTTAATAAGCCATCCTAACCTCATGTTTTTTTTTCTTTATATAAACCAATCCTAATACTTTTTTAAGCTGCCATGAAGAGAGGAAGAACAAAAAAATATGGAAAAAAAAAGCCTAAAAATATTTTAAAAATAATGCATAAAATAGTAAATTTCCCCTTTTGCATAAAGCACATTCTTTTTGGGATATTTTCTTAAAGAACATCAAACTCTTGTTGCTGAAACGGCAGAGGTTTCCAGTAAAGTGTTGTACTTTCCTTGAATAAGAAGTCTCCGGCACTGATGTCTGAGCAAACACTGGAGCTTTATCCGTGTGTTTTTTCTGTCGTTGTTACACCTTTGCATCTGGAGCAATGATTAACTTTCGAGCTGTAAAAGTAAACCTTATAAAACATACCCTGAAAGAGACTGCTTCCCCAATTTTAGCCTTTTTTTTTTGCCCAAAATAAACTTTTGCGAAGTCGTTCAGACTTATTGGGAGTCATTGAATGTGGAAAAGAGGCCTTCTCGTGGAATGGGTCAGGTTATACAGGAGACTAAGGTCTTGTAAATTGTATTTCTCAGGGTCCGTAATAAAAGATCTCATAAAATAAGTGTCAAAATAAACATATGACACTGAAAAGGACACATTCTTCACCCTTGTAGGGGCTTGGGGAAAACATAAGGTAATTACATGGACATTATGTCTAGTTGGGCAGAAGATTGATTAGAATCTATTAAAGGCTTTGCCAATTTTAGAAAACCTAATTTCATTTACTATATTAGAGGATTCTGAGTTTATAGAGGTGGGGGAGGGCGTTCAGGATCCTTATCTCAGCCTGAGAACCATTGCTACAAGTGTCTCCTCCTGCTCTGGAGGACCTGTCCTGTCCTGCACTACACCAGCAACCCAATGATGTGAATGGACACTGTGTAATACTCCATTTCTCCTGTGGTGGTGCTGCAGGGAAACTGAACACTTATTGCCAAGTTTCCCCACAGATAACAATTGATCGTTTGGGTTTCAGCAGAAGGAATATCTTCTGATAAGCATGTTTTCAAGAAACCGCTCTTTACAAGTAGCGATTGCTCAGTCTAGACCAGGCCTTTAGTTTAGTAGGTAACAGTGCAGCGAAAGGGGTGCTGGTGCTGTAAGAAATATGTTTTGGGTAATTTACATAGGTCAAAGATGTAAGGAAAGAACACCATAGGACCGAAATGAACTTTTACATCTAAATGATGATATTCAACCAGTGTTAGGAAAAAGTCACAGAGAGTAAAAATAATCTGTATCAGAACTACAAATATTGTGATAAATGTACAAATGTTGGGCCTACTGCTGAGAGCGCTATCGGTCTAGAGAGTGGAGCTGTAATTCACCCCACCAGCAGCACATACGAAGCTCTCTGTATTCAAAATCTCCATCATTCCTTCCTTCCCTTCCTTCCTACCATTCCTTCCTTCCCTTTCTTCCTTCTCTTCTTTATGTCTTTCCCATCGATCCCTTTCTTCCTTCCCTTTCTTCTTCCCTTTTCTTCATTCCTCTTCTTCCATTACATCCTTATTTTCCATGTGTTTTTTATTTTTCCTTCTTCCTTCCTCTCCTTCCCTTCCTTTCATCCCTTTCTTCCTTCACTTCCTAACATCCCTTTCTTCTTTCCTTTCCTTCATTCCTTCCCTTTCTTCCTCCCCTTTCATCCCTTTCTTCCTTCACTTCCTAACTTCCCTTTCTTCTTTCCCTTCCTTCCTTCATTCCTTCCCTTTCTTCCTCCCCTTTCATCCTTCCCTTCCTTTCTTCGCTTTCTTCCTCCCCTTCCATCCTTCTTTTCCTTTCTTCCTTCCTTTCTTCCCTTTCTTCCTTCCCTTTTCTTCATTTCTCTTCTTCCATTACATCCTTATTTTCCATGTGTTTTTTATTTTTCCTTCTTCCTTCTTTCCTCCCATTCCTTCCTACCTTTCCTTAATTTCCTTCCCTTCCTTTCATCCCTTTCTTCCTTCACTTCCTAACTTCCCTTTCTTCTTTCCCTTCCTTCTTTCATTCCTTCCCTTTCTTCCTCCCCTTTCATCCTTCCCTTCCTTTCTTCGCTTTCTTCCTCCCCTTCCATCCTTCTTTTCCTTTCTTCCTTCCTTTCTTCCCTTTCTTCCTTCCCTTTTCTTCATTTCTCTTCTTCCTTTACATCCTTATTTTCCATGTGTTTTTTATTTTTCCTTCTTCCTTCCTTCCTCCCATTCCTTCCTACCTTTCCTTAATTTCCTTCCCTTCCTTTCATCCCTTTCTTCCTTCACTTCCTAACTTCCCTTTCTTCTTTCCCTTCCTTCTTTCATTCCTTCCCTTTCTTCCTCCCCTTTCATCCTTCCCTTCCTTTCTTCCCTTTCTTCCTCCCCTTTCATCCTTCCGTTCCTTTCTTCCTTCCTTTCTTCCCTTTCTTCATTTCTCTTCTTCATTACATCCTTCTTTTCCATGTGTTTTTTTCTTTTTCCTTCTTCCTTCCTCCCTTCTTTCCTCCCTTTCTTTCTTTACCTCCCAAGAAGAGGGGTTGCTTTGTGATATTTGGGGTAAATGCTGATCGAATCAATTGGATTTTATTTCTTGTTACTTTTGCGGACAAGTGAGACCAAAGGACGGACGTAGCTCTTTGTCGGATAATTCATACATTGATCTTCAGATGTAAAGCGTTATTGCAGGAATGGAAAAATATGGAGCCAAGTTGCCATACAACACACAACACGTGGACAGGGTTGGTGTTTCTGTGTGAGCAGCCATGCTTTTCTGACTCTAGATAACCCTATTAAAGCAGAATTGATAATACAATAGAGTAGAATGTGAAGATCTCACGTAGACTTGATGGAAGCCATGCCAGCGTTTGAGTATACAACAGCTGCAGGCTTATGTAGTGGAGTGAATATCTTGAGCTGACAGCAGATGGCGCCGTGTTAACTGTTATACTTTGTTTCTGTGCATGCAGTTCCTCTTTAGAGTATATTGTATGACCTCCTAAATCACTATGGTGGCTTTTTTGCAGAATTTTGCTTACAGTGGATAAATCTATCCATTTGTTTCCTTTGTGTTGGCAGACACGATTCTCCACTCATGAGGCATGGTCAGCACAGTGCCTCAGGACAGATCCTTCCTTTCAGCAGAATAGGTTCAGAGGCTCCAACTATAGAACCGTTAGTGAATATGTGTTGTCTTGAGGGTCAGACCATTTTCTGAGCATCTTTGTTTTCCATCTCCAGTTAGCAGATGCGTGAACACTATTTTTTTTTTATAGAATTAAACCAAAAGATGGGGAAGGGGAAGGTTTAAGGGGAAGAGAATGTGCCAGGAGAAAAGGAACCAGTGCTAAAATTTTACATTTCTTTTTATCTATTTACAATGTCATCATCTACAGTAAAAAAAAAATCTGAACTTTTGTAATTTTCACATTGGTCAACAAGTCTAATTTCCTGTTCTGTACAGATGACTTTTCAGCAGACTCTTCATCACAAACAGGATAATACAAAAAGATAACACCTCTATATACTGTAGATAACACAGGAGCTACCATCCACAATATCTGATGTCACAGCTCACCTCCTCCTCCTTCTGTACAATGACTGATAACACCTCTATATACAGTAGATAACACAGGATCCACCATTCACAATAGGTGATGCCACAGCTTACCTCCTCCTGTACAATGACTGATAACACCTTTATATACAGTAGATAACACAGGATTCACCATTCACAATAGGTGATGTCAAAGCTCACCTCCTCCTGTACAATGACTGATAGCACCTCTATATACAATAGATAACACAGGATCCACTGTTCATAATATGTGATGTCACAGCTCACCTACTCCTCCTCCTGTACAATAACTGATATCACCTCTATATACAGTAGATTGCACAGGATCCACCATTCACAATAGGTGATATCACAGCTCACCTCCTCCTCCTGTACAATGACTGATAACAACTCTATATACAGTAGATAGCACAGGATCCACCATTCACAATAGGTGATATCACAGCTCACCTCCTCCTCCTGTACAATGACTGATAGCACCTCTATATACAATAGATAACACAGGATCCACTGTTCATAATATGTGATGTCACAGCTCACCTACTCCTCCTCCTGTACAATGACTGATATCACCTCTATATACAATAGATAACACAGGATCCATCATTCACAATAGGTGATGTCACAGCTCACCTCCTCCTCCTGTACAATGACAGATAACACCTCTATGTACAGTAGATAGCACAGGATCCACCATTCACAATAGGTGATATCACAGCTCACCTCCTCCTCCTGTACAATGACTGATAACCCCTCTATATACAGTAGATAACACAGGATCCACCATTGACAATAGGTGATATCACAGCTCACCTCCACCTTCTATACAATGACTGATAACACTTCTACATACATATTGGGGTGTGTGCCGCACCAGGACCGTGAACCACACAGGTAACATATTGTGCCCATGCCCACAGTATTTCATTCCACTTTGGAGTAATTATACCTCGCAGGCTCTGTACCCCCTGCTCATATTCACTTGCCCTATTGATTTATTGCAATCACCAACTACCCCTTTGCAGGTCTTCCATCTCCTGCTCTCACCCACCTATTTTCCATAATTTTGCACGTTACCCTCATAGTGAAGCATTGCTTGTGCTTTTATAGTGTCTAAAGGCCCCGTCACACACCGCGAGATCGCTGATTCTGTGACGCGCCGGCGATCTCGCTGTGTGTGGCATGCACCAGCGACCGCCCCCCCGGGTATCGCTGATCGTGCAGGAATGTCCTGGACCGTTTTTTGATCGCTGGTCTCCTGCTGGCCAGCGGGCATCACTGCGTGTGGCACCAAGAGACCAACGATCAGCGAGCTCCCAGCACTGTAAGCAGACGCTGGGAGCTGGTATCCAAGGTAAATGTCGGGTAACTAAGTGCGCGCGTCGCTTAGTTACCTGCGCGAGCTCGCCGGTATCTAAGGTACACAGCTGGTAACTAAGCGACGCGCGCACTTAGTTACCCGATATTTAGCTTGGATACCAGCGTCCTCGCTGCTGCTGATCGCTGGTGAGTCTTACCAGCGATCATGTAGCGAGGCACCAGGTATCCTGACCAGGTGGTATCGTTGTCGGGATCGCTGGTGCGTCGTTTAGTGTGACAGCACCTTAATTCTCTTTTATTGTATAGAGCTTATCTCCTCTTGTATCCAGGTGACTATCCTTCTACCTCGGTTACATTAACACTGTGAGGCATTTTCCTGTGGGCTTCTGAGTTTTTGGAAATTACTTATTACCTTGTTATTTATGCTTATACTGTGTATGTATTTATAATCTCTACACTTTTTACCTTGTGTTTCGGTTTTTAATATTATTTTATTGTTATGTATAATCATGTTCTTCCGTATTAACTTGTGCGGGCAACTCTTATGTATGTAGTGCTACTTCTTACTGCCCTCACCAATAAAGGTATTTTAGCATTAATTCTATTGTCCCCAACCCTTTGTTTTTTTACCATATCTTCGGCTTTTTCCTTCTTGTTCTTCACCTCAATATACAGTAGGTAACGCAGGATCCAACATGCACAACAGGTGATGTCACAGCTCACCTCCTCCTCCTTCTCTACAAGGACTGATAACCCCTCTATATACAGTAGATAACACAGGATCCACCATTCACAATAAGTGATGTCACAGCTCACCTCCTCCTCCTTCTCTACAAGGACTGATAACCCCTCTATATACAGTAGATAACACAGGATCCACCATTCACAATAAGTGATGTCACAGCTCACCTCCTCCTCCTTCTCTACAAGGACTGATAACCCCTCTATATACAGTAGATAACACAGGATCCACCATTCACAATAAGTTTTGTCACAGCTCACCTCCTCCTCCTTCTCTACAAGGACTGATAACCCCTCTATATACAGTAGATAACACAGGATCCACCATTCACAATAAGTGATGTCACAGCTTACGTCCTCCTCCTTCTCTACAAGGACTGATAACCCCTCTATATACAGTAGATAACACAGGATCCACCATTCACAATAAGTGATGTCACAGCTCACCTCCTCCTCTTCTCTACAAGGACTGATAACCCCTCTATATACAGTAGATAACACAGGATCCACCATTCACAATAAGTTTTGTCACAGCTCACCTCCTCCTCCTTCTCTACAAGGACTGATAACTCCTCTATATACAGTAGATAACACAAGATCCACCATTCACAATAAGTGATGTCACAGCTCACCTCCTCCTCCTTCTCTACAATGACTGATAACACCTCTATATACAGTAGATAACACAGGATCCACCATTCACAATAAGTGATGTCACAGCTCACCTCCTCCTCCTTCTCTACAATGACTGATAACCCCTCTATATACAGTAGATAACACAGGATCCACCATTCACAATAAGTGATGTCACAGCTCACCTCCTCCAGGGACTTTATGTAGGATAAGGCTGAATTATCATTGCAGCACTGGCCTGGCCATACCGGAGATAAGTAATATTGTGGACATGGCTAGAATCAGCTTTTTGGAGAAGACAATTGTGATCAGAAAGAGAAGGTGGACAACCACAGACATTTTGAAGACACATACAAGGTACATTGTTGAGGTGTCGGCTGTTAGGATTCCATAGTAAGGTATGTCATCACCATTGACCTCCAGTGATGTCCTTTTGACCTTTGGTTCTGATGATAAAATGTCCGTTTCACTAGTACAAGCGTCATAGGTCCAAATATAAGATTCTTTTAGCTGTATAAGATTTTCCGTTGTCTAGTTTAACTTCCAATTTTTGGGGAAGAACCCAAAACCTGGAATTTCAGCTATGGAGACACTTTGTGACTTGTTGGTCCTGGCATCTCGTAATAGCATGAACATTAGTCTCCAAAGGATGCGAGCTTCTCAAGAACCTGCAATTCAGCACATACCTCCTCAGTGCCAGCTGCATCTTGGGTTTGGTATTACAAGAAATGTCAGGGGTTGTTGATTTTGGGTCCATAATATCGAGAGAAACCCCCCCCCCCCATGAGAGATGATGTTTTTCTAGAATAAAATGTACAACATCAGCATTAATATAGGAACACATTAGAGAAATGAACACTCGTGCTAGGAAAGAGCTTGGCAACGGTCAGACAATGCAATTTCTTGGCTCTACGTCACAAATTCAGATTTATCTAAAAATTAAATCTAGAAGAAAAGTAAATCTAGATGAATAATCCCCTTCATGTGCTATTGAATCATCAGAGATGACTCCTGCGAACACCATCATCAGAAATGCTGCCCATGGTCAATCGGCTTAGGCCACCATTCCCAACCCAGCTTTGTCAGGGGAAGTAGCAACCAGATAATTTCATTGTTGTAGCCTCTGCATGTGAGATGTAAGATTGCATGATGTAGATTCAGATTAAGACTGTCCTTGCAATACTAGGATGATTTGAGGTATGAACACGAGTTGATCTTATAGTTTACATTCATAAAGAGTCCTAAACTGGGATTTTTCCTATTAATCAGCTGTCTCGGATTAAACCTTGCTCCTTTCCCTAAGGCTGACTCCCTTTGCAGTAGTCTAAAGCTGGTTTCTCAGGCAACCCTGCAAAATTTTCTGACATCATCATACTCGGGATGGATTTTAAGGCCAGCTCAAGCAGAGGTCAGGTGCTTGGGTATTAAGCAGCATTGTCCACAGTTGCCTTAAGATTGCTACTTCTCTTTGCTCATATCAGCTCCAGCAAGGTGACCAGTGTAAAGGTCGGCCAGGGCGGTAGTCATGGCTGAGGTCGTCGGGCATTGTACACCCTGGCCTCACTCTACAGGAAAATGGTACCTTTTCTCTTACATGTTACATTCGGTACTCACGGTGCTGCCAGCGTCTTATTGGCTGTGCTGACTTGAAGCTGGTCCTAGATCCCAAAGAATAGGCACACAGTCCAGGGCAACTCTTAACTGAACATATTTAATTACTTCAGGACATAGCACATCCACGTAGTATCCAGCATTTCCATCACAGTAAAGATGGCACATTTTTCATCTTTCCCTTCACTGTTCCTTGTGTGGCGCCCCTGAGGGTTCAGTCGTCACAGAGGTACTGCACCTCATCCAGTGGTGTAGTATTCCACTCTCCAGGTAAGATGGAGACACCTGACCACACTCACACACCTGCATCCCACACACAGCAGAGCACCCTATATGACCCCTGCTTGGTTCATGAAGGGTGTTGGGAGGTGAGTGGAGCTTAGGTTTAGAGCGGGAGAACTGTAGAAAGTTAGGACAGTTACCCTTAGGGGGAGGAAGTGGAAGGACGTAGCCGAAGCAGCTCCTAGTCAGGAGGAGCTGCTGGATGGAGTAGCTTTGGAAGGAAGTTCCCTGGAGGGGAAAAGGGTTCTCCCAGAGGCATGGGTGGAGAGTGCTCCCCGTGGGGCTCGTTCCACGCTAACGGATGTCAGGTGGGGGAGAATCCAGGTCGCAGAAGGGTCTCAGCCCCTAGCCTAGTGAAGTGGACATCAGGACTCAGCTAGAAAGCCGACAGCTGTGGAAAGTTTAGGGGCCACAGCCAACTACCACAGTTAACTTCTCTGGAAAGGCAGCCAGAAGGGATCAAGGAAATGTAGTGGGCCACATTGTCCGACAGGATCCGCGGCAGCTGGCCTGGGACACTGTGAGGTGCTGGAAGGGAAGGCAAGTGGAAAGCAGCACTGTGGAGACGGCCAGGGAATACACATACTGAAGGGAGTGTTGGAAAGGTGTACTTCATCTGCCTGGGGGTTGACTGGGCCCCTCACCTGAAGAACACGGTACAGAAGCGGGCATCTGGGTGCACCAGAAACGGTGAGTAAAGCTTTGGAACTGCACTCCACTGTGTCCTTTGAATTCTTGCCTCTACACTCACTCAGCACTGCTGCATCTAGCATCAGCAAACATAGCATTTTCAACCAATCACAACTGCCCTGGGACATCTGCCTGTGGAGAACTATTCCAACACTGCTGCATCACACCATCAGTCCCAGGGGATCTGCACTGCAGCGCTGGTCGCCTCAGACCAGATACCACAGGTGGCGTCGCAAACTCATTACAAAAACTCTTTATTTTTCATTCCCTTGTAAATATATCCCTTTTATTGGACGCCCAGGGCCATGGACCGAGTCACCGCCGCTGTGACACAGTCCCTTTAAGAAGCGGCCCGGTACCGAGTACCTCACTTGCCCTGGCGGGCGCTCCACTTGTGTCACTAAGTGTTTCCGCAGACGGGGTGTCTCAGACAACCCCTCAGTGTCCTCCCGTTAGAACTTCACGGTAGAGAGTTCTCTCATCTGCTTCGCCTCAGTCAATGGAGATCCAGCCCATGAGGCTATCAATCACATTCTGGAGTGACCTGCCCGTACACTTTTACAGTGACCTTCCATCTTCCTCTTCTTCCTTCTTTTCCTTTTTTCTCCTGTATCTGGTTGTTCTCTAGGTTCTTCCGTGGATAGCTGGGAATACCCTTAAACGTTATGGGGTAGTTAGGCAGCTTGGGCATATAGCTCACCCGAGCATTACAGGGTCAGGTCCCTGACTGACTAGATACAGGAAGACCTCCCTGGCTATTCCCCAATTAACTCCTCCTACATGGTTAACTATTTACAGTGTGAATAAACTATAGAACTCTATGTCTCCATCTAGTGTCTAAACTATACACTGCACTTTCCCTACTAAATACAGTGTACAATCACAACATTAAACTAGACATTATATACATATATCAAAGCAGCATTAAGATGTACATTAGTCAAATATAACATAAGACAAGATACAGTAACTGGAATGTACTTGAAAGGGGTTAGGGAAACACGTCATACTTTGTAACCCCTTACACCAGCATCTCCTCTTCTACTCCTGTCTTCCTTGCTACAACCATTCATATTTCCAATCTCAGACCAGCTTAAAATCAAAAAATTCAAAAAAAATTCATAACACGGAGGACCGTGAAGACAGAAACAAAGAACAAGAGAAAAGGACCTCCAAAGAAGGTTTAAAAATTGTAAATTTTATTAATCAAGTAAATGCAAAATAAAATAAGACTAGGCAGACCATACAGAAATAAGATAGCAAGAAATAAGCACACTGGGTGACTACATAAGTAATTAAAAATGAATTACATTATAAATAGCACATGTGGGAGCACAGAAAATTGAAATCAAGACAATTATATACATATATGTAAAGTGCTTTAGTGCAAAGATATCCTTGTGCTTATATGTGCTTATTTCTTGCTATCTTATTTCTGTATGGGCTGCCTAGTCTTATTTTATCTTGTATTTACTTGATTAATAACATTTACAATTTTTAAACCTTCTTTGGAGGTCCTTTTCTCTTGTTCTTTGTCTCAGACCAGCTTAGTAGATGTTGTCTCAGCAAGCAAGTTACCAACTCCTAGCCTCTGCAATCAATGTAACATGTCTCTTCAAGTGAGTCTCCAGTTTGCCTATACTTCAATGCTGTCCTTAGTTTAACCATTTTCTTGCAACAATTCCCAGTTTCCATATGTCTTAGCTATTAACCTCTTATCTACCAAAGTGCATTTACTTCTTTCTTAATCCATTGGTTCACCATTACCCTGCTGCATGATACCAGACTGAATTTAGTTTTCTGTTATTTCTTCAATTAACCATTGCCCTGCAGCAAAATTCCAGTTTCCTATACAGTTTATATTCCTGTGTGGGTCCATACATATGGCTCTGCTTTGTCTATGCTACATGCTCTGCTTATATTTCTTCAGTCCTGCATACCCTGCTGTCCTGGCCTTCGCTGATCAGTAGGTTGTCCAAAAAGTCCTCCTCTGCTGCGCCATCACCTTCTGTCTGTGCTGCTCACCCAGACCTATGGCTTAGATAAGCCATAAAACTTTTTCTAAGATGTCTACATGCCCTGATTGACACAATGGATGTGGTTGTCCCCATGAGTCTAACCTTCACCATTTAAAGGGTGGCCCCATCAGGAAAATTGTGTCCATATGTCTTATTTGGGCATGTGGATATCAGATACCAGACTTTAATTTGCACCTGTCTCTATAAACCAGACCACAAAGCAATCTCACATATTCAGGAACAGTAGCAGAACATGGAAGCTACATATTAATGGTCAACAAATTGGCATCAAAACTTGTTTCCAATGATTTCGTGTGTGTTTTACAGATTACATTTTTCTGAAAATTACAGAAAAAAAAGTTTGCCAGACATTTTTATCTAATTTTTGGAGCTTGGTGGGATCTGTAAAGTGGTTTTCCCCACAATCAATCACAGGATATGTAATTGACAACTGACTGCTGGGATCCACCAACCACTAGAAATGGTCATATTTATGGTTCACATCCACACATTGTTTTTCACTCTGTGTCTACTGCATAAAACTGTAAATGTGTCTTAAGGATTAAATGTAATTACCTGTAGGAGCAGAGGTGCTTACGACCTACGACCCATGGTTCCATTTGAAGAAGGGGATTAAGCCTTTTCTATGGCTTTGAGGTCATGTTCCTTGTTCCCCAGTTATTTGCTTGGTACACAAACAGCTTCTGTTCAAGTAAATTTAGTGTATCACTACACAATGGGACCCTCATTTCCTATTAATGTGGACTCATTGTAAGATGACAGCTCCATAATAGATACTTCCGGAGCAACATCTTAACTAAGATTGGGTTGAAAAGAAAAAGGCAAAAAAAGTAATTTGAGACAGTAGGTAATAGACCATAATGAGATACACATGGGATCCCAAAACAAAGACAATTCAATTACCGGCAGTACATAACATGTAGAGATAATGAAGTTACGCAGATAAGAAGTTCAGGAACGCAGACATTTCCCACCAAGGAAATTAGGAATATTAAGATTTTTTATTTTGCGAGAGACATGGATAAGTTTAGTAATGTTAATCCAAAAAATGGAGTAAACTTTATAGGAAGTACAGTGTTGAAATTGTCTAAAAAGTTGGATCTCCATTTCTTTAGAGAATGTCATCATTCATGGTGGATAGTAAGAAGATATCCCGCATTTATTCTTTAGATCGTACCAGTTTTGGAATAAACTGAGCCCCAAAACATCGCAATGTTAATTTTTTGTAATCTCTTCTTGAAAAGTTTCGAGAAAAGTGCATGTGGCTTCTAGGAAATAGCCAGTGTCTGTGACTTTTAGACAGATTAATTATTACTAAGGCTGGAAAATGATGAAAATTTTGGCACAAATCTATGTCTTCTTGTAACATTTGGAGATTTTATGTTCTGACTTTCAGAGATTTTCAATAAATTTGTTAAAAAAACAAAAACACTATAATAACCAAATTAAAAAATAGGCCCCTTTTCAGCAGCTTCCTGACACCACTACAATCCTAACCACTGATGGTATGAAATCTTGGTGCCATCATGGTGACTTACTCTGCTAAATCAGTTTCCATTTCAACATCAGTGGAGGCAACATCCTTATGAAGGGTCTCATCAGGATTAAACACCCCCAAACAGTTATGATACCCGTCATCTGAACGATGGTTCAGTCGATTGCTTGGACATCAGCAATCTCGTCACCCACTCTCCTACACACAGGATCTTTCGCTCCACCGAGCGCTAATATATTTCTCTATGACATAGCTACTGCCAGACGTCTCTGGTGGCAGCTTATTTTGCCAAGGACTAAATTATCGCAGTTCAAAAATAAATCAGACATGCCACATCTGCATCTCCCTTACCATCATTTTTTGGGGGCCCCCATGAACATTGGACTGTTGGCCAAACCCATGTACAGTATATCAACGTTAGCCTAAAGTGTATAGGGGGCTTAACCTACAAGTGGACATGTGCATCAAGGTTTTTGACCTCACTCCCCAGAGGAACCATAAAAATCAGATGAGTTTCCTCAGAGGCATAACCTGTAGCCTACCAAACACATAAAAGTAAGCCAATCTGCCAATTTCGCGAAGATTGGTCAACAATGTAATGTTTCCCGACTCTCCCCAACCGATTATGTTGTGAAAACAAGGATTGGCACTTGGATAAGGTTCTGCCAGATGAGTCTTACTCCACTCTCCTGATAGAGGTCACACGAAAGATCGTCCATGCTAAATGTTTATATGTATCGGTGGATGGGGACGGATGCTTGTTGGCCAACATTCAATTCAGGCATATGGGCCATTAATACTACTGCAGTTTTCTAATGTTGCAAAAGTCTTTAGACCTCTTTGGGCAACGGGGTCGGGTATGACTGCCACTGGAGCATCACCAATAGCTATGTCTACACTGTCTGTATAGTTTGTATGCCCTTGCCATCTGGTCCCTACGATAATGTTCTACAACAACCCTTGTGGGACCTGTAATGGTTTCGCCATCCAGTAGTGTTTGTGCTTTTAAGGAAGGTTAAAACCTTTCCCTATAGGTATTTCAGCGATTTGCAGTTTCTGTCCTATACATCAATCAACCGTGACTTTAATTAACAGAACCGTGTGAAAGACAATGTTTATTTTCAGAGGTTTTAGCTTTCAAACAGCAAAGTCAACTCTCAGATCTATCGGAGGAAAAACAGATCAGGTAGCCCGCCGTTGCCCTTTAGGTCATTCATTAACTTTTACATTTATTATTCCTCTCTACTGTATTTATTTGAAAGTGGGGGTCATTGGAATTTCTTGACAGTTTACGGGGTGTACGGGTCAAAAGTGCATTGTATGTAAAAAAATCTAACAGAGTGATATCAGATTGTCTTGTATGTTAGAGGTGTCATCGCCTCCAATGCCAAACACATGCGGTGGGATTAATGCCCTTGTGTGACCACTGAGCATTGTGCAAATACTGTAGATAATCCTGGTCATTAACCTTCCGAGGGCGTGAAACACTTTCCCAAATAATGGAAAAGTAAACTGTAGCCCTGGTGTTTGTTCAACCTGTTGTGTAGATGAAGTTTATGGGACAAGGGTTCATCAGTCATGACTTGTAACTGCCATGGGTCTATGTGTCCATCTTGGAATTAAAGAACTAGGTCATAGACATGCAAATGATAGGCTCCCTTAAGAAATTGTGCCGAACTACAGAATAACAGTACAACAGTGTCGTTCCCCAGTGGCGTAACTACAAAGTTATGGGCCCCGGTGCGAACTTTCAAATGCGGCCCCCCCCATGACAAAGTACATGCACATCTTCGCTCCATACACTTCGTACACATGCGGCTCCACTCTGTAAACCTCGTACACACGCGACTCTGCTCCATACACACACGGCTCCACTCTGTACACCCCGTACACACACGGTTCCACTCAACTCGTACACACATGGCTCCGCTCCGTACACCTTGTACACACACGGCTCTGCTACATTCACCCAGTAAACCCCTCCTGACCCCACACAGAAACTTACCCCATCCAGCTCCATGACTACCAGCACAGCAGAGTCCTGCAGACAGCAAGGCTCCTGATCTTGTGATCCCTGATTCCTCCCCTCGTCCTGTGAAAAGGACTTCATTGCAGGCTGTGGGGGCCTGCGGTGGGTCTATCTGGGAGGGCGAGGATGGGGAGCATGGGGGGGTGTGGTGGCTCAGTGCGGGACGCGAGGGGGTCAACAACTGGACTATCGTGCGAGAATCGGCACGGTTGGGAGATATCATGATCTGACCTGCCGGGCCCCTGACTCCCCCCGGGCTCGGTCGCAGTGACGACTGCTATGACCATGGTAATTACGCCCCTGTCCTCCCCCATTACATGTAATACTGGTCTTTTGTGGATGAGGGACTTTTTTCTGTACTGCAACCCTTGTAGCGATGCCCGCGAGGATGAGAAAGATAAACCTATGTGAAGATACTATTACAAAGGAATACAAGCTGTATCTGGAAACTGAAAATATCAATTTTGATCTGTATTACTGTCATATAGACTATACTTGTAGAATAAGGGGACTTAGAACACAAATTAATCAATTTGCGTGAGCCCATCAGCCAGGGCAAGTCAACCTATATTATCACATTTAATCTTACTTTCCCCTGGACCAGTGCCTACAAATATAAAGGGCAGGCAAGATCCAGTCCTAACTAGATAGATGGGAGGAGCGAGCAGTCTAATATGGAAGAGGTTACTACCTCCAATATGGGCTACAAAAACTAGCACCTCCTGATAAAATGAGTCGAATATAGACAGGTGAAAAATGGTGTGATTGCAATAGTATACAAACTAAAAAGTGCAGCGGCACACGGTGTACACGAAGGAAGATGTGGACATTGAATATATACATTTTCATTAGTGCTATACAGACTAGAATATTAACCTGGCATTTTCTTGTGCCATTCAAAATTTATAAATTCAATGCATTATTTTATTGCACTTAAATAAAAAAGAACCTGTATATGTTTGGTGCCTATGAACTTGTATTGACCTGGAGAATCATAATGGCAGGTCAGTTTTAGCATTTAGTGAACATAGTATAAAAAAAATACCAAAAAAACTGTGGGATTGCACTTTTTTGCAATTTCACCACACTTGGAGTTTATTTTTCCCCGTTTTCCAGTACATGATATGTTAAAACCAATGATGTGGTTCAAAAATACAACTCGTCCCGCAAAAAAACAAGCCCTCAGAGGGCACGATGACATCACTACAGCGCGCTCTCTGTGCTGAGCGGTGCAGAGGGTCAGTAGATGCACTGCAGAGACCGGAGCAGCAGGGCAACGGGAAGATGTGAATATTTATTTATTTTTAATGTGGGGTCCATTATACTGTATGGAGGACTATATAGATCCCATAATAATGTATGGAGGACTATATGGGCCCTATAATACTGTATGGAGGATTATATGGGGAGGGAACCATAATACTGTAAGGAAGACTATACGTAGCCCATAAAACTGTATGGAGGACTAAATGGGACCACAATAATATATGGAGGATTACATGGGGACCATAATACTGTATGAAGTACTGTACGGGACCCATAATCATGGTGACTCAGTGGTTAGCACTGCCTGGGTTCTAATTCAACCAAGGACAACATCTGCAAGAAGTTTATATGTTCTCCCTGTGTTTTTGTGGGTTTCCTCCGAGTACTCTGGTTTCCTCCCGCATCCCAAAAGACATATTGGCAGGGAATTTAGATTGTGAGACCCAATGGGACAGTTCCGATAATGTCTGTAAAGCACTGTGGAATAATAGTGCTATATAAGTGAGTAAAATAAAATAATACTGTATGGCAGACTATATGGGTCCCATAATTCTGCATGGAGGACGTTCTGGGGCCCATAATACTGTATGGAGGATGTCAACTCCGCAATTGACTGATGAGTGTTGGATGAGGCTGTGGCTGTTTTCACTTCTAAGCCAGTTATTGGGGAACTCTCAGTGAGTGTATGCTGTGTACATCTCCGACTCCTATGCATGGAATATCTACATATATGTATACTCCCATTTCTATACAGACCGATGGAACACCCGATAAGGTAGCGTATGGCTTCAGGCGTGCAGTTTAGAGAAGGAAGAGGAATGGAGCTGTTAAATGTTATATATTTAATACGGAAAGGTAGGCGGTGTTTATAAAAAATATACAAAGATGATACAAGATGAAAACAAAACAATATGGTGTATATAATCATACAAAATGAAGGGGATAACAAAAAAGGTATTAAACCTGTGTCACAGAAATGGCTCAGAGCTTAGCGGAGGGAAGCACTCCTATTAGAAAAACGGACAGAACCACGGCAAGCTGTATCTACCAGGACAGACAAAAGCAAAAACCCAAACTCTGATTTTTATTAGATCAAGGTTTTGCCCACATTCCTCCCCTTGGTGAACTGATATCGGTGGCTGGTCATGTGATGTGATAGGTCTTCAGAAGATTATGGGATTCCCAACTTTCACGATATCTTCACCCCTGGAGGTCCCAGGTGGGAGATATTGTTGTCAAGCTTCCTTTCACAATTTCACTTTTCTATAGAGATGAAGCATTGTATGGATCCATCTGATCGATATTAAGTTGGAGTTGTTCAGCTGGACTTACAGTGATGTGAGTGATTGCATTATGTTTGTCCCTTTGCTATGACACCGAAAATGTATCTCCCATAAATATTGGATCGATACAAGCCCCAATTTTCATCATGACCACTGGCTCCAGAGATAATTCCTTAGAACAGAGGAAGTCCCTGTACTTCTTCACCTCTGTGCATATGAATCCTAGACTTGGTGGCTGGTTTTCAGCAGATCCGTTGTTGTGATTACCTGCTCATGGCGGGAGGTTATACTTAAGCTCTTTCTCACTTCATCAGTTATTTTTAATCCCATATGTTCAATATGAAGGTGACATATCCCCTCTCCTGCAATGTCTTTATAGATTTTACAATTTTTCTCTATGACAGAGGACTATGTGGGGCCCATAATGCTATATGGAAGACTATGCGGGGTCCATATTACTTATGGAGGACTATCTGCATTCCATTATACTATATGAAACAATATGTGGGGTTCATTATACTGTATGGAAGACTATATAGGGGCCATTATACTGTTTGGAGGGCTATGTGGGGGTCATTATACTATTTGGAGGACTATGTGGGGGGATGTTATACTGTTTGGAGTACTAAGTGGGGGACTTTATACTATTTGGAGGGTTATGTGGGAGCCGTTATACTATTTGGAGGGCTATACTGTATGCAAGCAATTTTACAGAGTGTGAAGCTTTTTCTGGGGTCCATCATACTATGTAGAGGGCAGTGTAGAGGCCAGGATGCAGTTTGGAGTGCGGTGTAGGGGCCAGTATGCTGTTTGGAGGGCTGTGTAGGGGCCAGTATGCTGTTTGGAGGGATAGTGGAGGTCATTATACAGTGTGGATGGTTGCATTGGGGCCATCATACTGAGTGAAGGGGTGTAGGGGTCATTGTACTCTATGGAGGGTTGTGTGGTGATCATACTGTATTGGGGGTCACCATACTTTTCTGGGGGAGGGTTGAGGGGGATGGGGGTACAGTAGGGTCATCATACCGTGTGTGTGGAAGGTACTGTGGAAGATTTCTCTGTTGGGGTACGTGTTTTGGGTGGACAAAATTCCTTTTAGGGTTGCAAAGTTGTCAGATTTGCTCTTCTGCAACCTTGCTGAATGATAAGTTTTCTTTTATTGGGGGTAGTGGAAACTGGAACTACTGCTATGGTACCCCATGATCTCTATGTACGCTCCTGCGGAACAACCAATCCTTGGTTGAGATGGGTAATTTTTGTGGTCACTAATCGACTGGGTGAGCATTTTCAATCATTTGTGGTTCAAAACAGTTAGATATCCACAGATTGGAAATCACTGAGCGAGATTGGAATAGAATTTGTAATTGGTTCGGCCAATTGCTCGCTCGACAGCTGACTATCCAATACGAAGGAGCACATGCTTGCTCAGTTTAGAACAATGCGATCATCAGTCTGAAATCGGACATGCACAATCAATATCTTCCCCGACCATCAGTTGGCCGCTGCCGCCAACACACGTGGACCGAACCTGTCGATATCAGTGGTTTCACCCGACATTAGTCTAATGTGTTTGGAGACCTTTAGTGTTGGGTATGAGGAGCTGGAAGCCCCTGTGTTGAGGAGGCCCCTGGACAATTGCTACCTTTGCCCATACTATAATATGGCTCCGCAGACAACATACGTCCTCCATACATAGCATTTGACCCATGATCCCAGTTAATAAGGTAAATCTTCGAACTACTGAGCTAAATACAGAAGAGGATGATAGGAGTTATAATCAAAATATTTTCCGTGGTGTAGGGCTTTTTACTCGCCGAGCTCAACACAGAGGCTCTATGTGCCCCCTTTATAGCTGCAAGGAGTAATGGACCGGTGAAGACCATGACCTCATAGAAAAGCGGAGCTCCGAGCTCATTAGCTTGTGGTTATAATCCCAGATGTGACCATTCCGATTTAGAAAAACTGTAGATGTCATTGTTCCCGACCCCCTCCCTCGCCGCACGTCTGCAGCTTTATGAGGTTCTACTTCTTACAGAAAAACAAATATTTAATAGAGAAGGCGGCTGTCACCGTCCACACACTGACTTCCATAAAGAGGTTTTCCCAAATAGGTGTTTTATGACGCGTCAGTAGGACATCATAAAACAATGATTGGCCGGGATTTGGTCCTGAATTAGCGGCACTGGCCGAGCTGCTCCCTTTTTTTCTTACCTGGCTGAACCTGTAGCTGTTAACCATGAACATGCTATACATATATTCATTATTAATTTTTATTTTCATTTTTTTCCGTCCCAGCCTATGGCTTTCAAGAAAAAAACCATTCCAGAAGGCTTGGAGCCACGTTACTTGTGTCCAATGATGTGGATTCAACCTTCAGTTTCAAATTGAGAAGTGAAGCACCAAGTGGTAAATGTAAAAGGGATTAATGGGATGTAAGGATGGGATGAAGAGGCGACACCAGGAATGTTGTGATGTTAGTGATGGACATATGTTATCTGTAGCGCCCCCCACTGTGAGGCAGCAGATAACACTAACCTCTCTTATCTTCTTAAGTAACCCATGATAGATAATCCAGGCAAACTATCAGACACTTCTCACCAAGGACACAGAGGTCTCAGTCACCTCCATTAAATCCTCATTAATCACTAAGGGAATCATAGCTAAACCGCCTGGGGATCAAGGGCTTCCTGACACCAAGCACTCAACTACATGGGGAATGAATTGTCTCCTGTTGGGAAGCTTTTATCTTTACTATGATAAGCATTGCATAAATGTAAGTTTTTCCAGGATTTTTTTTTAAACACCATGTTAGAATTATGAAGACAGTAAAAGAGAAAGCTTTACATTTTCTCAAACCTGCTTAGATGCAACAAGCACTATTAACCATGGCATCTGAGGTGTTAAGCAGTGGCATAACTAGAGTCTGATGGGCCCTGGTGCAAGATTTGGGCTGCCCTCCACCCCCCCCCATATATATACACATTGGGGAAAATAAGTATTTGATACACTGCCGATATTGCAAGTTTTCTTACCTGCAAAGAATGGAGAGGTGTGTAATTTTTATCGTAGGTACACATGCATTTTATTGCATGAAATAAGTATTTGATCGTGGACCAACCAGCAAGAATTCTGGCTCTCACAGACCTGTTAGCTTTTCTTTAACCCCTTCATGACCCAGCCTATTTTGACCTTAATGACCTGGCCATTTTTTGCAATTCTGACCAGTGTCCCTTTATGAGGTAATAACTCTGGAACGCTTCAACGCATCCTAGCGATTCTGAGATTGTTTTTTCGTGACATATTGGGCTTCATGTTAGTGGTAAATTTAGATCGATAATTTTTGCGTTTATTTGTGAAAAAATCAGAAATTTGGCGAAAATTTTGAAAATTTCGCAATTTTCAAATTTTGAATTTTTATTCTGTTAAACTAGAGAGTTATGTGACACAAAATAGTTACTAAATAACATTTACCACATGTCTACTTTACATCAGCACAATTTTGGAAGCAAAATATTTTTTTATTAGGAAGTTATAAGGGTTAAAAGTTGACCAGTGATTTCTCATTTTTACAACAAAATTTACAAAACCATTTTTTTTAGGGACCACCTCACATTTGAAGTCACTTTGAGGGGTCTCTATGGCAGAAAATACCCAAAAGTGACACCATTCTAAAAACTGCACCCCTCAAGCTACTCAAAACTACATTCAAGAAGATTATTAACCCTTTAGGTGTTTCACAGGAACTAAAGCAACATGGAAGGAAAAAAAGGACATTTTAATTTTTCCAACAAAAATTTTCTTTCAGCATCAATTTTTTCATTTTCACATGGGCAACAGGATAAAATGGATCCTAAAATTTGTTGGGCAATTTCCCCTGAGTACACCGATACCTCATATGTGGTCAAAAACCACTGTTTGGGCGCACGGCAGGGCTCAGAAGGGAAGGAGTGCCATTTGACTTTTTGAATGGAAAATATGCTGGAATATTTAGCGCTTGCCATGTCGCGTTTGGAGAGTCGCTGTGTGCCTAAACACTGGAGCTCCCCCACAAGTGACCCCATTTTGGAAACTAGACCCCCCAAGGAACTTATCTAGATGCAAAGTGATCACTTTGAACCCCCAGGTGCTTCTCAAATTGATCCTTAAAAAAAAAAGTACTTTTTTTCAGAAAAATTATCTTTTAGCCTCAGTTTTTTCATTTTCACATGGGCAACAGGATAAAATGGATCCTAAAATTTGTTGGGCAATTTCTCCTGAGTACACCGATACCTCATATGTGGTCATAAACCACTGTTTGGGTGCACGGCAGGGCCCGGAAGGGAAGGAGCGCCATTTGACTTTTTGAATGGAAAATTAGCTCCAATCGTTATCGGACACCATGTCGCGTTTGGAGATCCCCTGTGTGCCTAAACATTGGAGCTCCCCCACAAGTTACACCATTTTGGAAACTAGACCCCTTAAGGAACTTATCTAGATGTGTAGTGATCACTTTGAACTCCCAAGTGCTTCACAAAAGTTTATAACATAGAGCAGTGAAAATAAAAAATCATTTTTTTTCCTCAAAAATGATTTTTTAGCACGCTATTTTTTATTTTCACAAGGGTAACAGGAGAAATTGGACCCCAAAAGTTGTTGTCCAGTTTGTCCTGAGTATGCTGGTACCCCATATGTGGGGGGGGCACTGTTTGGGTGCACGGCAGGGCGCAGAAGGGAATGAGCGCCATTTGACTTTTTGAAATGAAAATTAGCTCCAATCGTTAGCGGACACCATGTCGTGTTTGGAGAGCCCCTGTGTGCCTTAACTTTGGAGCTCCCCCACAAATGACCCCATTTTGGAAACTAGACCCCCTATGGAACTTATCTAGATGCATAGTGAGCACTTTGAACCCCCAGGTGATTCACAGAAGTTTATAATGCAGAGCAGTGAAAATAGAAAATCTTTTTTTTTCCTAAAAAAAATTTTTTTAGTTGGCAATTTTTTATTTTCACAAGGGTACTAGGATAAATTGGACCCCAAAAGTTGTTGTCCAGTTTGTCCTGAGTACGCTGGTACCCCATATGTGGGGGGAAACCACTGTTTGGGCACACGTTGGGGCTCAGCAGGGAAGTAGTGACATTTTGAAATGCTGACTTTGATGGAATGGTCTGCGGGCGTCATGTTACATTTGCTGAGCCCCTGTGTGCCTAAACAGTAGAAACCCCCCACAAGTGACCCCATTTTGGAAACTAGACCCCCCAAGGAACTTATCTAGATGTGTGGTGAGCACCTTGAACCCCCAAGTGCTTCACAGAAGTTTATAATGCAGAGCCGTGAAAATAAAAAATCATTTTTTTTCCCTAAAAAAAAATGAATTTTAGCACGCAATTTTTTTTTCACAAGGGTAACAGGAGAAATTGGACCCCAAAAGTTGTTGTCCAGTTTGTCCTGAGTACGCTGATACCCCATATGTGGGTATGGGCACACGTCAGGGCTCGGAAGGGAAGTAGTGACGTTTTGGTATGCAGACTTTGATGGAATGGTCTGCGGGCATCATGTTACATTTGCAGAGCCCTTGATGTACCTAAACTGTGGAAACCCCCCACAAGTGACCCCATTTTGGAAACTAGACCCCCCAAGGAACTTATCTAGATGTGTGGTGAGCACCTTGAACCCCGAAGTGCTTCACAGAAGATTGTAACGCAGAGCCATGAAAATAAAAAATCTTTTTTTTTCCTCAAAAAATGAATTTTTAGCTCGCAATTTTTTATTTTCACAAGGGTAACAGGAGAAATTGGACCCCAAAAGTTGTTGTGCAGTTTGTCCTGAGTATGCTGATACCCCATATGTGGGGAGGGACCATTGTTTGGGCACACGTCGGGGCTCGGAAGGGAAGTAGTGACGTTTTGAAATACCGACTTTATCGAATGGTCTGCGGGCATCATGTTACGTTTGCAGAGCCTCTGATGTGCCTAAACAGTGGAAACCCCCCACAAGTGACCCCATTTTGGAAACTAGACCACCAAGGAACTTATCTAGATGTGTGGTGAGCAGCACTTTGAACCCCCAAGTGCTTCACAGAAGTATATAACGCAGAACCGTGAAAATAAAAAATCTTTTTTTCCTCAAAAAATGATTTTTTAGCCCTTAATTTTTTATTTTCACAAGGGTAACAGGAGAAATTGGACCCCAAAAGTTGTTGTCCAGTTTGTCCTGAGTACGCTGGTACCCCATATGTGGGGAGGAACCATTGTTTGGGCACACGTCAAGGCTCGGAATGGAAGTAGTGACATTTTGAAATGCAGACTTTGATGGAATAGTCTGCGGTCGTCATTACGTTTGCAGAGCCCCTGATGTGCCTAAACAGTGGAAACCCCCCACAAGTGACCCCATTTTGGAAACTAGACCTTCCAAGGAATGTATGTAAGATGTGTTGTGAGCACTTTGAACCCCCCAAGTGCTTCACAGAAGTTTATAATGCAGAGACGTGAAAATGAAAAAATCATTTTTTTCCACAAAAATAATTTTTTAGCCCCAATTTTTTATTTTCCCAAGGGTAACACGAGAAATTAGTCCCCAAAAGTTGTTGTGCAATTTTTCCTGAGTACGCTGATACCTCATATGTTGGGGTAAACCACTGTTTGGGCACACGTCAGGGCTTGGAAGGGAGGGAGCACCGTTTGACTTTTTGAACGCAAAATTGGCTGGAATCAATGGTTGCACCATGTCGCGTTTGGCGACCCCCTGATGTGCCTAAACAGTGGAAACCCCTCAATTCTAACTCCAACCCTAACCCCAACACACCCCTAACCACAGCCCTAACCCTAACACATCCCTAACCACAAGCCTAACCCTAATTCCAATGCTAACCCTAATTCCAACCCTAACCCTAATTCTAACTCTAATTCCAACCCTAACCCTCTTTCCAATCCTAACCCTAACCCTCTTTCCAACCCTAACCCTAACCCTCTTTCCAACCCTAACCCTCTTTCCAACCCTAACCCTAACCCTCTTTCCAACCCTAACCCTCTTTCCAACCCTAACCCTAACCCTCTTTCCAACCCTAACCCTAACCCTCTTTTCAACCCTAACCCTCTTTTCAACCCTAACCCTAACCCTCTTTTCAACCCTAACCCTAACCCTCTTTTCAATCCTAACCCTAACCCTAATGGAAAAATAAAAATAAAAATATTTTCTTTATTTTATTAGTTCTGCCTACCTATGGGGGTGATAATCGGGGGGTTTATTTAATTTTTCTTTCATTTTGATCACTGTGAGAGCGATCAAAATGAAAGAATGGAATCTGCAGCCGGCAGATTCGGGCGGGCGCACTGCGCATGCGCCCGCCATTTTCTAAGATGGCGGCGCCCATGAACCGGACCCGCCGGACACCGGGAGCGACAGGGGGACTTAGAAGGTGCCGGGGGAGGTGAGAGGGGGTGAGGGGGGGATCGAAGGCTGGCGGGGAGCAGAGGGAATGGGAGGGGGGCAGATGATGACAGCGGCGGCAGATCGCCGCTGTCATTCACTTGCGGGGGGGGCGATCGCCGGTGGGGGGGTGGAATCGGTGTCTCCAGCCATGTCCGATGCTACAGCAGCATCGGCCATGGCTGGATTGTAATATTTCATCAATTTTCATTGATGAAATATTACTATCGCTCTGATTGGCTGTTTCACTTTTAACAGCCAATCAGAGCGATCGTAGCCACGTGGGGGCGAAGCCACGCCCCCTGTGGCGAAGAACAAAGCCCCCTGTATCTGCGGGTCGGGTGACCTTTCAGTGACCTAGGTCACCCGACCCGCAGGGGGGCTTTAAAGTCATGACGCCACATAGGCGTCATGGGTCGTTCTGACACGACTTTTCATGACGCCTACGTGGCGTCAAAGGTCGTGAAGGGGTTAAAGTGAACCTGTCAGCAGGGTTGTGCATAGTAACCTACACACAGTGTCAGATCAGCGCCGTTATACTGAATAAAATGATACCTTTGTTTAAGAAATCCATCTTGTGCTTTTTTAATCCTTATTTTTAGTTTTTAGTTAATGATATGCTCATGCCCCAAGACAGGGTTCATGTATGTGGTGCTCTGATTAGATATTCATAATGCAGACTGCTGACAGGTTACTGATCCCTCACTGACCTGACCCCTAGTTTACATAATGAATATACTAATGTGTGTATTTGAAAAAAAAACAAAAACATGTCACTTCATCAAAATGGCTGCACCGCCTTGTCAGTTAGTGCCTATTATCTTGCGCTGTTGAAAAGAAACTAAAATCACCAACAAAATGGCATCGTTGGCTGCGCCTGCGCGTTAGCATCTATTGCATACCGATAGATGCTACTGCTCAAGCGCCTCCACCGTCTCCTAGTTGCTGCAGACAAAATGAAATTACACTACATCAAAAAGGCGCAGTAGCATCTATCGCGTACCTATAGATGCTACTGCGCAAGCACCTTCTCCGGCGCCATTTTGTTGTAGTGTAAATTTTTTTAGGCTGCAGCAACTAGGATAGATTCTAATGCACAGGTGCAGTTGATGACACCATTTTGATGGTGATTTTTGTTTCTTTTCAACAGCGCAAGATAATAGGCACCGACATTTTGATGAAGTGACATGTTTTTTTCAAATACACATATTAGTATATTCATTATGTAAACTAGGGGGCAGGTCAGTGAGGGAGCAGTGACCTGTCAGCAGTCTGCATTATGAATAGCTAATCAGAGCACCATATACATGAACCCCACCTTAGGACATGTCATAGACATAGTTTGTGGAACTACTGTGCCACGGACCGCAGAGAGCCTGGAGGGGCATGACTAAGCGAGCACCTGACTACTGTATTCACTAGAGCCTCTGATGGTGAGGTTAGACTTGCCTCCCGATGAACGCCAGGTGCCACTCCAGGACAAACCAATGGAAGCGCAGAAACTGGACCCAGAGGATAGACTGGATGGGGCAGCAGGCAGGATTTGCACCAGAGTGCAACATGCAGGACTTGCATCAGAGTGCAGCAGGGACTGGTATGCAACCTTACACAACATAGATTGCAAAACAGGAAGGTTGCTCAGGCACCTCCCAGTGGGGAGGAAACAATATATACATTATGCCTCTCAGCCATTGGCTGGGGAGGAAATAGGTGCACCCGCTGACCCTTTAAGAGGGTGGGAGCACGTGTGCACGTGCCCTAAGGACATGGCTGGAAGCTCTGTTGGGAACATACAGAGCATGAGGAAGGGAGGATCCGACCGCAGTGTGGGTGAGTGAAGTGACATGCCGGAGACCCTGCCTGTCAGAGCCCCTCAACTATATTAAGACCAGGAAGTGTTTCTCAGAAAAATTAATAAAAAATATCAATTTTATTAGAACAGCTAAAATACAACATAATATAAACAAATAATAAATAGGTGCCTCAAACCAAAAAACGTGGAGAGGTTAGCTGAAATAGCTCACAGAAATACCCAGGGAAAAACAGGTCACAGACAAATTACAGCAATGTTTCACTTACTCCCACATGAAACTGATCAGCATATCAACTTGACTGCTGTGAATATTCCGTGATGCCTATACTAAGCACAAACACATAGTTCAATGAACAGCTCTATTCCATTGCTCTAAAAACAATGTACCTAAATTAAAGATAATGATTTGACTTACATATGTCAAAGTGCGCATGCGTAAAAAAATGCAGCATATGTGCTAGGCATCGCAGAGATTTTACTGAAAAACACAGTTCTGCCATCAATAGAAATCACAATAGTATCTTTTGCCGTCTCTGCATCCCTGATATTAAATCAGAATTCAGACAATGAACATTCCCTGTCCTATACTTATTACCTGGGCTTCTGTCCACAATGTAGATGCAGTGTCCAGTGACACGTTGAACCTCCGAATCCCGACGCGCATTTCGAGAGCGCTTCTTCATTACCATTAGTAACACACTATGCCGTCATGGATTAAAATCCTGCAGGGCATGCAATGTCCCCCTGCTCACACCAGCACATGTCCAGGACCATTTACAGTTCACCAATGACCATCTGGATAATCCAGTGGAGGCATGGGAAAAGGTTATGTGGTCAGATGAGCCAAAGGTGGCACCCTTCATCAGTGAACGCCCGAAGCTTATTGCCAAATGGGCTAGGAACCTTATTGACTCAGTGTGTTCTAGCCATTTTAAACATCCAACACAGTCCTTGGGCAAATGGGGTTAAACTTATTGGTACATACATACCCTTGTGGAGGGTGTACTATTTGCCATTACATCATACCCCACAAAACAATCACCCTCTCAGTCTTTCCAGGACAGGTTCACACACACAAAAAAATGTGGTCTACATTCTCGTTTGCAGTTGCCCAAAGATATATGTTGGCCAAACTGGCCAGGAACTTAATCAATGAGTCCAGCACCATGTACTCTAATATCACGTGTGCACGAAAGGATAAGGCACTGGGCAAACCCATCACCTCTTTGGCTAACCGCTTTATTCTTCACCATAGCAGCTCTCCAGGACACCTACGCATCATGGCAGTGGACAAGGGTGAATCAACCATAAGAGGTGGTCGGTGTACTGACAAACTACTCAAATGGGAAGCTAGATGGATTTTTGACTTGGACAGTCTAGCACCTAATGACTTAAACGAGGGATTATTGTTCACTGGTTATTATAGGAAATAGGCACTTTTATTTTTGGTTACATTTATGCATATTATATTTATATATGGGCATTTTTATTCATGTGTACTTTTTATGTCCTTATTTATAGGTGTCGCACACCATATTCTTTTCTATTGCTGTCACACACAGATATACGTACACAATGCACATGTATGTTTTCTATATATTTTTTCACCTATTCTGTCTTTTTTGTGTATACCTCTCCATTGTGCTAGTCTGGTACGTGGATAGCACTGGCGACTGTATATTTTTGTATTGGACAATAATTTTGTTCCACTGTTCCTCTTCACACAGTGCTCTCTACTTAGTGGTTCCTTTGTCCACATAATATATTGCTTGTAAGATTATTTGCTTTTGAACAGGGATAACTCTCTCCTTATGGTGTCCACATTTGGACACGTGGGTCGCCCTCCCAGGGCTGTGGGGTACTCGGTAACGGGCCGGTCTCTCAGAGGGGGTTGTCACAGCAGCGGTGACCCGGTCCGTGGCCCTGGGCGCCCATGTAAAAGGGGTAGAGTGGTGGAATAAAGTTTATGAGTGATTCGTGACGCCAACTGTGGTATTCGGCAATGAAGATGTTAAGCCGACGCTGCAGACAGATCCTCTGGGACAGATGGTGTGGTGCAGCAATGATGTTATAGCCCTCCACAGGCAGGGCTGTAGTCCCAGGGCAGTGTAGATCGGTGTTGGGGAAGAGGGTGCAGTGTCTGGCACCGAGATGTAGAAGTGCTGGAGAAGTTGCAGAAAGAAGGCAAGGACACAGCGGAATGTAGTTTCTTTACCTTTACTTTGTAAGTGCAGTCCAGAGTCCTGATTACAGATGGCACAGGAGTTGATTAGCCTGGAAGCAACTTAGGAATCTCTCTGTCAGATGGGTTGTGTAGTCTCCTTCCTAGCGCTTACTTGAGGTACATACAGTACTGTGTTACACTGAAGTTCCTCCTTCTTGGTTTCTTTTAGATCTACCTTGTATGGCAGACAGCGGTAGCCTTCTATCTCTTCTCTTGGCTCACCCATTGCTGTTGTGCCTCCGAGTCTTAGGTGGGAATATATTATTTACAGCTTCCTATTACTCTGGTTTCTGTTGCAGGACCATTAGTATCCATACAACCATGGAGACCAGACTCCAGATCATGTGCTCCAGCTGGGAACGAACTCTCAACTCCGCTCAGTCCCCCAGCTTCTCTCTCCACGTCTACACACTTCAGCCTCCTCACACTTACTCCTCATTTCCCTTCCTGGCCCTCAGAGAGCACTCCTCCCCCAATTCTGGTTCAGAGCTCCCTCTGCTGGCCCGGAGTGGGAACTGTGTTGCATGTTATGGTTAACTGCTAGTTAGACCCTTCATTGCTTCCAAGCCTGACTTCACACTCCCTGGAGGAAAGCAATGCCACTGTGGCGACCATACTCCTGGTTATCTAGAATCTTCCAGTTTTCTAACCTAGTGGAACCCTTGTCCACACAATATATTGCTTGTAAGATTCTTTGCTTATAAATCAGTTATTTACTGTTCAAGTGCCCAATTATCTGTAGATCCAGATAAATCTCTTTTTACGGTGTCCGCATTTGGACACGCTACGTCTGATTATCCGGAATTTTTCCAGTTGTCTATTTTATACCTTACCTGATTGACGTTATAATAAAAGATATATTTTGGGCAAATATCTTTAATACCTCATATATTGTTTTTTTTTTGTTGAATATTTTGTCTATACTGTTCTTATAACTATTATAGTTGGAGGGTTGCCTTTTGTTTTGTTTCTTTCATACTTACCTGGCATTCAGCACAGAGTATAGTAGTCTTGAGGGACATGAACAAGTTCCAGGTCCCATTTCAGGTCACATACTTTGGTGACCCATTGTGAGTCTGTGAGTCACTAAACATTCTTAAAGATCAGCATGTTGTTCTCTTCCCCTTTTGCAGGTTTATTTGTGCCAAGTGAAACTATCCCAGTGCTGCACTTTTTGACTAATACAGGGTTGAAACTGTTTATTAGCAGTTTTCATCCATATATTCTGCAATTCTTGTAATCTACTGGTCTTTGGGCACATATATACCTGTCATCATTACTTCTGCATGTACTAGAGTTGGGGAGGCCCATTGCACTTTATTGCTTCTTCTTTTGTTACGTTAACCTTATTGATTATTCTTTTTCTATATCCGGTACTTACCCCTTTGTTATGCACATAATACTATTCTTCTGGTGCATGCAAATTTAAACAAATGAAATAAATAATTAATTAGTAATGGAAGACAGGGATTTTTCTTTTATTCATTATGCTTTTGCTATGGGTGTATGATATGTTTAACTAATGATTACGTGGTTTCAAAGAGATAAAGTATTCAGCAATGTTAATGTCTTGGATTCCATTCTCTTTCAGCGCAAGCGAATAAGTAGTTTTACAATCTATCGTGATCGCAGGGTGTTCCCAACATTGTTTGTGTAGATACCGTACCTCAGTATCCCGCATGCGCCATCTCTTCTTACACGTGGAAACAGTGAGCCCTAACCGCGCAAGTGCTGAACCCTCACTCGCCACTCCGTTTCCATGACCCTGTTAGTGGCAGCGGCATTCTGGGCTTTGTGAGCTGTGCATGCGCGGCTCTCACTTCCGGACGCCGTCTCCACGAACACGCCAGGTAACATGCCGGGTATTTACAATTATTCGTCCTATATATACAGTTGGTATGGAAAGTATTCAGACTCCTTTACATTTTTCACTCTTTTGTTTCATTGCAGCCATTTGGTAAATTCAAAAAAGTTCATTTTATTTTGTCATTAATGTACACTCTGCACCCCATCTTGACTGAAAGAAAACAGAAATGTAGTCATTTTTGCAAATTTGTTTAAAAAGAAAAACTGAAATATCACATGGTCATAAGCATTCAGACCCTTTGTTCAGACACTCATATTTAAGTCACATGCTGTCCATTTCCTTGTTATCCTCCTTGAGATGGTTCTACTCCTTCATTGGAGTCCAGCAGTGTTTAATTAAACTGATAGGACTTGATTTGTAAAGGCGCACACCTGTCTATATAAGACCTCACAGCTCACAGTGCATGTCAGACCAAAAGAGAATCATGAGGTCAAAGGAACTGGTCAAGGAGCTCAGAGACAGAATTGTGGCAAGGCACAGATCTGGCCAAGGTTACAAAAGAATTTCTGCAGTACTCAAGGTTCCTAAGAGCACAGTGGCCTCCATAATCCTTAAATGGAAGAAATTTGGCACCACCAGAAGTCTTCCTAGACCTGGCTGTTCAGCCAAACTGAGCCATCGTGGGAGAAGAGCCTTGGTGAGAGAGGTAAAGAAGAACAACAAGATCAATGTGGCTGAGTTCCACAGATGCAGTAAAGAGATGGGAGAAAGTTCCACAAAGTCAACTATCACTGCAACCCTCCACCAGTCGGGCTTTTATGGCAGAGTGGCCCTCGAAAGCCTCTCCTCAGTGCCAGACCTATGAAAGCCCGCATAGAGTTTGCTAAAAAACACATGAAGGACTCCCAGACTATAAGGAATAAGATTCTCTGGTCTGTTGAGACGAAGACAGAATTTTTTGGTGATAATTCTAAGCGGTATGTCTGGAGAAAACCAGGCACTGCTCATCACCTGCCATATACAATCCCAACTGTGAAACATGGTGGTAGCAGCATCATGCTATGGGGTGTTTTTGAGCTCCAGGGACAGGATGACTGGATGCAATTCAAGGAAACATGAATGCGGCCAAGTACAGAGATATCCTGGATGAAAACCTCTTCCAGAGTGCTCTGGACCTCTGACTTGGCCAAAGGTTCACCTTCCAACAAGACAATGACCCTAAGCACACAGCTAAAATAACAAAAGTGTGGCTTCAGAACAACTCTGAGACCATTCTTGACTGGCCCAGCCAGAGCCCTGACCTAAACCCAACTGAGCATCTCTGGAGAGACCTGAAAATGGCTGTCCACTAACATTCACCATCCAGCCTGACGGAACTGGAGAGGATCTGCAAGGAAGAATGGCAGAGGATCCCCAAATCCAGGTGTGAAAAACTTATTGCATTATTCCCAAGAAGGCTCATGGCTGTACTAGCTCAAAAGGGTGCTTCTACTCAATACTGAGCAAAGGGTCTGAATACTTATGACCATATGATATTTCACTTTTGCTTTTTTAATAAATTTGCAAAAAATACTTCATTTCTTATTGTTTTTCAATCAAGATGGGGTGCAGAGTGTACATTAATGAGAAAAAAATGAACATTTTTGCATTTACCAAATAGCTGCAATGAAATGAAACAAAGAGTGAAAAATTTAAAGGGGTCTGAATACTTTCCATACCCACTGTTTATATACAGTATGCCCTCCATACTGGTATATGTCGCTTAGCTTTGGCCCCATCCTGGTATATATGTCCCCATCCTGATATACATCGACCTGGTATATGTCCCCCATTCTGCCGCTGTTCTTTAATGTAAGTCATTATACTCACCAGGGGTGAACATAGTAGTCATGGGGCCCCATAGTAGAATAATAACGCACCTCCCATAGTCCTCCATATAGTATACCACATTTCCCATAGTCCTATGGTCCTCCAAATCATATAATGCACCATCTATAATCATTCATACAGTATAATGTGCCTCCCATAGTCCTCCATACAGTATAATGCACATTCCATAGTCCTATATGTAGTGTAATGCACAGCACATTTTGGTATATGGCCCCCCATACCGGTATATGTCCCCCATTCTGCTATATGGCCCCCATACTGGATCCTGGTATATCACCCTAATCTGGTACATATGACCACATTCAGGTATATGGACCCATCCTGGTATATGTCCCCATCCTTGTATATGTCCCCCATCCTTGTATATGACACCATACTGTTATATGTCCCCATCCTGGTATATGGCCTCATCCTGGGCCCCATTCTGGTATAATGTCCGTTCCTGGGATATGGCCCCATCCTGGAATGTGTCCAACATCCTGATGTATGGGTCTGTACACTGCAATATGTAAGGAGGAGTACCAGAGCCGGGGTGCTTTTTACACGCCGTGCTGGAAATGCTGGGACTGTCACCCGCATTGCAAGGGGGGAGACTAAAAGTGCAGGACAGACCAGGTCATGTAACTGACTTGGGGAAGGCGGGCATATATAGCGCGTTGTGAGGAAAAAAGAGCCAGAGCCCAAACGAGGGAGTTGAGTGGCGGTTCTAGTGCTGCCCCTGCTAAGGAGGCAGAGTATCTCGTGGGTGCTGAGCACCCTGACCGACCCGCCGCAGCAGTGCTCCCGGCCGATAGGCAATCCTCAGACATCCTCCCAGACAGTTTCTGTACCGAAGTCACAGACCGGACCGCTGAGAGAACGCCAGGCGGTGCCAGTTATCCAAAGGCCAGAACTGTCATATGCTGCAGAGCAAAGGCTCGCTCTAGCGGCATTTCATGTTGGACCCAGTACCGTGCCAGCCTTTGTAAGGCGTGGGAGAACTGTTTATTACCCAGAGACTCCGTCGAGACAACCCGCGCCGCTGTTGCCGGTGCAACCGTTGGAGCCCCGAACCCTCCTACGCCTGAAGACTACATTCTGATAAGTTTAAACTCTTTCTTTCTGAACTCTCGTTCGTCTCTTACCAACCCTGTCATACTCCCAGTTATACCCTGCCCAAATTCCCTTACACGTCCTTTGTCCTATTACTACCCCTTCCTACTCCGTTACTCCCTGCATGGAGTATATCTGTTGTTAATAAAATCCTGTGAACTCTTGATCTGTCTCCTGTCCATGGCTACGTCCCGTGTTACTGCGAGTTCTAAACAAGGCGTAGTCAGCAAGATGTCACACAATGGCGCGGAGGTGGCAGATCAAGCAGTTGGAGGGACCTCAAATCCATCATTTCCCTGGGGGCTATGTTGAATAACCTCCCCAAGTTCACCGGGAGCAATACCTTGAAGCAGAGGTTGCTTTGATGGCTCTAGACGGGGAGGCCCGGAACTCTGTCATGCTTCGACCACCCCAGGCGAGAGACACATTAGATAAGGTACTACTGATACTTGAGGAGACACACAGGGACCTGACTGACGTGGGAGAGTTGCGCATGCGTCTGTTCAGGCGTATTCAAAGAGAGGAGAAGACGGTTTATGAATGCTCTGCAGGAGCTTAACACTGCTGCCGTTCACAAAGACGAGGTAGGTGTAGGCACCATAGACACAGTGTTGCAGGACCAGTTGGTGACGGGACTGCGCAACGTACTATTAAAGCAAGCATTGCGGGAGCGCCTAAGAGTTAAACCCAGTATGACCTTTTTGGAGATAGGAAGTGAGGCGCGAACACGCGAGCAGGAGCAGGGGGTGACGGTTCCGGTAGGGAAGGTCCGGAGTGGAGAGGTATCCGCCACTGCAGTTGCTGCGCCCCAATGGGCAGAAGATTTGCACAAAGAGATACAGCAGATACGTGAAGAACAGGCTGAAATGAAGAAAGCCCCTGCCACAGCTGTCAGCCTACCTGAAAACCGAACTGGTCCCGCTCCTAGGAGAGAGATGAGAATGGGCCGCAGAGAAGGACTCCCTGTGTGTTACAGTTGTGGGGAATTGGGTCATGTATCTCATTGGTGTACGCAGAGGGGAAGAACCTTTCAGCGTCGTCCGTTAAACGAGCTGGCTCCGAGCTTAGGGGACGCCGCCCGGAGCCTGTTTTGTCTAGAAGGAGTACTAGAAGTGATAGGGAGAGAGTTAAATTAACCCTTTAAGGTTTGAGCCAGTGATGTCCAAATTATTCCACAGAGTGTTGCTAGCAACTCAAATGACCAAACGGAGACATGTCTCTGTATGGGACGATCCAAAGATATCGGTAACCCGTTTATTATAGTCACTTCTTTTATAATATTTCGCTTAATTATGCAAAGTTCTCAACTACCAATAACATCATTTCACTTTATAAGCCAATAATATTGCAAGAAAACCGGAAACTACATATATGTCCATCATAAAAAGTAGTATAGTGGCATATTCTCTAGAGTAGTACACCCCCCGGTTCCCTTATCTTGCACCTGATGGAAACAGTCTAGTTTCATGACAGCCCATGCCAATTACAAAAATTTATCTTACAGCAACAAAAATGGAGAAACGAAACCTTCAGGAAAAATGGAGAAGTGAAACTTCAGCTCTGATTTTAGTATTAACCCTTCACAGAAGTCCCACCAGCATGGTGTCCAGGTGCCCCCTGGTCTGGACAGAGATGAACGGACGAGCTGTACGTTGTTTAGTCGATATGGGCTCCAAAGTGACCATGATGCCCGAAGTATACTTCTGCTGCAACTTTTCTGAGAGCTTGCAGCCTGAATGGGGGCCAGTAATTAGGCTCACGGCAGCCAATCAGTTGCCCATCCCGGTTGCTGGGGTGGTATGGATGAATATTGTGATCTGCGGTAAGGACTTGGGGCGAAAAGGGGTAGTGCTGACTGCTGGAGAAGTACATAATGAGCACACCATCACATTGGGCATGAGTGTTCTGGAGGAGTTTGGAAACCTTCTTAATGATGAGTCCCTCGAAAGATTTTTGAGGGAATGGAGTACCCGAAAACCACAAAGGCGGATTTTTCAACAGCTGATAAGAGCGGCCCAAGCTCAGGAAACTTCCAGCGAAGGAAACGCCCTATTAAAAATAATTGCCCCTTCTACTATCAACAGAGTCTTACCGCCCGGTCAAACAGTGCTGATGCTACCCGTTCGGGCCTGTGTCCCTCTGGACAGAGTGGAGGTCCAGATTGAGCCGAGCATTCCCAATCAGCTACCAGCAGGGATCCTGGTGGCTAGAACTTTGGCTACAGTGCGGGACGGAACAGTGCTAGTACGCTGTGTTAATCTGGGGGAGAAGGACGTCACTTTACCGCCCAGGTGTGAGGTGGCTCAGGTCATGTGTATGCCAGAAGCGTTGGTGCCGCCTCAGGCCATACAGATTTCCATTAAACAAGGAGATCCTTTGATGGTGACCGTGGAAACAACATTACAGTATCTCCCAATCTGCATCATTTACAGGAGGGACGTTGTATTTTGGATCAAATGAGAGCTGAGCTGACTGACCTTGTGCCCCTGCAGATTCAACAGGTGGAGGCACTGCTAGGGAAGTACCAAGATGTGTTTGCAAAACACGAAGATGATTTTGGATGCACCAAAGCAATTACGCATGAGATACCTACGGGAAGCACCATGCCTATCCGAGAACATTACCGTCAAAGTCCTCCTCAAATGTATCAGGAGGTGATGGGGATGTTATCTCAAATGCTGGAGCGAGGGGTGATTCGAGAAAGCCAAAGCCCCTGGGCTGCTCCCATTGTGCTGGTCCGAAAGAAAGATGGAACGCTTAGTTTCTGTGTGGACTATTGCAAGCTCAACGCCTGTACGGTGCGGGATTCGTACCCGTTGCAAAGGGTCAAGGAGTCCCTTTCTGCTTTGGGGAATGCCAAATATTTCTCCACCCTGGACCTCGCGAGTGGCTACTGGTAAGTGCCCATGTCCGAATAGGATCAAGCTAAAATGGCCTTTATACGTCCTATGGGATTATTTGAGTTTGATTGGATGCCATTTGGATTGGCCAACGCTCCTGTCACATTTCAGCGGCCCATGGAAAGATGTTTAGGGGACCTGAACTTTGAGGCCACCCTGATTTATCTTGATGACATCATCGTCTTTGCTCCCTCGTTTGAAGAGCATCTGTGGAGGCTAGAACAAGTGCTGAGTCACCTACAACAACATGGGCTAAAAGTGAAGCCTCAGGAGTGACATCTGTTCCGCACCCAGATTGCGTATCTGGGGCATGTAGTCTCCTCAGAAGGAGTGAAGCCACCTCGAGAAAAGGTTGCCGTGGTACGAGATTGGCCTACCCTGAAGACCGCAAAGGACATGAGAGCTTTTCTGGGACTCATGGAGTATTTCAGGCGTTTTGTCAAGGATTTCGCCCGTATTGCAAACCCCTTGCCGGAGTTGTTGAAAGGGGTACCAGTTAGGGATGAGCGAGTATACTCGTTAGGATTCGGTACTCGGCGAGTAATGCGGTACTCGTGGTATTCGAATCCTGGCGAGTATTTCACTACTCGCCTCACAATATTCGGCACAGCCCGCATAGTCCCTGCACAGCCCAGCACATTCCTGCAAAGGCCAGCACAGTTCCTGCACAGCCCAGCACAATCCCCGCACAGCCCAGCAAAGTCCCGCACAGGCCAGCACAGTCCCACACAGCCCGGCATAGTCCCCGCACAGTACCTGCAAAGCCCACCACAGTCCCGCACAGTACCTGCACAGCCCGCACAGTCTCCGCACAGCGCAGCACAGTCCCGCACAGTACCTGCACAGCTCAGCACAGTCCCGCACAGGCCAGTACAGTCCCACACAGCCCGGCATAGTCCCCGCACAGTACCTGAAAAGCCCAGCACAGTCCCGCACAGTACCTGCACAGCACCTGCAAAGCTTGCACAGTCCCCGCACAGCCCAGCACAGTACCGCACAGTAACTGCACAGCCCAGCACAGTCCCGCATAGGCCAGCACAGTCCCACACAGCCCGGCATAGTCCCCGCACAGTGCCTGAAAAGCCCAGCATAGTCCCGCACAGTACTTCCACAGCCCGCGCAATCCCCGCACACCCCAGCACAGTCCCCGCACAGTACCTGCACAGCCCAGCACAGTCCCGCACAGCTCGGCACAGTCCGTACAGCCAGGCACAGTCTTCACACAGTCCCCGACCATTACTCGCATTTCCCATAGACTTACATTGGACTCGCTACGCGTTACGAGTACCCGAGTATTAGGAGGTACTAGTATCGAGTACAGCGAGTCCGAATACTACACTACTCGCTCATCCCTAGTACCAGTGAGTGCTAAGAACCGAGCTGTACAGTGGGGAGAGCGACAAGAAGAGACTTTCCAAGCTCTGAAACGGGCTCTGATGGTGGCACCAGTGTTGGCCTACACCGATTTCACGCAGCCGTTCAGTCTGCACACGGATGGAAGTTTGCACAGGTTTGGGACTGTGTTGTCTCAGGTTCAGAAGGGAGAAGTGCGCATGTTCGCCTGCGCTAGCCTTTCTTTGCATGATTCAGAAAGAAACCCAAACTATAGTTTGTTTAAACTGGAGCTGTTGGCATTAGTGTGGGCCATGACTGAGAAATTCACTGAATACCTGTCTGGGTCTGAAGTTCATGTGCACACGGACAATAATCCTCTGGCTCACCAGGAGAAAGCAAAGTTGGGAGCCCTGGAACAGCGCTGGGTGGCTCGGATGGTGAAGTTCCGTTACAAGATTAACTATAAAAGAGGAGTAGAGAATACCCATGCTGATGCCCTGTCCCGAGTGAACTATGGGAAGCCTGGATGCAACCGTGATGAAGATTTAGAAGCCGAGGAGGTTCCAGTGTTTTGAGACTCTGCTAGGATGGTGGCAGCCACACGGGAGCAAACTCAGGCTACGGATCAAGCCCATCTTTTGGAACAGTCTGGGGACAAGTGGGTCCAGCTGCAGCAGTAAGATGAAGAATTGACTTTACTTAGGTGATGGGTGTCTTCTGAGCAGTTGCCCAGCCGGAGAGAAAGGGAGGATCTGTTCCCTAGTGGTCTACGGATGCTGCGCCATTGGGAAAATTTACAGCTAAATGATGGGATCCTATACCGGAAAGTCTTGCTACCACAGGAGCTGGGGAATACTTGGCAGACGATGATTCCTGAAAAGATATTATCTCAAGTGGCTACAGAGGCACATGAGCGAGGAGCCTATGTTGGCTGCGGCATCTGTTTTATCACCCCCAGCTAAAGTCAGCCATGGAAGAGGCTTGTTGACGTTGTCGAGTCTGTGAATTGGCTAAGCCACCCGAACAGAGGGCTCCGAACAAGCCATAGTGACATCTGTTCGGTTGGCACTTCTGATGATAGCCTATCTCACCATTGGCCCTGCACATCAAGGGTATGAACACTGCTTATCATTTCTCGAAGTTTGCTGTTGTGACCCCTACTCGAGACCAAACCACCGAATCTGCTGCTTATGCCATGGGTAAGAACTTAATTCAGGTGTACAGGTTCCCAAAACACATACATTCAGATCAGGGAGCTTGCTTCATTGGGAAAGTGATGGAAGAACTTCACAGTCTATACCGGATTGGAAAGTCCCGGACGACACCTTATCACCCCCAAGGGAATGGAGCTTGTGAGCAATTTAACCGCACCCTCATACAAATGTTAAGAACTTTGAAGGAGGACTGGAAGGCTCGGTGGCCCGAATAAGTAGCCGAGTTGGTGTGGTTCTATAATAACAGAAGACATATACTCCTTACTCTCTCCTGTTTGGTCGTACAGGGAAAGGGATCATGGAATTGGAGCTGGAGCCTGAAGAGGTCTACCCATGGACGGGGGTGTCTTTTTGGGCTCATGGACACAGACATCGGTTACAGACTCTGCATTGTCTGGTGAAGACCAAGCAGCAGGAGCTGGAACATCCTCGAACTGCACCACTGCGAGGGACAGCTCTGCGTGCCGGAGATCGTATTCGGGTAAGGGCAAAACAAATTGGCGGCCCAGTGGGAGAAACACCCCTGTCGGGTGAAACGAAGAGTAGATGCCATGGGGCCAGTGTATGAAATCCAGCCTGAAGGGACAGAAGGAGTTCCCACTCGCATTGTGCACAGGAACATGCTACGACCCTGCGAGTCAAGGGATTCTAACCCAGTGCAAAAGTTATCAGATACCTCAAGTAAAGCTCCAGCCGTCCTTGTAACAGAAGACGAGGAAAAGACTGACTTTAAAGCCTAATCGGGGGAAACACATCCACCAATCCTCAAGAACAGACTGAACCAGCTGTACCCAGAGGTTCTACTGCTCCTTCTACTTTACAGCGCTCCAAGCGTTCCACCACAGGTGTACCCCCTATTCGCTACAATCAAGATCAGTTTGTTTGGCAACAGATAGTCCAAGGTTTGAAAGAATGCCGGCGTGAAATAGAGAAACTCTTGCCCATGGAATGGCGAGCAAAAGAAAGGGAGAATGTTAGGAGAAGTACCAGAGCTGGGGTGCCTTTTACAGGCCAGTGCCGGAACTGCCAGGAATGTCACCCACATTGCAAAGGGGGAAGACTAAAAGTGCAGGACAGATCGGGTCATGTGACTGACTTGGGGAAGGCGGGCATATATAGAGCATTGCGCGGGAAAAGAGCCAGAGCCCGAGCGAGGGAGCTGAGTGTCGGTTCCAGTACTGCCCCTGCTGAGTAGGCAGAGTATCTCGTGGGTGCCGAGCACCCTGGCCGACCTGCTGTAGCAGTGCTCCCGGCCGATAGGCGATCCTCAGGCAGACCTCCGCCATCCTCCCAGAGAGTTTCTGTACCAAAGCCGCAGACCGGACCGCTGAGAGAACGCCAGGCGGTGCCAGGTATCCAAAGGCCAGAACTGTTATATACTGCGGAGCAAAGGCCCGCTCTAGCGGCATTTCATATTGGACCCAGTACCGTGCCAGACTTTGTAAGGTGCTGAAGAACTGTCCATTACCGAGAGACTCCGTTGAGACGATCCGTGTCATTGTTGTCTGTGCCACCGTTGGAGCCCCGAACCCTCCTACGCCTGAAGACTACATTCTGATAAGTTTAAACTCTTTCTGAACTCTCGTTCGTCCCTTACCAACCCTGTCATACTCCCAGTTATACGCTGTCCAAATTCCCTTTCCCGTCCTTTGTCCTATTACTACCCCTTCCTACTCCGTTACTCCCCGCGTGGAGTATGTCCGTGGCGACATCCCGTGTTACTGCGATTTCTACAAATGCAATTCAGCTGAATGTGTGTCCAAGGTGACCGCATTCTTACGCCCCTGGTGTTAACCTTCCAAATTTAGAGTTATTTCCGATCCCTGACGTTACTTCTAATATACACATAACACCTGAGTCTGTCATTCTGAGCACAATATATTTACACCATTTTGGGGGTATCTACTGTACATAGCACCACAGGGGTGGACATATCATTGGTGCAAGCTGTGTGGCCGCACAGGGGCCCAAGAGGCAAGGGGCCCATTTATACCTCCAAAGTAGGTGCAATTTTGCATTTTAGAAGCTCTTGAGCTGCAAAGGGCCCATATATTGTTCTTGCACTGGTGCACTTTTCTGTCAGTCTAGCACCATAAATATATGGCTAATATTGCCCAGGAGTTACAGGGGTTGTCCATTACATATTTCCTACTAAGATGTAATTGACAAAAACCTGTCTGCTTGCAGCATAGTTAAGGTCAGGAGCGTACATAAAAATCATGGGACTTCATAACAGAAGTCCTAACTAGGGCCTCCCCCTTTTAAAAGTAGATGGGGATTAAGGCACATAGGAGTCGTCACAGAAGGGCAGTGAGAGTGACATGTATTGCACTAATGAAGTAATTTTGCCCCTAATTAAGCCCCTTTGTTTTCTCATCCACTATGATGCCCCCAAAGTGCCACCCACACATCATGATGTCCCCACAGCCACAGTTCCTCCATATACAGTACACTGTGAAGCCCCCAGTAACTGTAGCATAGCATGATGCCAAAACAGCCCCGCGTAAAGCGTGATCACCCCCACAGTCCCCCCACACAGTATATTGTTTTCCATCTCTCACAACACTGTATAATTGACCCCACAGTCTTCCCACACAGGATCATGGCTTCTACAGCCCCCTATAAAGTATGATGGCCCCACAAACAGTATAATAGCCCCCATAGTCTGCTCACACAGTAACATGGGCACTGCAACCCTCTACATGGCATGATCGCCTTCACAGCCCCTACACTGTATGATTGCCCACCACATACAGTTTATGGCCTCAAAAAATCCCCACACTTTATGATCTCCCTGCATCACCTTAAACACAGTTTTATGGCTCCTACAGCACCCCCCCGCACAGTATGATGGCTCCATAGTATATATCCAAACACTGGATGACAGCCCCATACAAATGTGGCTGATGGGAGTGTAAGGAGAAGGACCAGATGGGGCGCACCTTTTCCGTGACGGATCCGGAACTGTCGGGGCTATCACCTATGCACGGGTGACCAGTCAGACTATGCGCGGGAAAACAGTCAGACTTGGTGGGATTGTAGGGAAGGTGACCTGACGGACGGACGGACTAGTCAGAGTGAAGAAAGATAGGTTTGCACAGTGTAAGTAGGAGTCAGTGATTACAGTGGGGAAACAACTAGGAAAGTGTAGTGGACGTGCAGTACCTTGGGATGACCATTAGATGGCAGGGTGGAGTGTGAGCAAAGGACTTTACAGCAGCTTAGGGCTTTAGAAACCGTTGGTCATGGGGGGCGTGGTGACAGTTAGTGACAGTTTCAAGGAACCGGGGGAGTTATAAATACTGAGGGAGGGTTCCAGAAGGTTCCAGTCCCCAGGGGGAGCCCAGGTGACAGGAGGACTACGCCAGTCTGTGTGCCCTGAGGAGAATCCGACCAAGGGGACTGAGGAGAGGAAACGTCAGGGGGTGGTCCTGACAGGGAAGGACCGCAGCAGAGACAAGGCTCTGGGTGGAAGACACCGTATGTATAACGACGAAACTGACCAGTAAAGTGCTGTTGGTGTACGGGCCTAAGGCGGCCACAGTAACCGAGCTGTCAGGATTGTCACAGTGTGAGACGGGACGTTGCGTATAAATACGTCCCTAGTGTGACATACGGTGTTGAAGCGGCCCTGGACACGGAGGGTAGAGAGAGAGATATCGCGGTGTACCGCGAGGACCGTCAGTCGGACGGTGAGCAATAAACTTGGACCTGTTGCACCCAGAATCTGCCTCATCGTGTCTCTGTTATCATCTCTGCGCGGTATAAAAGTAGGACCACCCCCCCCAGCTCGGCACCCCACCACCGACACTACATTTGGCGTAGTCGGCAGGATCACCGCCGCTAATACATCATCTTCTGCAGCAGACCTGCCTCAAAGAATGGAAAAGGACTCAATCTACTCAGTTTGGATTACAATTACCGGTGGATTGCAATTGGCTTACCAGTGGATTACAAATGAGGAGCGCAGTGATGAATCTGTGTGGCCAGTAGAGGATCCGGGGCGGTACCAGAGACAGTGCAGTATGGCAGCGCTCCTTCAACGCAGAGGCGAGGTCCGGGTGTTCGCAGTAGTTCAGAATGGACTGGGACCCCCTCCAACGTTCCCCCGTGGACAGCAGTATGTGCCCGGAGGCCGACGTTTCCAAAAATTTGACCCTGACAGGTGGGTGGAGAGGCCTGCCAACGCCCCACCCCACAGAGGGAGTGACGCCGAAGAAAAGCCTGGGAGCGACTGTTTGGCGCCATTCGATTGCTGCCCACCGGACGGTATGAGACGCTGCGGAAGTCGGGGTATTGGCCGCCTAGAATGGCAGTGGCGGCAGGAGAACGAACTGAGACAGAAGACGTCATCTTCGGGTCCATGGGCAAGAAGAGAAATCTGTGCGGAGCCCCTGCGGAACCAGAAGGAGCGGCCGCCATTGATACCGGCGGAGAGTCTCCCCGCGGAGCCCCTGAGCCTGGAAGCTGGGCCCGCTGTGCAGCGAGTTGGAGAGCGGAGGCTGCAGGATGAGCCGTGCGGTGGTGTGACGGAGGCCGTGGCGCCGGGGAAGGTGAGAGTTCCCCCGGCCCTGCCGGCGGCTTCACAAGCGGCCCCTATCATTTTGCCACAACACGCAGTCTCCAGTGTACCGGAAGGCCCGGCTGCGGAGGGCCCTATGCTATACGTAGAATTGAGCAAGGCCCTAGCTTCCGTTCCCGAATCTCCCCGCCCGGAGTCACCAGGGCGGAGCTTATTTACAGAAGGCGCGGTTGCGCTCCCTCGGCCGGTGTCAGTCTCATCACCCGAACCGGCCGTTACTCCGGCTTTGCTGGGAGTTGTGGATGCGGCCTACCCTGTGGCCGCGGTGAAGCCAGTATTGGAACCGGCTGGGGTCTGTTTATCGGTCCCTGTGGACCAGCCCTCCGGAGTCACGGCTGCTCCCATCCGCTACCCGGCCCCAGCGGCTGCTGGGCCACAGATATCATCGGCCGCCTCTACCCCACGCCCTTTCTCGGCAAGGTCCCGCCCACCGGACTCTGGGACTGGCGCGGTACCCTCTGTTTGGGTTGCGGAGGTGGTAAAACAAAAGAAGGTTCGAGAGAAGGAGGTATGGAGCCTGCTTCATTCAAAAGGGGAGGCTGGCATGGCGGTGGAAAGATCCCGGGGGCGGCTGGTGTACACTAATGTGGCCCGGGGGGTATGGCTTCATATGTGATCAGACTGGCCAGAAGGTATACGTGAACGTAGCCTCCATACGCCACGGCCGTGCCCTGGAAATAGGGGACTATGTCTCTTATTATAAGGAATACTGCCCCCGCGGGTATTATGCGGTGGCGGTACTGGCGGTACCCGAGGAACGCGAACCCCCGTAAAGAGGACTGTATTGGACACTCCCTTCACCCCAGGAGTTCCACGGCTGTGGGCCCCTTGCTACCGGCCATCAGGAGATGGCCTGGACTGTCAGAATTTCGGTGCACCGTTGTGCAGGTTAAAAAGGACAGTTGTGTTTAAAAAAAAAAATGTGTTTTGTAGTTATCTGATGCAATTATTTTCTGTTTCTCTGTTTTCTTATGTTCCATGTATGGAAAGCAAACGTAAAGTTGATTGCCTGACAGAGCGGGGATATGTAGAAGAGAGGGAGTGTCCATGTCCAAGGAAGGGGGAGGGAAAAGGAGTACCGGTGATGTTTACTGTGGGATGTTGAGTTTTAAAGCAAAAGAAAATGAAAAAAAATAATATAAAAATGGGTATTTGTGCTATTATAAAGTTGTTTATTGTATAATATGCCAAAGTAAAATGCAACAGGTCCGGGTAAGGGAAGGTCTGCGGGACCAAAGGAAAGTGTGAGATCCGGTAGGGATCTAAGAGTTGAGGTCTGGGAGACCGGGACGCCGACTATGACATGTAATTGAAAGAAGGAAAATGAATGGGAAGACGTGAGAAAGACAGCCGTCCTAGGTCAGGTCCCCAACACCACGGACACCCCTGAAGAAGGAAAGGCGGGCGCCGGCAATGATCTGGTAGGTGAGTGGCCTCGATCATGGCGTACCAGATAGTGAAAGGTAACAGTAGGGGAGAGTAGGGGAAAGATACACGCCGTAGAGAGAATACGGGTGTACCTTGCCCAATTTGAAAGACGTTGTCATGTGGCGTGCGCGCTGGTGAGTAGCAGTAGGCTGCTCAGAGCATAGTGCTCCCAGTATAGTTCGGCCCCCGCAGATAGTGGGCTTGGCTCAACTTCTGGTCCGACAACAGAATGTAGGTGTAGATTCAGAACGACGAAGGCAGGGATGACGATTGTCGAGGACGACAATGGACAAAGGAAGGGGGAGTGTAGGGAAGGTGACCTGACGGACGGACGGACTAGTCAGAGTGAAGAAAGATAGGTTTGCACAGTGTAGGTAGGAGTCAGTGATTACAGTGGGGAAACAACTAGGAAAGTGTAGTGGACGTGCAGTACCTTGGGATGACCATTAGATGGCAGGGTGGAGTGTGAGCAAAGGACTTTACAGCAGCTTAGGGCTTTAGAAACCATTGGTCATGGGGGGCGTGGTGACAGTTAGTGACAGTTTCAAGGAACTGGGGGAGTTATAAATACTGAGGGAGGGTTCCAGAAGGTTCCAGTCCCCAGGGGGAGCCCAGGTGACAGGAGGACTACGCCAGTCTGTGTGCCCTGAGGAGAATCCGACCAAGGGGACTGAGGAGAGGAAACGTCAGGGGGTGGTCCTGACAGGGAAGGACCGCAGCAGAGACAAGGCTCTGGGTGGAAGACACCGTATGTATAACGACGAAACTGACCAGTAAAGTGCTGTTGGTGTACGGGCCTAAGGCGGCCACAGTAACCGAGCTGTCAGGATTGTCACAGTGTGAGACGGGACGTTGCGTATAAATACGTCCCTAGTGTGACATACGGTGTTGAAGCGGCCCTGGACACGGAGGGCAGAGAGAGAGATATCGCGGTGTACCGCGAGGACCGTCAGTCGGACGGTGAGCAATAAACTTGGACCTGTTGCACCCAGAATCTGCCTCATCGTGTCTCTGTTATCATCTCTGCGCGGTATAAAAGTAGGACCACCCCCCCCAGCTCGGCACCCCACCACCGACACTACATTATCATGCAGCATAGGAGGCTATAGTCAGGGCTCCAGCCTTCGTGCAGCGGGACAGAGCAGGCCCAAGCCTTCAGGGCCTCACACCCTCACTCAGAGACTGCCAACAGAGACCAGCGAAGAGTATGCTGACACCGGAGACCATGAGTGACAAAGTTCTCTGTCAGGACATAGGCACTCGCGTGCTGAAACCAGAAAGCAGGGTGACCTGCTGTGAACTGTGTCCTGATACACCTGCTTGCATCTGCCGAGTAACATCATACTCTGGCAGTGTTAGAGACTGTGACTGTACCTCTACTTTGTCTCCTGGACCCAGGACCCCCGTCGAGACCACAAGGAAACACCGTCACCACCAGGATGCAGGACACCATCTTCTCCAGGACTAAAGTACACCGGACTCCCTTACGCTCCACGGTCTTGGTGCCACCACCTGCATCTAGGAATCTAACTTCAGACGTCGTCAGACTGATAAGTCTAATCGAACTTTGATGGACGCCTTGACATGGCAGTTGGGCTCACATATATTGGCCAATCTATGCACTAAGCACCTTCTTTTTTACAGTAATTTTTATAGCTACTTTGCAGTTTCATATTTCATATATACATTATATAGTATTTTTTTCTTTTTTCCCATTTTCTATGGCAGTAATGCAGCTTCAATGTTCTAGAGTAATCATTCTTAGTAACTCATGGTGGAACCTTATAGTTTTATAATATGTTTTTTTAGTTCGCACCTGTTCACAATAGCTTAGATGTGGTGGTCCTTTATTTTCTACTAGCTGAAGAGTCCGACGTTGCCCAGGCATAGTAACTAACTGCTGTTCCCATCTCCCTCCGCAGCCCCGCTCTCCACTCACCATCCTGCTCTCTCCCTCCGCAGCCCCGTTGTCTCCCTCCACCATCACACTCTCCTTATGCAGCCCACTCTCCAATCGCCAGCCCGCACTCTACCTGCTCAGCCCCGCTCTTTCCCTCTGCAGCCTGTCTCCACTGGCCATTCCGCTCTCTCCCTCCGCAGCTCCACTCTCTACTGGCCGTCCTGCTCTCTCTGTCCGCAGCCCCTGTCTCCACTGGCCGGCCCGCTCTCTCCCTTAGCAGCCCAGCTCTCCACCCTCGTCCCACTCTCTCCCTTAACAGTCCCGCTCTCTCCTTCCGCAGCCCCGCTCTCCATCCGTGTCCCCCTCTCCCTCCACAGCCCCGCTCTCCACGTGCCGTCCCGCTCTATCCCTCTGCAGCCCTGCTCTCCGTGTCCCGCTCTCTCCCTCACAGCTGTGGTCTCCACCCGTGTTCCGCACTTTCCCTCTGCAACCCCGCTCTCCAGCCGCTATTGTGTGGTGAAATGTGTGCTGAGGGTGGTATATGTGTTGAAGCACGTGGTAGTGTGTGACGCATTTTGTGTGTGTGTTCATATCCCCGTGTGTGGCGAGTATCCCATGTCAGGGCCCCACCTTAGCAACTGTACGGTATATACTCTTTGGCGCCATCGCTCTCATTCTTTCAGTCCCCCTTGTTCACATCTGGCAGCTGTCAGTTTGCCTCCAACACTTTTCCTTTCACTTTTTCCCCATTATGTAGATAGGGGCAAAATTGTTTGGTGAATTGGAGCGCGCGGGGTTAAAATTTCACCTGACAACATAGCCTATGACGCTCTCGGGGTCCAGACGTGTGACTGTGCAAAATGTTGTGGCTGTAGCTGCGACGGTGCAGATGCCAATCCTGGACATACACACATACACACACACATTGAGCTTTATACAGTGGGGCAAAAAAGTATTTAGTCAGTCAGCAATAGTGCAAGTTCCACCACTTAAAAAGAAGAGAGGTGTCTGTAATTTACATCATAGGTAGACCTCAACTATGGGAGACAAACTGAGAAAAATAAATCCAGAAAATCACATTCTCTGTTTTTTTTTCATTTTATTTGCATATTATGGTGGAAAATAAGTATTTGGTCAGAAACAAAATTTCATCTCAATACTTTGTGATATATCCTTTGTTGGCAATGACAGAGGTCAAACGTTTTCTGTAAGTCTTCACAAGGTTGCCACACACTGTTGTTGGTATGTTGGCCCATTCCTCCATGCAGATCTCCTCTAGAGCAGTGATGTTTTTGGCTTTTCGCTTGGCAACACGGACTTTCAACTCCCTCCAAAGGTTTTCTATAGGGTTGAGATCTGGAGACTGGCTAGGCCACTCCAGGACCTTGAAATGCTTCTTACGAAGCCACTCCTTCGTTGCCCTGGCGGTGTGCTTTGGATCATTGTCATGTTGAAAGACCCAGCCACGTTTCATCATCAATGCCCTTGCTGATGGAAGGAGGTTTGCACTCAAAATCTCACGATACATGGCCCCATTCATTCTTTCATGTACCCGGATCAGTCGTCCTGGCCCCTTTGCAGAGAAACAGCCCCAAAGCATGATGTTTCCACCACCATGCTTTACAGTAGGTATGGTGTTTGATGGATGCAACTCAATATTCTTTTTCCTCCAAACACGACAAGTTGTGTTTCTACCAAACAGTTCCAGTTTGGTTTCATCAGACCATAGGACATTCTCCCAAAACTCCTCTGGATCATCCAAATGCTCTCTAGCAAATTTCAGACGGGCCCGGACATGTACAGGCTTAAGCAGTGGGACACGTCTGGCACTGCAGAATCTGAGTCCATGGTGGCGTAGTGTGTTACTTATGGTAGGCCTTGTTACATTGGTCCCAGCTCTCTGCAGTTCATTCACTAGGTCCCCCCGCGTGGTTCTGGGATTTTTGCTCACCGTTCTTGTGATCATTCTGACCCCACGGGGTGGGATTTTGCGTGGAGCACCAGATCGAGGGAGATTATCAGTGGTCTTGTATGTCTTCCATTTTCTAATTATTGCTCCCACAGTTGATTTCTTCACTCCAAGCTGGTTGGCTATTGCAGATTCAGTCTTCCCAGCCTGGTGCAGGGCTACAATTTTGTTTCTGGTGTCCTTTGACAGCTCTTTGGTCTTCACCATAGTGGAGTTTGGAGTCAGACTGTTTGAGGGTGTGCACAGGTGTCTTTTTATACTGATAACAAGTTTAAACAGGTGCTATTACTACAGGTAATGAGTGGAGGAAAGAGGAGACTCTTAAAGAAGAAGTTACAGGTCTGTGAGAGCCAGAAATCTTGATTGCTTGTTTCTGACCAAATACTTATTTTCCACCATAATATGCAAATAAAATTAAAAAAAAAACAGACAATGTGATTTTCTGGATTTTTTTTTCTCAGTTTGTCTCCCATAGTTGAGGTCTACCTATGATGTAAATTACAGACGCCTCTCATCTTTTTAAGTGGTGGAACTTGCACTATTGCTGACTGACTAAATACTTTTTTGACCCACTGTATATTAGATTAGCCAATACAAATACTCATTGACAAAATAAAAATAAGAAAAGCCCTGATCTTTGCAGTGTGTGGTCTGAAGCTTTGCACAGTAGGTGCGCTGTAAGGACGTTATGGTGCTTGTTGTGCTGAGACTCAAAGCTTAGACGCACTGACCGAATCGTGGAGCAGGGATTAGACGACTTCTGTGGAGCAGGGATTAGATGACTTCTGTGGAGCAGGGAGTAGACGGTTTCTGTGGAGCAGGGAGTAGATGGCTCCCGTGGAGCAGGGAGTAGATGACTTCTGTGGAGCAGGGAGTAGATGACTTCTGTGGAGCAGGGAGTAGATGACTTCTGTGGAGCAGGGATTAGATGACTTCTGTGGAGCAGGGAGTAGACGGTTTCTGTGGAGCAGGGAGTAGATGGCTCCCGTGGAGCAGGGAGTAGATGACTTCTGTGGAGCAGGGAGTAGATGACTTCTGTGGAGCAGGGAGTAGATGACTTCTGTGGAGCAGGGATTAGATGACTTCTGTGGAGCAGGGAGTAGACGGTTTCTGTGGAGCAGGGAGTAGATGGCTCCCGTGGATAAGGAAGTAGATGGCTCCCGTAGAGCAGGGAGTAGACGGTTTCCATGGAGCAGGGAGTAGACGGTTTCTGTGGAGCAGGGAGTAGACTGCTCCCTGTTCCATGATTTGGTTCATTGCATCCAGGATGTAGATACCATTGGCAGTATGATTCCGGATGAGGGGCCCACTGCTGGCAATGGGGCCCTGACTTGCCCCACAGGGGCCGCATAGTCTACCTCTGTTAGTAATAAGCCACTGGTTAAGGGTAAAGTTTTATTGGATGATTTTTGTGAGCAAACGTGATTGATTTCATAGGAGATCGTCGATTTCACAATGCATTATAGTATCGAGTGATCGAGTAATCAAGCAATCACAGGTTGAAGGCCCCTAAGAAAACGTAAGAACACCACAATTTGGCGTTCCTTGGTCACTACAATTCCCCTCCTCCTCAAAATGCAATAATAAGCAAGCAAAACATCAAATGTGATAAAGAAAATGTTATAAATCAAAATGAGAGCAAAACAAGCCATTACAAATGTCCATTGATGGGGGCAGAGGAAAAAAGAGTTAGGGAAAGTGACAAATCGCTTTTTTGCATTTTTTTTACAGTTCTGAATTGAAACCTTTAACTTTGATATCTCTGTCATTGCACTGACCTGGAAAATCATGACAACTGCTCATTTTTACCGTAGAATGAAAAAAATAGGGCAACGAAAGGAATTGTTTGTTGCTTTTTTTTTAACCCATTCACCACATTTGGATTTTTTTCCCCTTTTCTCAATACATTTTAAGGTAAAGTGAATGGCGTCATTCAAAACTAAAACTCATCTTGAAAAAAAACAATAACCAAAAAAACAGAAAACTCATGGCTATGTTGATGGAAAAATAAAAAAAATGTTATGGCTTTTGGAAGAAAGGAAGGAAAAACGAAAGCTCGAAACAGAAAAATTGTCCTTTCGTCAGCTTGAAAGGGGTTAAAGCCTTTTTTTTTTATACAGAGCTACAAATCCAAATCCCTTACAAGCGTAAAGAGGTAAGAGATAAAAATCTGTCTGCCAGCAGCTGACACCAGAGGGAACTCATGAACTGTTTTATTTTTTTTTTTATTTTGTTTTTATTTTATTTTAACCTCTTAACAACCGCCGATACGCCTTTTAACGGCAGCAGTTAAGAGTACTTATTCCTCAGCGCCGCTTTTTAACGGTGCTGAGATATAAGGGTATAGCGCCCCCCAGCATGAGAAAATCTCCAGGGGTCTCGGCTAAAGGGGGTAGCTTAGACCCCCAAGAACATGATTCGGGTCGGTGTTTACCTTCCCCAGTCTTGTGACAGCCATTATTAACCGAATAACTGCAATTGCGGGAGAAGAAAGTCAGATTTCCCATTCATTTCTCTCTCTTCTGACATGATCTAGCATACCAGAGAGAGAAATGGGGTCCCCCGAGGCCCCCCCGGTACCTCTGGCATCCTTGGACCCTCCGGCTCTGTCCCCCGGCCCTCGGTGTCTTCTTCCTGGAAGAAAATGGCGGGCGCATGCGCAGTGAGCCTGCCGAGATCTGCCGGCTGACACCCGGCAACAATAGGAGATTTTTCCTGTTGGTTCATTTTGATCACTGTGATAGAACCTATCACAGTGATCAAAATAAAAAAATGGTAAATCAACACCCCCCTTTGTCACCACCTTAGTTAGGTAAAAGTAATAAAATAATTTTTTTTAATTTTTTTCCATTCTTTGCAGTTAGGGTTGGGGTTGGGGCTAAAGTTAGGGTTGGGCTAGGGTTAGGATTGTGTTGGGGTTAGGGTTGTGTTAGGGTTACGGTTTTGGTGTCGGGGTTAGGAATATGTTGGGGTTAGGGTTGTGTTGGGTTTACGGTTGTGGTGTTGGGTTTAGGGTGGTGTTGGGGCTAGGGTCATGGTTATGGTTGAGGTTAAGTTTGGGGTTAGAATTGGGGGGGGTTTCCATTGTTTAGGTACGTCACGGGGTCTCCAAACGTGACATGGTGCCCACTATTGATTCCAGCCAATTTTGCATTCTAAAATTCTCTTCTGAGCCCTGTCATACGCCCAAACAGTAGCTTTCCCCCACATACGGGGTATCGGGGTACTCTGAAGAACTTGCACAACAAATATTGTTGTCCATTTTCTCCTGTTACACTTGTGAAAATAAAAAAGCTTGGGTCTAAAGTAATTTTTTTGTGAAAAAAGTAAAATGCTCATTTTTTCTTTCCACATTGCTTTAGTTCTTGTGAAGGTCCTGAAGGGTTAATACACTTCTTGAATGTGGTTTTGCCCACCTTGAGGGGTGCAGTTTTTAGAATGGTGTCACTTTTGGGTACTTTATGTCATATTGACCCCCCCCAAACTCGCTTTAAATGTGATGTGGTCCCTAAAAAAAATGGTTGTAAATTTTGTTGGAAAAATAAGAAATCGCTGGTCAATTTTTAACCCTTATAACGTCCTAAGAAAAAAAATTATGTTTCCAAAATTGTGCTGATGTAAAGTAGACAGGTGGGAAATGTTATTTATTAACTATTTTGTGTGACACCCGTCTCTGATATAAGTGCAAAAAAAAGAAAAATTTGAAAATTGCAAAATATTCAGATTTTTTTTCCAAATTTCCATTTTTTTCCCACAAATAAACGCAAGTTATGTCAAAGAAATTAAACCACGAACATGAAGTACAATGTGTCACGAAAAAACATTCTTAGAATCAGCGGGATCCGTTAAAGCGTTCCAGAGCTATAAGCTCATAAAGTGACAGTGGTCAGAATTGTAAAAATTGGCTCGGTCACTAAGGGGTTAAAACAATCTGTTTTATTATTATGCGCTGTTCGCACTGGCACCTGCATAGATGTTCCGATCCCCCATCACCTGAACACAACCCTAACTGATCACATTATAACTAAAAGTATCTGTCATAGCTGTGAATGCGCCAGTGTCATGAGGGTCTTTAGGGTTTGTACAGGATTTAGAAAAAAAAATGAGCGCCAAGCTGCAATACCACACACAGCCTGTGAACAAGGGTGGCGCTGTTTCAGGGAAGAAAGCAGACATGTTTTCTGATGATATACTAAAGAAAAAACTGATGGAGGGATCAACTCAGGATAAAGGGATATGTAAAGTTGGGGCATTCCCTTTATTTATCATGTGATTTTTGTTTCGGCACATCACCATTTTTCTTCATTTTTCTCACATCCGTTCCCTGTGTTTTTTCCATCTTTCTTTCTGGAAAGCTTCTCCTGTGGGACATATTTAATCTGAAGACAAGTCCTGCGCAGATTCTCCGCTTCCTTCCAGCCTTGGCTTGGGTTGTAGCTCTGCAGAATCGCGCACAATAACACATGTAACATAAACAAGGGTGAGATTTTATAGCCGGCCATATAATATCTAATTGAGAAATGTTCTAACATCTGTTATTGTTTGCTGCGTTCCCCATGTCTGCGGGATACACTTGTTCTCAATCATCGTTACTCTTAGGCCTTCGCTCCCCATGTACGTGAGGTTTCTATCTAGTAGACATTATAAAATTGGACTTTTACATTTTTTTCGAATTTTCATACCGCTGCCAGGTTTTATAGGAAATATGATTACTCTCTCCTGCTATCAGCATTCAGTAATGTTTGTGTTACTATATGAATTTCTGCTTCCATATAAATGGAACTGTCAGTGCAAATTAGAATATATCTGCATTGTAGGCTGAGTATAAGCAGGGGTGGGGCTTAGATAGGGTGAGACTTGAAATGGGGTGGCCTTAAAGGCCTAAAATATTTGCATTTTGAGGTGTTAGTCCCCACCCTCCAATTAAGCCTCAACTCTTACTTTTGTTTAGCCTACAATGGAAATATAAAAAAAAAATTCTAGTACAAACCGGATTATATTGCTATTGTAGGTTGAAGATAAGCAGGGGTGGGGCTTAGAAAGGGGCGAGACTTAGGCTGGTGGTGCACCTAAAGCACCACTCCTGCCTTTTGTTTTTTTACCACTTTAAGCATAAGTCCCCTGGCCCTGGTCATATACTCACCCTCTGGCGTCTTCACCGTTTTTCAGCGTTGGTCCGGTCTCACGGCATCATCTTGTGAACTCCGGAACTCAGAATCTACGTCACAAGCTTTCAATGCAAGTTTAGAGAAGCAGAATGAGGATCCCATTTACTGACATTGATTAGTGACCTCTGTCTCGCTTCATGAAACACTGGAACAGCTGGCAGGTCATAAACTACAGGACCGAAGCGACAGCAAAAACAGATGAAAACACCGGAAGGTGGGTATCAGACAGGGAGCAGGGGATTTGGATTTTAAGCACCACTCCAGCAGTAAAATAAAAAAATAATGTTGGAGTGGTGCTTTAAAGAGCAAATACAGTATCCATAAGGCCTAAAATAGTTTCACCATCACGGTGTTAGGGCCCACCCTCAACCTATTTCCCACCCCTGACTAAGCACCACCCCTGCTTATCCTCAGCTTATAATGGGAATAAAAAAACCTGCCAGTACAAACAGGATTATATCGCCATTGTAGGCTGAGGATAACCAGCCATGTACTGTAGCTTAGGCCTCTTTCACACATCAGTTTTTTGCCGTCAGGTGCGATCCGGCTTTTTTTTTGTAAAACCGGATCCGGCGAAATGCAATGCTGGATCCAGTTTTTCCCCATTGACTTGCATTAGCGCCGGATCGCGCCAGATGGCATTGCGTTTCATCCGTTTTTTGCCGGATCCGGCTACTTGTCTCATTCCGGCGTCTGGAAAAAACGGCTACTGTAACGTTTTTTGTCTCCGGCGAAAAAGCCGGACGCGCCGGATCCGACGCGTCCGGCCTTTTGCCACAATGAAAGTCTATGGGTGCCGGAAAGCGCCGGATCCAGAAAAAGACGGATCCAGCCACCGGATCCGTTTTTTTAAGTCTGCGCATGCTCAGATCCAATTGGCCAGCCCCCAGGAAACAGATATAACCTGCTAGACGGATCCGGCAGAAAAACTGATCCGTTTCTACAGTTCTCCAAAATTTATGCCGGATCCGTTTTTTATAAAAATAGCCGGATCCTGCCTGACGGCAAAAAACTGATGTGTGAAAGTAGCCTTATGCAGGGGTGGATCCTAACACTTGAATTATTTTAGGTCTTAAAGACAAAAAAAGTGTGTTTTTTTAATCACCACATTTTCAGAGTCATAACTGAGGGGTGTACAGTAGTTTTTTTATTATCAATATTTTTTATAGATACCTGCTATGTTCATTGTCGCTCCACACTGAAGCGCCACCTTTCCATACTGGGCCCCTTCTTCACACTGTCCCTCACATTGTGTCTCCCCCTACTGTCCAGTCTGTATACTCTGCTGTTTACTCACACTTTTCCTCCCTGTGCATAATTTCCCCCATACTGTACCCTCACACTGTCTTCCCATGCTTCCCCTTCTCTATACTGTGCCCCATACTGACTATTCACACTATGTCCACCATACTGCCCTGCCAAGACTCTTTACTATGCCCCTCTGAAGAATATTGGAGATATAGTTTCATGTCAATAATTCGTATCCTATTTGGCATGGAATTAAAAAACTCCCTTGGGCATGCAGCTGTATGAGAAAGCTGGTACCTAGCTCAGCAGAGGGGCCAAGCCTCAAAGGCTGTGAGTGACAGATCTCACACCTTGACCAGCTCGGAGCAGAGCAGACTTGCTTGCATTAGAGTCCTGCTGAAGCTGTGGACACCTTCTAGAACATTTCAGAAATATAATTCCATAAGGAGTTATGGAAATACTATATGTCCTAGCAGTACATAGTGTATATTTCCAAGATCCCGAGAACATAGCGAACGCCTGTCAGGGTCTTGACCCATTCTGGTATCCAGGGGTGCTGACTCGGCGTGGTGTCACATGTCACGTCTCACAACACCACATCACAGTGTCGGGGAGAGCGAGTTCTGACACCGTAGGAACAGTGCCGGCACGGCAGGAAAGTATAGGCTTTATTCCTAGTAATTAACAAACCCTTTAATACACTAAAATATTTTTGTATTAATTGTCTTTAAGTGTAAAAGCATAGTAAATATACACACTCGGAATACCTAATAGTAGAAGCTGAGCCTTCATCGAAGGTGGCCGGACCAGGTCAGGCTTCAATTCCGTTGCCAACATCCTCACCCGTATGCTAGACACCTTTTGATGTTGTGCCTAATAAGTGCAAGAGGCACCCAGGATGTCAGGCTGAGTATGCAGAAGGCAAAAATCCTCTGGCACGAATACCTCTTTGAGCTCCGGTGGACCCCAATGTAAAATGTTTAACAGATTGGCCCATCAGCCATGTGTGGTCTAATTATCAGCATACAGTCAGTCTACCAGGGGTAAAAGTCTTCTTCATTGTCTCTGCTTCTGAGTCATTTTTGGATTTTGTACAAGAATTTTCCTTTTGTGAATCACCTTGAATGACCAACTCCACAGGCAGCAAAGTTATGATTTATCAAAGGAACATGAACAATTACAGTAAGTGTCAGGGTTCGGCTCATGGACAACTGCTCTGGGTAGTGTCATTATCAGACTGACACTGAGTGGGAACAGTGATATCTTACATATAGGCACAACTAAGGCGAGAAAAAGTCTAGAAAAACTGCATACAGTCATGGCTGAAATTGTTGGCACCCTTCAAATTCTTCCAGAAAATGAAGCCTTTCTCCCAGGAAATTATTGCAATTACACACGTTTTGTTATACACATGTTTATTTCCTTTGTGGGTATTGGAACAACACAAAAAAAGCAACTTGAACATAATTTAACACAAAACCCCCAAAATAGGCTGAATAAAATTGTTGGCACCCTCAGCTTAATATCTGATTGCACACCCTTATAATAATAAATAACTGCAATCAATCGCTTCCTACAGTTTAGCTCAAAAGTTTACATACCCAGGCAGAATTTTTGCTTTCTTGGCCTTTTTTCAGAGAATATGAATGATAACACCAAAACCTTTTCTCCACTCATGGTTAATGGTTGGGTGAAGCCATTTATTGTCAAACTTCCTTTTTTAAAATCATAATGACAACCCAAAACATCCAAATGACCCTGATGAAAAGTTCACATATCCTGGTGATTTTGGCCTGATAACATGCACAGAAGTTAACACAAATGGGTTTGAATGGCTACTAAAGGTAACATCCTCACCTGTGACCTGTTTGCTTGAAATCAGTGTGTGTGCATAAAAGCTGAGTGAGTTTCTGGGATCCAGACAGACTCTTGCATATTTCATCCAGCTACTGACATTTCTGGATTGTGAGTCATGGGGAAAACAAAAATATTGTCAATGGATCTACGGGAAAAGGTAGTTGAACTGTATAAAACAGGAAAGGGATACAAAAAGATATCCAAGGAATGGAGAATGCCAGTGAGCAGCATTCAAACTGTGATTAACACATGGAAAATCAGGGGCTTTGTAAAAACAAAACCACGGTCAGGTAGACCAGCAAAGATTTTGTCCACGACTGTCAGGAAAATTGTTCAGGATGCAAAGAAAAACCCACAAATAACATCAACTGAAATACTGGACTCTCTGAAATCAGCAGTGTGCCTGTTTCAAGATGCACAATAAGGAGGCACTTGAAGGAAAATGGGTGGTATGGTTGAGTCTCCAGAAGAAAGCCACTACTGGGCAAATGCCATAAAGTATCTTGCCTACAATACGCAAAGCAACAGAGACAAGCCTCAAAACTTCTGGAACAAGGTAATTTGGAGTGATGAGACCAAAATTGAACTTTTTGGCCACAACCATAAACATTACATTTGGAGAGAGGTCAACAAGGCCTATAATGAAAGGAACACCATTCCTACTGTAAAGCATGGAGGTGGATCTCTGATGTTTTGGGGATGTGTGAGCTACAAAGGCACAGAATACTTGGTCAAAGTTTAAGGAAAGATGAATGCAGGTCTTTCTCAGCAAATACTGCTGTGCATGGGATTTACTTGGATGTTCCAACATGACAGCGATCCAAAGGACAAGGCCAAATTGACCTGTCATTGGCTAGAGTAGAACAAAGTGAAGGTTCTGGAGTGGCCATCTCAGTCTCCTGTCTTCAATATCATTGAGCCACTCTAGGGAGATCTCAAACACGCAGTTCATGCTAGACAGCCCAGGAATTTACAGGAACTGGAGTTTTTTTGCCAAGAAGATTTGGCAGCTTTACAATTGAGAAAATAAAGAACCTCATCCACAACTACTGTGAGAGAATGGTCAGTTATAATATACTGAGCTGCCATGATGAACCAGGCAGCCATCTTGTGAAAGTTAAGAACCCACAGATTCAACTTTTAGAATAGAACTTAAAAGATGTACTTTGGAAAGGCAGATGTAGGATGTAAAATGAGATCATGCCTATTAGCAAACTTAGCAGATGTGCATACAGGTAAATTGGATCAGCCTCAGGGCAATGAGAAAAGAGAACCAACAAATATATGGTCAACTAGCTGAAGAGTCCGGCGTTGCCTGGGCATAGTAGCCAACTGTGGTTAGTTATAACAAATTATAATGATTATATTGCACATAAAAACATTTCACATCATATATTCAACACTACAGATTTGCAACACAAATTAACTAAACAATTACCCAAGTATTGATAGTATTTTACTTTCAACTCATTCAAGATTTTCGTTTTTCCTTTCGGTGCGAAGATGAACAGATTTTTGGCAGTTCCAACTCTTGAACAGACCACGTAAAGTTGACCATAAGAAAAGCATGGAGATTGCAAATTGATCCCCACTACCTTCATGGACTCTCCCTGAGCATTGTTAAAGGACATTGCAAATCGCAGTTGAACTGGAAACTGGAGGCATTTAAAATCAAAAAACAAATCAGATGGAATGAGTGGAATTCTTGGAATGAAAATGTCCTCTCCTTTGGCACATCCTGTTTCAGAGCTGTGTATCTAACCCTATCCTGTGTGAAAATGTCTGCTGAGCTGTGTACCTAATCCTGTCCTGTGTGATACTTTCTGATGAGCTGTGTATCTAATCCTATGGTGTGTTACTGACTGCAAAGCCGTGTATCTAATCCTCTCCTGTGTGATACTGACTCCTGAGCAGTGTATCTAATCCTATCCTGTGTTATACTGACTGCAGAGCCGTGTACTTAATCCTATTCTGTGTGATATCGTCTGCTGAGCCGTGTATCTAACCCTATCCTGTGTGATACTGACTGCTGAGCCGTGTATCTAATCCTATCCTGTGTGATACTGACTGCTGAGCCGTGTATCTAATCCTATCCTGTGTGATACTGACTGCAGAGCCGTGTATCTAATCCTATTCTGTGTGATACTGTCTGCTGAGCCATGTATCTAATACTATTCTGTGTGATACTGGCTGCTAAGCTGTGTATCTAATCCTATCCTGTGTGATACTGGCTGCTGAGAAGTGTATCTAATCCTATCCTGTGTGATACCGTCTGCTGAGGCGTTTATCTAACCCTATCCTGTGTGATACTGACTGCTGAGCCGTGTACCTAATCCTCTCCTGTTTGATTCTGACTGCTGAGCTGTGTATTTAATGCTATCCTGTGTAATACTGACTGCTAAGCCGTGTATCTAATCCTATCCTGTGTGATACTGACTGCTGAGCCGTGTATCTAATCCTATCCTGTGTGATACTGGGCGCCCCCTGCAGTCTGTGTCAGAGGGTGGTCTGTGTTGGCACGGTAATAAATTGTGCTATTTCCAGCTTTACAGAAGTACGATAACACCATAGAAATTATAAGAATAATAGGACAAATTGGTGAATTGGAACGTGCAGGGTTAAAATTTCACCTCACAACATAGTCTATGACGCTCTCGGGGTCGAGACGTGTGACTGTGCAAAATTTTGTTGCTGTAGCTGCGACGGTGCAGATGCCAATCCCGGACATCCACACATACATACATACAGTACATACACTTTTTCCCCATTATGTGCCTAGGGGCACAATTGTTTGGTGAATTGGAAGGCACAGGGTTAAAATTTCGCCTCACAACATAACCTATGACGGTCTCGGGGTCCAGACGTGCGACTGTGCAAAATTTTGTGGCTGTAGCTGTGATTGTGCAGATGCCAATCCCGGACATACACACACACATGCATACACACACACAGACATTGAGCTTTATATATTAGATATGTGTATTTATGATAGTGTTAGTAGAAAACAGACTTCTACAATTGGCAAATGTATAAATTTATGGGTTTAATCTAAGAGCAGTAATAAGATTAATGTCAGTAGCTAGAGAGAATATTGAATTTTATGAGTTTTAATGTGGTTTGGTGAAAAGCTAATTAATGATGTAATATTGTGTTACTTCTTCCTTCGTCCAAAAAGATATGATCTAACCATATACGCCCTTTTGCCATAATATGTATACAGCTTTCTTTGTTCGCATTATGTATAAAAAGCCCCTGTTACTGTTGCTCGGGGCCACACCACCGCCAATATGCCTCTGTGCCACACCATGGCCAGGGCTAGGGCCTTTTCATCGCCAGACTTCCCAGTGACTCTTCATCCATCTGAATCCCTGTTTTGTGCCCGCATGCTTCATCTCAACTGACTCTCTGTACCTGTTCTGCCGTGTATCTCTCAATAAACTTCAACCTCAGCTTGATAAGCAAATAGATGAAGCAGCGACTCAAGGAGAAGTCATTATTATGGGGGACTTCAACTACCCTGAAATACATTGGGGAACAGAAACCTGCAGTTCCAGCAAAGGTAATAGGTTTTTGACAACTATGAGAGACAATTACCTTTCACAACTGTTTCAGGACCCAACAAGAGGGGGGGCACTTCTAGACCTAATATTAACCAACAGGCCAGACCGCATATCAAATGTAAGGGTTGAGGGTCACTTGGGTAATAGTGATCACAAATTAATAAGTTTTCATGTATCCTTTAATAAGATGTGTAGTAGAGGGGTTACAAGGACACTAAACTTCAGGAAAGCAAATTTCCAACGGATGAGAGATGATCTTGGTGCAATTAACTGGGATGATATCCTGAAACATAAAAATACACAAAGAAAATGGGAGACGTTTATTAGCATCCTGAATAGGACCTGTGCACAATATATACCGCATGGGAATAAACATGCGAGAAATAGGAGGAAACCACTATGGCTAAATAGAGCTGTAAGGGGTGCAATAAGAGATAAAAATAAAGCATTTAGAGAAATAAAGCAAGTAGGTAGTCATGAGGCATTAAATAAATACAGAAAATTAAATAAATTCTGTAAAAAGCAAGTCAAGACAGCAAAGATTGAGACAGAGAGACTCATTGCCAGAGAAAGTAAAAATAATCCCAAAATATTCTTTAAGTACATAAATAGTAAGAAACTAAAAAATGATAGTGTTGGCTCCCTTAAAAATAGTCTTGGTGAAATGGTGGATGAAGATGAGGAAAAAGCCAATATGCTAAATGACTTTTTTTTTAACAGTATTTACACAAGAGAATCCCATGACGGATACCATGATCAGGGATAAAAATTCTCCATTAAATGTCACCTGCTTAACCCAGCAGGAAGTACGGCGGCGTCTAAAAATCACTAAAATTGACAAATCCCCGGGCCCGGATGGGATACTGTTATGATTGAGTCACCGTAGGAGGCAGACACAAAAATAGAAGCTACGTCCAGAAAACCAGAGAAGTTGGCAACTATCAGATTGCAGACCCCTGAACCTATCAACACAACTAGCAGTAGCCGTGGGGGGTTCCTACGATGCCCTAGACCCCTCGATCACAGCCGGAGCGCTAAATAGCCTAAAGACAGAAAAGGAAATCTAAACTGCCCCAGAGCAGACCCCAAAGTAAAAGGCAGCCCCCAACATATAATGACGGTGAAGCAAGATGAAAAAACACTCACACAGATAGAAAGATAGGCTGTGCAAACGATGGGGCCCAAGCTAGCTAAACAGAACAGGAAAGGAAGGTTGCTGTCTGCAATCTACCAAAACCCAATCAAAGACATAAGCCAACAAGCTGATATGAAAAAGACCCTGAAGCAGCTAGGCTTCAAAAACTAAATCAGCACTCAGGTATTTTCAGAAGACAGAGCTAAAGGAATTCAGCTCACGCCAGCAGGGAATGGCAGAAATCCAGAAAAGCAAAGCAAAACAAAGTCTAAGCACAAATGCAAAAGGCCGAGCAGAAAACTCAGGAATTCAGACTGGTCTCCAAGGATCCCACAGAGAAATCACCTGCAGGGCAGAAGGGCGTCGGCAGCCTTATATCCAGTCAGTAACTCCACTCAGCCAGTCATCATCATCAGACTCAGGTGTTTGATAATTAGGCTCACTACCTATCTTTACCAAAAGAGGGAGTTCCTCGGGCCTCAGTAGTGAAGGGGAAAATGAACTCACAACAGGATACACCCCCGAGTACTGCAGGAATTAAGCACAGTCATAGATAGACCATTATTTTTAATCTTTAAAGATTCCATAATAACAGGGTCTGTACCACAGGACTGGCGTATAGCAAATGTGGTGCCAATATTCAAAAAGGGGACAAAAACTGGACTTGGAAATTATAGGCCAGTAAGTTTAACCTCAACTGTGGGTAAAATCCTGGAGGGTTTTCTAAGAGATACTATACTGGAGTATCTGGAGAAGAATAACCTCATGACCCAATATCAACATGGGTTTACAAGGGACCGTTCCTGTCAGACTAATCTGATAAGCTTTTATGAAGAGGTAAGTTCCAGACTGGACCAAGGGAATGCAGTGGACGTGGTGTACATGGACTTTTCAAAAGCTTTTGATACGGTGCCACACAAAAGGTTGATACATAAAATGAGAACAATGGGGATAGGGGAAAATATGTGTAGGTGGGTTAAGAGCTGGCTCAGGGATAGAAAACAAAGGGTGGTTATTAATGGAGCACACTCGGACTGGGTTACTGTTAGCAGTGGGGTACCACAGGGGTCAGTTTTGGGCCCGCTTCTTTTTAACATTTTTATTAATGACCTTGTAGGGGGCATAGAGAGTAGAATTTCAATATTTGCAGATGACACTAAACTCTGCAGGGTAATCAATACAGAGGAGGACAATTTTATATTACAGGAGGATTTATGTAAACTAGAAGCTTGGGCTGATAAATGGCAAATGAGCTTTAATGGGGATAAATGTAAGGTCATGCACTTGGGTAGAACGAACAAGATGTATAATTATGTGCTTAATTGTAAAACACTGGGCAAAACTGTCACTGAAAAAGACCTGGGTGTATGGGTGGACGACAAACTCACATTTAGCGGCCAGTGTCAGGCAGCTGCTGCAAAGGCAAATAAAATAATGGGATGCATTAAAAGAGGCATAGATGCTCATGAGGAGAACATAATTTTACCTCTATATAAGTCACTAGTGCGACCACACTTAGAATACTGTGTACAGTTATGGTCTCCGGTGTATAAGAAAGACATAGCTGAACTGGAGCGGGTGCAGAGAAGAGCGACCAAGGTTATTAGGGAACTAGGGGGTCTGCAATACCAAGACAGGTTATTACACTTGGGGTTATTTAGTTTGGAGAATCGAAGGCTTAGAGGTGATCTTATTACGATGTATAAATATATGCGGGGACAGTACAAAGACCTTTCTAATGATCTCTTTACTCTTAGACCTGTGACGGATACAAGGGGGCATCCTCTACGTCTGGAGGAAAGAAGGATTAAGCATAATCACAGACGCGGATTCTTTACTGTAAGAGCAGTGAGACTATGGAACTCTCTGCCATATGATGTTGTAATGAGTAGTGTTGAGCATTCCGATACTGCAAATATCGGGTATCGGCCGATATTCGCTGTATCGGAATTCCGATACCGAGCACCGATATTTTTTCAATATCGGATACCAGAATCAGAAGTCCCCATAATGCAATGAGCCACTGTTGTGGCTGTGATTGGCTGCTGAAATGATGTCATCATGATGCGCGGTCTGTGCGCATCATGATGCGCGGTCTGTGCCGACTGCGGGGGTCTGTACGGGCCTCTCGGGGGCCTGTGCCGGCTGACGGTGGTCTGTACGGGCCTCTCGGGGCCTGTGCCGGCTGTCGGTGGTCTGTGCCCACTGCCGTGGGCCTGTGCCGGCTGCCGGTTGTCTGTACGGGCCTCTCGGGGGCCTGTGCCGGCTGTCGGTGGTCTGTGCCGGCTGCCGTGGGCCTGTGCCAGCTGCCAGTGGTCTGTACGGGCCTCTTGGGGGCCTGTGCCGGCTGTCGGTGGTCTGTGCCGGCTGCCGGGGGCCTGTGCCGGCTGCCGGTGGTCTGTGCGGGCCTGCCAGGGGTCTTGTGTGTGTGCAGGCATCGTCCGATGGGACTACAAGTCCCATCGAGCGATGCCTGCTACAATGACAGTGATTGACACATTATCCAATGATGGGACAGTAGTAGTCCCATCATCCGGCTAATGTGCTGAATGAAAAAAAAAAAAAAAACATACTACATACAAACTACATACATACTACATTCCTACAACATACATACATACTACATACAATACATTCATACATTCATACAATACATACATATAGACATACAGTACATATAACATATGTCGGAAGGTAGGTATCCTTCCGCACTGTATTCCTCCGCCACTGTAAAAAAAATAGTCCCTAGTCTCACTTTATGGCAAAAACTGCGTGGGAACTTTCTCACAGAGCTTTTGCCATAAAGTGAGACAAGGGACTATTTTTTTTTACAGTGGCGGAGGAATACAGTGTGGAAGGATACCTACCTTCCGTCATTGGATTATTGAAGCCGCTAGAGAGCGGTCGCATCAGCTGATGCTGCTGTTCTCCACGGAAAATCGGCGTGGGACCCTCGTGGATTTCTGCGGATCAGGGAGTATATCGCTTGTTTGTTATTTTCTAATTTCTTTCATAGATGACACTGGCTTCGGGGATCAAAGTGACAAGTGATGGTGAGTATGTACTCTATGTTGTATGTACTGTATGTCTATATGTATGTATTGTATGAATGTATGAATGTATTATATGTAGTATGTATGTAGTATGTATGTATGTTGTAGGAATGTAGTATATATGTAGCAAGTATGTAGTATGTAGTATATATGTATGTTGTATGAATGTAGTATATATGTAGCAAGTATGTAGTATATATGTATGTTGTATGAATGTATTATATATGTAGCATGTATGTAGTATGTAGTATATATATGTTGTATGAATGTAGTATATATGTAGTATGTAGTATGTATGTATGTTGTATGAATGTAGTATATATGTAGTATGTAGTATGTATGTAGTATGTATGTATGTTGTATGAATGTTGTATATATGTAGTATGTTGTATGTATGTTGTATATATGTAGTATGTATGTAGTATGTATGTAGTATGTATATATATATTTTTTTTTTTACATTCAACACATTAGCCGGATGATGGGACTACTACTGTCCCATCATTGGCAAATGTGTCAATCACTGTCAGTGTAGCAGGCATAGACCGATGGGACTTGTAGTCCCATCGGACGATGCCTGCACACACACAAGACCCCCGGCAGGCCCGCACAGACCACCGACAGCCGGCACAGGCCCCTGACAGCCGGCACAGACCACCGACAGCTGGCACAGGCCCCCGAGAGGCCCGTACAGACTACCGGCAGCCGGCACAGGCCCCCGGCAGGCCCGTACAGACCACCGACAGCCGGCACAGGCCCCCGGCAGGCCCGTACAGACCACCGACAGCCCGCACAGACCCCGCCCGCACACACAGACACGCACAGTGTCCGCCCACACTCTTCCCCCCTCCCGAAAGGGTTTTTTTTAATTCCGATATTTCTGTCCCATTGACTTTAATGGGACTTCCGGTATCGGAATCGGCAATACCCGATACTTTTTTGTGTATCGGGCCGATCCATTCCGATCCGATACTTTTGAATATCGGATGGTATCACTCAATCCTAGTAATGAGTGACTCCCTATTAAAATGTAAGAAGGGACTGGATGCCTTTCTTGAAAAGTATAATATTACAGGGTATATACACTAGTTTCCTTAATATTGCGTTGATCCAGGGAGCTAGTCTGATTGCCGTATGTGGAGTCGGGAAGGAATTTTTTTCCCCAATGTGAAGCTTACTGTTTGCCACATGGGGTTTTTTGCCTTCCTCTGGATCAACATGTTAGGGCAAGTTAGGATAGGATATGGGTTGATACATTTGGGGTATCAGCGTACTCAGGACAAATTGGACAACAACTTTTGTGGTCCAATTTCTCCTGTTACCCTTGGGAAAATAAAAAAATGGTGACTAATTGATCATGTTTGTGGAAAAAATACGATTTTTTTATTTTCATGCCCGGGCGTTATAAACTTCTGTGAAGCACTGGGTGAGTTCAAAGTGCTCACCACACATCTAGATAAGTTCCTTAGGGGGTCTACTTTCCAAAATGGGGTCACTTGTGGGGGTTTCCACTGTTTTCGTACATCAGGGGCTCTCCAAACGCGACATGGCGTCCGATCAGAATTCCAGCCAATTTTGCATTGAAAAAGTCAAACAGCGCTCCTTCCCTTCTGAGCTCTGCCATGCGCCGAAACAGTGGTTCCCCCCCACATATCCATTATCAGTGTACTCAGGACGAATTGCACAACATCTTTTGCAGTCCAATTTCTCCTTTTACCCTTGGTAAAATAAAAAAAATTGAACCTGAATTATTTTTTTTGTTCATTTTTTTTTAAATATTCAAAAAATTCCTGTGAAGCACCTGAAGGGTTAATAAACTTCTTGAATGTGGTTTTGAGCACCTTGAGGGGTGCAGTTTTTAGAATGGTGTCACTTTTGGGTATTTTTTTTATCATATAGACCCTCAAAGTGACTTCAAATGTGATGTGGTCCGTAAAAATAAAATGGTGTTGTAAAAATGAGAAAGCGCTGGTCAACTTTTAACCCTTATAAGTTCCTAACAAAAAAAAAAATTGGTTCTAAAATTGTGCTGATGTAAAGTAAACATGTGGGAAATGTTACTTATTAAGTTTTTTGTGTGCCGTATCTCTGTGATTTAAGGGCATAAATATTCAAATTTGGAAAATTGCGAAATTTTCTAAATTTTTGCCAAATTTCCGTTTTTTTCACAAATAAACGCAAGTTATTTGAATGAAATTTTACCACTAACATGAAGCACAATATGTCACGAGAAAACAGTGTCAGAATCACCGGGATCCATGGAAGCATTCCAGAGTTATTACCTCATAAAGGGACAGTGGTCAGAATTGTAAAAATTGGCCCGGTCATGAACGTGCAAACCACCCTTGGGGGAGATGGGGTTAAAGCTCATTTGCCATTTATCACTTTAACACTATCGGCCATGTCTGTATTTCTCATGACGCAGCTTTGTAGCAAAACAAAAACAGGAGCCACCCAATAAACAGTTTCTAGCTAAATGGCCTGTTTAGTAACATAAAGCTGTCTTTTGATTGATTTTTCCATAATGGGGTCTTAACGTCGTTGTCCTCTTTTAGAAAACATTATACCATATATTGAGATTTTTATAAAAAGCAGGCTGAGGTTTACTCACTCTTACCAGGTCCAGCTCTAATCTCCTCCATTGGTCTCTGTTTGGCTGCAGTGGTGACATCACTGCAGCCAATCACTGAGTTTAGCGACCAAACAACACAGACCGGAGACTCAGCGTTGGACCGGGGAAGGGTGAATCTGAACCATCAACCTTCCATCTATCGATTATCTTTCCATCATTCCTCCATCCATCAGTCATCCATGGATTAAATTTGCTTGCTCAATTTAACAAGCCAGTGAAGAAACGACATTTGTGTGTCATCCGATTGCTGCTGTGGGTTTTTTTTTTTTTTTACTATTTAACCCCTTAATGACCAGGGGTATTTCAGTTTTTACATTTTTGTTTTTTGCTCCCCTTCTTCTCAGAGCCATAACTTTCAATATGGCCATGTGAGGGCTTGTTTTTTGCAGGATGATTTGTACTTTTGAACGACACCATTGGTTTTAACATATTATATACTGGAAAACGGGGAGAAAACTTCAAGTGCAGTGAGATTGCAAAAAAAAGTGTATTTCCACAGTTGATTTTTTTTGCCATGATCTGATGTTTTTATTGATACCATTTTGGTGCAGATACGATCTTTTGATCGTGCGTTATTGGATTTTGTTGTAATGTAATTCTGACGCTTTAAATTTTTTTGTGGTTACAACATTTAGCGTTTGGGTTAATTCTTTTTTTATATTGATAGATCGGGCGATTCTGAACGCAGTGATACCAAATATGTGTATGTTTGATTTTTTTTATTGTTTTATTTTGAATGGAGAGAAAGGGGGTGATTTGTACTTTTATTTTTTTAACATTTTTAAAAACATTTTTTTTTTACTTTTCACTTGCTTCATAGCTACACTATGCTCACTTGCTATGAGCGTCGACCACGGGAGACCACAGACCTCTGGTTGTCATGCTAACCCATCGGTGACCCGTTATCATGTGACGGGGTCACCGATGGGGGGGATTAGCGACGTGCTTCCGGTAAGCGCAAGTTAAATGCCGCTGTCAGAAATTGACAACATCATTTAACTAGTTAACAGCCGCGGGTGGATCGCGATTCCACACGCGGCTGTTGCGAGCACATGTCAGCTGTATAGATCAGCTGTCATGTGCCCGGAAAGGTGCAGGCTCAGCGCCAGAGCCCACACCAAACAGGGGCACTCCGACATTGGTGCTCTATTATGCTCAATGTTGGAAAGGGATTAAAGGAAATCCGTCAGTAAGTTTTTCAATGTAATCCGATATGAGCATGATGTAGGTACAGAGACCCTGATTAGTTTACTATGTGCAGCAGTTGTGATAGAATCACAGTTTTCTCTGCTGCAGATCCAGTAGAGCTCAGAACACAGAGCTGTGCATAACCACGCCCCCACCCCTGATTGGCAGTTTTCAGTGCTAGGGGTGTGGTTGGACAAAGGAGGCAAAGGACAAATTGTCCTGTAGTGATAATCTACTGATGATAAAACATTGATTTTATTGCAAAGGTTCAGTAAGTGATACATCGCTGAAATCAGGCTCTCTGGCCCTACATCGTGCAGCTGTCAGATTACATAGCAAAAACCTGCTGACAGATTAATGGGTAGGAGAAAATAGAAAACCTGAATGTTTGGGGCAACGAGCAAGCAGGATTTCTGATGGTTATTCTCCTCCGTGGACTGGCGTAATAAACAATACCGTGGAGAAATCTTACTTGATCCAGTCTGATATAAATCAATCCCAACGTTTCCATTTGTTACGACTCTAACATAAATCTGTCAAAAAAAATCTCCTTCCATCCATCACGACTTCATTCCAGTAACTATGTTTTCTTAATTTTTGCTCTCCCTCCCCCCCAAGAACTACGAAATGTAACATTAATAATCTGCCCTCAATGTCGTCTTTATATTCTTCATCCGCCCGGACAGTTTTGAAGGAAATCTTTGTTTTCTTTGGCAGAAGCCATTATTGCCAATTACTACTCTGAAATGATTTCTCATTTTGTGCCCCACATAGCACAATGGTATCTTTTTCCTTTGCCATAAATGACATCCGGTAAGCGGGAAAACGGCCAGAAATCTATTTTATTGCACTGAAGTTTCCCAAATAAGTCGGCTCCTGGCTACGAGAATTAAGAAGTCAGCACTCTCTCTCCATGAGCCGCCCTGTGCCACATTTTACACCTCAGCTTCTCACAATCAAGAAAATGGAAGAAAAATATTCATGATGAGAAACTTAACCTCCCATTAACCTTTCTGCCACTCAGAGATGTCACCTCATCACCTACAATACCTCCCACATCATCCAGCCGGGGCCAGCACCAGGGGCGCCGGAGGCTAGGGCCAACCGGTAACTGTAAAGTCATGGGTGGCTGCTGGGTAAGTATGAGCTATGTGTATGAAGCTGAGGATAGAGAGAGATACAGAGAGAGAGATAGAGAGGTAGATCACAGATAGATAGTAGATAGGACATTGACAGATAATATAGAGAGCTAATAGATAATAGATAGGAGATAGATAATATAGAGAGCTAATAGATAGATAATACTTGATAGATAGATAGATAGATAGATAGATAGATAATAGTTGATAGCTGATAGATACATAATAAATAGATAGATAGATAGATAGATAATAGATAGATAAATAGATAATAGTTGATAGCTGATAGATAGATAGATAGATAGATAATAGATAGAAAGATAATAGATAGATAGATAGATAGATAGATGATAGATAGATGATAGATAGATAGATGATAGATAGATAGATAATAGATAGATAATAGATAGATAGATAGATAATAGATAGATAGATAATAGTTGATAGCTGATAGATAGATAATAGATAGATAATAGATAGATAGATAATAGATAGATAGATAATAGATAGATAGATAGATAGATAATAGTTGATAGCTGATAGATAGATAGATAATATATAGATAATAGATAGATAGATAGATAGATAATAGTTGATAGCTGATAGATAGATAATAGATAGATAGATAGATAGAAAGATAATAGATACATAGATCGATAGATAATAGTTGATAATAGTTGATTTTTTTTTTATCATCCATCATTATTATCCATCCAGTGATCCTCCATCAATCAGTCCTCTATCCATTGAGCATCCATTCATCAATCCTCAACTAGTGATCTATCCATTGCTCCTCCAGTCATAGATCCTCCATCGATCATCCATTGATCGTCTATCTATCTATCATCAGTCCTCCATTCATCAGTCATCTATCGTTCCCTCATCCATCAATCCCCATCCATCCATCCTCCATCGATCCTCCATTTATCAGTCATCCAACCATCAGTCATCCATTTATCAATCCTCCCATTGATTCTCCATCTATTGCTCATACATTCATTGATCATCCATCAATACTCCATCTATCGATTCTCCATTGATCAATACCCCATTGATCATCCATAGGTTGTCCATCATCTGTTTATTGATTGCTCATCCATCCATCAATCAATTATCAATCATTCATCCATAGATTAATCATCATCAATCATCTGTTCATTGATTACCAATCATTCAATCTACCTTGCATTGTTCCTCCATCCATCGATCCTCCATCAATCATTCATCGATCCTCCATCCATCCACTATTATTCCATCCATCATCCATTCATCGATCAGCAATCAATCATCCATCCAATAATGAACCATAGATCATCCATTGATCCTCCATACATTGATCCTACATTACCCATCCATCAATTCATCCACCAATCATCCATCCATTGTTCCTCCATGCATCAATCATCCATCCATAGATTAATCATCTATCCATCCATCATCAATCCTCCTTCCATCCATTCATCATCCTTCCATCCATCATCAATCCATCGATCATTCATTCATAAATCAAACATCAATCTTGAATTCATTGATACTTCATCGATCAGCCATCCATCGATAATCCATCCATATTCCATACATCCATACATTGGTCATCAATAAATCATCCATCCCTCAATCATCCATAGATCATCCATTGATCCTCCATTATCCATCCATCAATCAATCATCTATCAATCTTGCATCCATCAGTCATCCATCTATCGATCATCCATCCATGAATAATCCATGGATAAGGTCATCAATGTTCACCATGGCCCTTTTGCACCACTTTTTTTCGGGTGTAAAACCCCATATTTTTGGGTGCAGCTCTTGGTTTCTCCATGCCTCAATTTCTCAGGACATCCCCACACAATCATCAGCAGAACAATCCCTCTAAATATAAATCATATCTCCTGGGGATTTAGTCAAGAAGAGGATGGTACAACTACACGTGACCACTAAACCCCTGGGCTTTGGGTGGACGTAAACTGTAGTGACCGATCCGCTCATGAAGATCAGGAGAAAATGTGCATAAAACTAGAGGAGGATCACAGATACGACTATTCCTTATCCCTGTACTAATGTAAAGCGAAAAGTCCCAACCAAAAAACATTAAAGTGCCGATAAATGTTGAATTTTCAGTGTTTCATTGGAATCCCATTGGCCTTTGATCTATTGGGGATTTGACTTTTATGCTGCCACTTTCTTGCCATCTATTTTAGGAGCCCTGAGCAATCTAGTTCCCAGCCCGATGTGTGTTTTCAGTAGCCCCGCTGTTTAATATTGTAGTCATGCTCCTCGGCATACGTTTATTTTACTACAAAACATGTCCTCAATCATGAAACGTCTGTAACTAAGTACCGGGCTCCAGGAAACGCTATAAATCACCGCACCAGCAGCCTCACTTAGCAGTAGCGCAAGTACAATACACAAGTCTATAGCGCCAGTGACCCATATCACCACCACTGGGAAACCACTAAGAGCTTTCCGGGGCTGTACAGTCAGGGCAAAGCAGAAACAGACCCACATGTGTTTTTGTAACAAGAAACCAATTCACAACATTTTGCTACATTAAAGAAACATTTAAGAAATTTATCGTCCTTCGTCAGGCTTCACGGAAAGAGACCGGGACCTACAACTGGTTCAAAGAATCAGCAAATTATGTTTTACTTAGTGTATGTGCGCAGGATAAAAGTTCACGTGGACGACTTTGTAAATTGGGAAACTTTGGAGGCCGATTCATCATTTGCGGGGAGGTTTTAAGTCACTTTTCGTTTTCTTTTTGTCCAGTGCTATTTGTTGACGTTTTTGTTGAAAAATGATTACAAAACGCTCTTCATTTTTGTCTTCTTGAAACACTTTATGCGCCACTAAAAGGTCACTAAATTTGCACAAATATTTTAGGCGTAGATAAAATCACTCCATAGTTGGGGTGTTAGGGACTGGAGTACATTCCTGCAAAAATTTGTAATTGATGAATCAGTCAAAAACATCTGAAAACCCCAAGTTTTGCTTAGAATAATGAACATAAAAAATATATAGAATTTTAAAACAAGTGAACACATAAATTAGAGTTTAAGAAAGGAACACGGTGTAAATGGAAAAAGAAGCAGACACATCAAAAACTAGACAAAAAAAAGTGCAAATGCAATAACGGATGGGATTTGGGAACATTTACAACTTTGTCGCAGAATGTGGCAGGTCACAAGGCGACACCATAGGAAATCACCACATTCATTGCTGCAATGTGTCACTGCGATGTCACTTCACCGTGTACCTCCAGCCTGATTCTACCTCTGGCATAAATGAGCTAATCACCTAACAAAGTAACAGTTTTCTCATTTTTTGGGTGATTCCCAACATGTTTACACCAATGGATAATCAGGAGCCAACGTTTCTATGAGCATTCATCTGCAACGCTGGTATTGGTAAACTAGTCCAGCTCCGTTCCAGGCCGGATCTTCCCAGCACCTCTGAAGGTGATTGACAGGTCTCTCCTTAGGCCTGTTTCACACATCCGTTTTACAGATCAGTTGTAATCCGCAAAAATGGCGGAAAACTGATCCGTCGGCGGATTGACAGCAACGTGTGGCACCGGACCGTTGTTCAGACGGATCCGGTGAAGGTTGAATTTTAAAGGAACCCGTGCCGGGAAAAAAGGAGAGAGAGAGAATGAATTTTACCGGCTCCCGGGACAGCATTTCAGGGTTAAAACTGCTTCCGGCTTTCACCTTTCGGGCATGCGCAGTTAAAAATAGTGGACCGTCAACCAAAAAAAAGTTGCAGTGTCCGTCTGGTCCGCCCAGAAGCCGCTAAAATTCTCACGGATCCGTCAAATAACGGACCCAACGGACGACCATCAGTCAAAATCCGCCACTAATGCAAATCAATGGGGGAAAAAACGGATCTGCCCCTTTTTTGGCGGATCCGTTTTTTTTACAAAATTGGCGGATTTTCACTAATGACCAAAAACGGATGTGTGAAACAGGCCTTACATGCACACATGAGGGAGATACCTGTAAATTACCTCTAGCAGTGCAGGAAAGAGTCATCCGGGGACAGAGCCGGACAAGACTGATCTCTGACTATGGTCCTCTACCAGATCTTTAAAATATATTTTCTCTGAACCCCACAGCATCAATGAGGATAATATAACGGGCTGCAATTAGCCAGAGTCTGATTCATGCTGCATGAATCAGGTGACAGGTTCCCTTTAAGGGACATCGACAGTACATGATTACTTGACATTAGAGATTAGCGACTTTTCCTTTTTTCGGGTCGAGTCGGGTTTCATGAAACCCGACTTTCTCAAAAGTCGGGTCGAACAAAATCGGCCGACTATAGGGAAAAGTCGGAGGCCGACTGAAACACGAAACCCAATGCAAGTGAATGGGGAAGCAAAGTCGGCAGTGAGTGGAGGACAGTAAACACACCTACAGTGCCCATTTCAATGCCAAAAACATCAATTCTTATTACTGAAGCTTGTCAACCTTAATTTACTTAATAATAGTTACACATTGAAAACTGGGGGTTATTTGGCTAAAGTTGTGGGGGGGTTGGTCTGGCTCCAGGTTTTCGTGTGCCCTGGGCCAAAGAGTATCAGTGCGCCCCTTTACACATACCACAACTCATGATGCTCCGATACGGCACAGAAATATAGGTATAGTACAATGACACATACTTCACTGCTTACATGACATGACTGATATCTATTGTAAATTGTACAATAGCTCAAAAAAAGGACAGTATATTACTCCATACAGTATGGCCACCACATTGTGCGCCATACAGAATAATGAGCCCAATATTTTTCTCCATACAGAAAAATTGGTGACATAATGTTCCATACAGTATCTGATGAGCTCCACATAATGCTACAGTATATGATGGTCCCCATGGACCATGGCTCCAGTGTGTTATGGGCCCAAATAATGCTCCACATATAATGGGCTCCATTTCTAATTCTCCAGTGTATAATGGGCCCCGTAAATGCTGCTCCAGTGTCTGATGTCCCCAATCTGGAATGCTCCAGTATATGATGGGCCTCATGGATGATGCTCCAGTGTATGATAGGCCCTAATAATGCTCAAAATATAATGGGCTCCATTTGTAATGCTTCAGTGTTTAAAGGGCCCCGTAAATGCTGCTCCAGTGTCTGATGTCCCCCATTTGGAATGCTCCAGTATATGATGGGGCTCATGGATGATGCTCCAGTGTATGATGGACCCTAATAATGCTCAATATATAATGGGCTCCATTTGTAATGCTCCAGTGTATAAAGGGCCCCGTAAATGCTGCTCCAGTGTCTGATGTCCCCCATTTGGAATGCTCCAGTATATGATGGGCCTCATGGATGATACTCCAGTGTCTGATGGGCCCTAATAAAGCTCCATATATAATGGGCCCGATTTCTAATGCTCCAGTGTATAATGTGCCCCATAGATGCTGCTCTAGTGTCTGATCTGCCCCATTTGGAATGCTTCAGTATATGATGGGCCTCATGGATGATGCTCCAGTGTATGATGGGCCCTAATGATGCTCAATATATAATGTATAAAAAAAAAAAGAAAAAAAAAAAAGCAGCACTGAAGACTCTTTCAGATAACACACTAGCAGCAGGGCAAGCGAGCTCCTGTAAGGCATATTGTGCCAATTCAGGCCAGGCGTCCAGTTTAGAGGCCCAATAGTCAAAGGGGAATGACTTGTGAGGGAGAACATCGATATGGGAGAAGTAGTTTGTAACCATAGTTGACAACTGCTGTCTCCTGTCACTTTTAATCGATGCAGCATTAGCAATCGCGTGAGCGGTACTTGAGAAATCATTCCACAACATGGTCATTAAACCCCTGTCTCCAACGCCACTTTGGCTGTGTGCACCACGAACACCTCTTCCATTGTGCCCACTACGGCTCGTGGGAGAACCAGCACCGCTGCTGTGTGCTGGGAAAGCCTCAAACAACCTGTTTACCAGAGTTGCTTGTTTGTTAGCCAATATTATCTCTAGGTTCTCCTGTGGCATGATGTTGTGTAATTTGCCTTTGTAGCGTCGATCGAGGATGCTGGCCAGCCAGTAGCCATGATCCCTCATCATTTTGGCAATGCGGGGGTCCCTTTTTAGGATCCGCATGGCATAATCGCACATGTGGGCCAATGTTCCAGGTGTCAATGATGCACTGCCAGTGGTGGGTGGAGGAGCACTTTCTGGCAAATCCACATCCCTACAGTCACACACAAACACTGTACCTGACTTTGGAACGCCAACATTTTCTCTTGCCCCCTGAGAAGCATCCTCCTGCCCAAAATAATCATCCCCCTCATCCTCCTCCTCCTCCTCTTCCTCCACCTTGTCCAGGACAGTTCCCTGACCAGACAATGGCTGACTGTCATCAAGGCTTCCCTCCTCCTCCTCTGCTGCAGAAGCCTGATCCTTAATGTGCGTCAAACTTTGCATGAGCAGACGCATAAGTGAGATGCTCATGCTTATGATGGCGTCGTCTGCGCTTACCAGCCGTGTGCATTCCTCAAAACATTGAAGGACTTTACAGAGGTCTTTCAGCTTTGACCACTGCACACCCGACAGTTCCATGTCTTCCCTCAAACTGCCTGCCCATGTATCCTCCCACAAATGCATTACAGCCTGCCTCTGTTCGCACAGCCTCTCAACCATGTGCAGGGTGGAGTTCCACCTTGTTGAAACGTCTATGATTAGGCGGTGCTTGGGGAGGTGGAGCAATTGCTGCATCTTCTGCATACGACTGGAGTGTACAGCCGAGTGACGGATGTGTGAGCACAGTCTTCGCACCTTATGGAGCAGGGATGTTAACTCCGGATAATTATTAAGGAAGCACTGCACCACCAGGTTCAACGTATGAGCCAGGCAAGGTTTGTGTGTGTTTTGCACGGGCTATGGCTGCCACAAAATTACAGCTGTTATCACTGACTACCTTGCCTGCCTCAAAATGTAGACTGCCCAGCCATGACTCTGTTTGTCGCTGCAAGTATTCGGCCAGTACCTCCGCGGTGTGTCTGTTGTCGCCCAAAGACATCATCTTTAACACAGCCTGCTGATGCTTACCACTAGCTGTTCCATAGTGGGACACCTCGTGTAAGACGCTGCCAGCTGCGGATGGAGTGCTCGTGCAACTGCGCTCTGTGGATGAGCTTTCGCTGATAGAGGAGGAGGAGGAGGATCGAAAGTCTACAGCCAACTGTTTCCTATACCATGGGCTAGGCAGCACTGTTCCACTGCCGCTGTCCCCAGTGGAGCCTGCATCCACCACATTAACCCAGTGCGCAGTGATGGACACGTAACGCACCTGGCCATGACCACTGGTCCATGCATCTGTTGTGAGGTGCACCTTTCCATTCACTGACTGTTTTACTGCATGGACAATGCGGTCTTTCACATGCCGGTGGAGGGCAGGGATGGCTTTTCGAGAAAAGAAGTGCCGACTGGGTAGGTCATAGCGTGGGACAGCGTAGGCCATGAGGTCGCGGAAAGCTTCGCTTTCAACCAAACGGTAGGGCATCATCTCTAATGAGATTAGTTTGGCAATGTAGGCATTCAAATAAAGTGTACGAGGATGAGTACTTTCTTGTCCTACTCAGAGTGTCTGGTTGGGTGAGCTGGACTGGAGAGCTGCATATGGGGGAAGTAGCGGTGGACCAGACGGAGTGAGAGGGGGTTGGTGATGGTATTGGTGGTGATGGCCTAGATTCAGTGTTGTGTTGCAAAACCATTGTGATACCCTGAGTGCTTTGGCCTTGCGACAACACCGCCACATTTAGTGCTGGTGGTGTGCTTAACGGTGGCGGTGGTCTTACAGTGGGGGAAGCGATGGAGCGTTGCTGGCTACCTGCAGTCGGAGGAGGTGCACACGTGCTACCTGAGGTTTTGTAGTCCGTCCACGCTTGCAAGTGCATGTTGATTAAATGTCTAAGCATGCAACTGGTATTCAAATTTCTGAGTTGTTTACCTCAGCTAAAGGTCCTTCCGCACTTCTTACAGGTAACCTTTGCCTCATCAGTAGGATTTTGGACAAAGAAGTGCCACACTGCACTCTTTTGTGGTATACATTTTCTGGCCTTGCACGCTTTGCTAAGTTGACCGTCTGGCCAAGCGGTCCTGCAACTCTTTTAGTTTTTGGTCCACGTTTTTGGACAGCTACGGGCCTGCCAGATAACCGCTGCTGCGATGTCAATGCCTGCTGTGGATCCTTCTCCTTATCTGAACTATTGCCAGCACCACCCTCCTCCCCCAATGGATGCCAATCTGGGTCAAGAACTGGGTCATCCATCACCTCCTCTTCAAAGTCATCTGCACCTTCCTCTTTACCTTCCTCTGTATCACCCTGTAAGGTGGTATAGTATGCGGGAAGGGGCACCTGAGTTTCATCAGGGTCAGATTCTGGCTCAATAGACTGCGAGGGCAATGTAGTGCTCTGGGTCGATGTACCAGCAGAATCATCTAGCGGTGGCTGTGCATCAGTGCACTCCATGTCAGATTCATCTTGTACTGGGGAATTCTGGATTTGACTGGATAACCCAGGCATGGTATGTGAAAAGAGCTCCATAAAGTAATCTGAAGTGTGGGCTGCCGCATCCTAAACTTTTGGTGGGGGTGAAGGACCCAAGGAAAGGTGTTTTTCCTGACCAGAACCCTGCACCGACGACTCCGTGCTTGCAGGTTTCGAACATTCAGAAGAGGAGGCAATAGAGCTGGTGGCTGTTTCGGCAATGTACGCCAAAGCCTGTTCCTGATGCTCCGGCTTTAAAAGCGGTTTTCCTACTCCAAGAAAAGGCAACCTTACAGGCCTTTTTGGGCCAGATTATGACGCAGGCTCAACACCTCCTGCCTTAGCTGCTATTGTGCTTTTGTCAGAACCAGCAGATGCACCACCACCATCAGTACCAGCTGCGCCCCCCCTGCCCACGTCCGCGGCCTCTTCCACCATACTTCCTCATGTTTGGGAAAATGTACCAAAAATACCAGCAGAGAGATGGTACTGTATGAGGAGCGTCCAGCTGTATAAGGTGTATGAAAAAAAATTAAATCTACGTATATATTTTGTTAGTCATAGATGCTCTCACAGTATGTATTAGACTGTAATTCAACAAGCAGATATACGGAACTGTATCAGAAGTGTACAGCTGTATACAGCGTCGGACTGGAACACCTTGGGCCCACCAGAGAAAATCATTCTTGGGGCCCACTATGTAGCTGCATAGAGTTAAATACCAGACCACCAATTATGCGGTAAAACACGCTAATATCCGGGTATAATATAAGGTTGTACATGTCTTAATTATGTAGCAGGAGTTGGGGTAGCCCCCTCATAGAATATAAAGCAGCCCCCTCACATAGTATAATGCAGCCATCTCATAGAATATAATGCAGCCATCTCATAGAATATAATACTGCCCCCCTCATAGGGTATAATACTGCCCCCCTCATAGGGTATAATGCACCCCCTCATAGGGTATAATGCTGCCCCCCCTCATAGGGAATAATGCTGCCCTCCTCATAGGGTACAATGCTGCCCCCCTCATAGAGTATAATGCTGCCCCCCTCATAGGGTATAATGCTGCCCCCTCATAGGGTATAATGCTGCCCCCCTCATAGGGTATAATGCTGCCCCCCTCATAGGGTATAATGCTGCCCCCCATAGGGGTATAATGCACTCCCTCATAGGGTATAATACTGCCCCCCTCATAGGGTATAATGCTGCCTCCTCATAGGGTATAATGCTGCCCCCTCATAGGGTATAATACTGCCCCCCTCATAGGGAATAATACCCCCTCATAGGGTATAATGCTATATAGATATATAGATATAGAGTTAGATAGATATAGATAGAAAGATAGATGTAGAAATAGATAGATATAGAGATAGATAGTAGATAATGGATAGAAAGTAGATAATGGATAGATATAGATAGAAAGATTCATAGAGATAGATAGATATAGATAGAGATAGATATAGAAAGAACTATAGATAGATAGATAGATAGATAGATAGATAGATAGATAGATAGATAGATAGATCGGTAGATAGATATAGAGATAGATAGAAAATAGATAATGGATAGATAGATAGATATAGAGAGATAGCTATAGATAGAAAGATATAGAGATAGATAGATATATAGATAGAGATAGATAATAGATAGAGATATACAGATATAATAATAATAATATAGACATATATAGATAGATATAGAGATAAATATATATATAGATAGATGGCTATAAATAAAAATAGATATAGAGATATATATATATAGAGATAGATAGATATAGAGATAATAGATATAGAGATAGATAGATAGGTATAGAGACAGATAGATATAGAAAGATAGATATAGAGATAGATATAGAGATAATAGCTAGATATAGAGATATGTATAGAGATCGACAGATATAGAGTTAGAAAGATAGATAGATATAGAGAGAGATATAGAGATAGATAGAGATAGCTAGATAGATAGATGGATAGATAGATATAGATAATAGAGATAATAGATAGATATAGAGATAGATGGATAGATCAATAGATAGATAGATAAAGAGATAGAGATAGATAGATAATGAGATATAGAGATAGATATAGAGATATAGTGTTAGATAGATAGATATAGAGATAGATAGATATAGAGATAGATATAGAGATAGATATAGAGATAACAGATAGATATAGAGATAGATATAGAGATATAGAGATAGATATAGAGATAATATATAGATAGATAGATAGATAGAGATAATATATAGATAGCTATAGAGAGAGATATAGAGATAGATATAGAGAGAAACAGACGTAGATATAGAGATAGATATAGAGATAGATAGGTAGATAGATATAGAGATAATAGATAGATATAGAGATAGATAGATATAGATATAAAGATAGATAGAGATAGAGAGAGCGGTAGAGAGATAGATATAGACAGAGATAGATACAGAGATCGATAAATAGATAGAGAGATAGATATAGATATAGATAATAGATAGAGATAGATAAAGATAGATAATAAATATAGAGATAACAGATAGATATAGAGATAGAGTAAGATAGAAAGATATAGAGATAGGTAGATATAGATAATAGAGATAGCTAGATAGACATAATAGATAGATATAGATATAGATAGATATAGAGATAGATAGAAAGATAGATATAGAGATAGATGTAGAGATAGAAAGATAGATATAGAGATAGAGCGATAGAGATAGATATAGATAATAGATAGAGATAAATAGATAGATAGAGAAAGATAGATAGATAGAGAGATAGATATAGAGATAGAAAGATAGATAGATAGATATACAGAGAGATAGATATAGAGATAAATAGATAGATATAGAGAGAGATATAGAGATAATAGATATATATAGAGATAGATAGATATAGATATAGAGAGAGATAGATACAGAGAAAAGATATAGAGATAAATAGATAGAGAAAGATAGATAGAGCGATAGATAGATATACAGAGAGATAGATATAGAGATAGATAGAGATATATAGATAGATAGCTATAGAGAGAGATATAGAGATAGATATAGAGAGAAATAGATATAGATATAGAGATAGATATATAGAAATAGATATAGAGATAGATATGGATATAGAGATAGAGCGATAGATAGCGTGAGATATAGATATAGAGATAGATAGATACAGAGAAAAGATATAGAGATAGATAACGGATAGATAAATAGATAGGTATAGAGATAGATAGATAGATATAGATATTAGATAGAGATATATATAGATAAAGATAGATAGATATAGATGGTAGCTAGATAGATAATAAATATAGAGATAGATAGATAGACATAATAGATAGATATAGAGATATATATAGATATAGAGATAGATGTAGAGATAGAAAGATAGATATAAAGATAGAGCGATAGAGATAGAAATAGATAGATATAGATAATAGATAGAGATAGAAAGATAGATATAAGAGAGATAGAGAGAGAGAGATATATATAGAGATAGATAGATAGATTGAGAGAGACAGATAGAGAGAGAGAGCGAGAGAGATATAAAAAACAAAACAAAACACAATACTCACCTCTCCTCCTCGCTCCCACCTGATCCCGGCTTCAGTGTCAGGAGCTGCCCCCTCTGCCAGACACACAGCGGGTGCGCGATGTAGTGACGTCATCGCGCACTGGCTGTGAGCCAGGAGCAGAGAGGACTGAGGGCGGCGCCAGCCCTGATTTACAGCTGTAGTCTGCAGAGCGGCTTACTGGGCTGGGGGCGGGGCCTCTGGGGGTGGAGACCTGAAATGATATTCACTGCTTCGCAGTGAATATTCATTTCTCTTTAGCAGCGGGGACAGGGGCTCCTGCCTCCTGACACCCGCTGCTGCTCCGCTGGCAGGGGCCCCCATAGCAGCTGCAAGGTGTGCGACACACCACTGGCTGGGGGCCCCTGGAGCAGCGGGGGCCCTAGGCAACTGCTGGCCCTGTATGCCTGCAGGTGCCAGGGCCCACCAGATGCCAGGGCCCACCGGAGAATCCACCGGTTCTCCGGTGGGCCAGTCCGACGCTGGCTGTATACGTTTTTCATGTAACTAACAATCTCCGTATATGTATTTACGGAGTGTCACACACACACGCTGACTCTGTATAGATGTGACTGTAATGCGAACGGCAGATATACAATACTGTTTGGGAATCAGACAGCTCTATACGGTGTGTGTATTGAAAATTGTCAATGTCCGTCTATTTGGATAGGGACTGACACGCTGTCTCTGTCTAGTTTTGACCGTTATCAAACAGCAGATATACAAAACTGTTTGAAAAGCGGACAGCACTCACTCTAAGGTGTAGGTCTGGAAAAATGGAAAAACTCCTCGGCTTTTTTTCCAGAGTCACACACAGATAGCTTCTATTTGTCCGTGATACAAGGCGGTACACGGTAGTGTGTGAGGAGCATACGCCACTATACGGTGTCTGTATGGAAAATTGTCAATCTCCGTCTATTTGTATAGGGACTGACACACACTGTCTCTGTCTAGTTTTGACCGTAATTAAACAGCAGATATACAAAACTGTTTGAATAGCGGACAGCACTCTAAGGTGTAGGTCTGGAAAAACGGACAAACTCCTTGGCTTTTTCTTCCAGAGTCACATACAGATAGCTTGTATTTGTCCGTGATACCAGTCGCCGGTATACGGTGCTATACGGTGTGTCAAAAATTGAACGCTCAGTAACTCACCAGGACAAAATAATAAAAGTTGGAGTGCTTTGAAAAAAGCAGTTTGAACAGCAGTGTGCATACAGCAATGCAGCTAGCAGGTAGGCTTAAAAGGCAGCCTAATCACCACCAGCGCTGCTCCACAAAAGCAAAAATCTTCCCCTTTCACTGCACACTAACTGTACAGTGAAAAGCGCTAGCAGCAGAAGATATTTTTTTTCTTCTTCCCTGCCTAACGCTCTCCCTATTCAGAATCAGCAGCAGCAACCTCTCCCTATGCTAAGATCGGCAGAAGTAAGATGGCGGTCGGCGGTCACAGCCTTTTATACCCACTGTGACACCACACAAAGCCAGCCAATCACTTCAATGCCCTTCTCTAAGATGGTGGTGGCCGCTGCACATGTCATTGCGTTGCCCACGGTGTGCGTCCTCCATTATTGGCTGAGAAAAGGCGCTGGAAGCATTATTTGAAATGCGACTTTGGCGCTCTGATTGGCGACCTCATGGCCGACCTCACGCTATGGTCGGGTTTCGATCGGCGAAACCCGACTTAAGGAAAGTCGGCTATTTTTGAATTTGACCAACCCGTTTCGCTCATCTCTACTTGACATTCATCAGATAAAATTATGTTTTGGCTTCCCGCCAAAAAAATTATCATTCTCGGCAGCACATTGTATTGTGTTAACAAAACTCGTGCTGCCGAGAACATGTGTACAGAACTATCTACTACAGATTAGTAAGTGTGCATGTGAATCTGGGTCGCCGAATGTATACAGATTATTAAATGAATGCTCATCAGGTCAGTAAACAAGCAGCTGATCATTTAGTGCCCCAGTTCGGCCAGTGTGAACGGATCATATGCAGTAAATGCATACATACTGTACATACATATGTATGACTGTCCAGATCTCAGTTGAGAAGTGGATCCAATCAATGTTGGGTCGGAGTGGCAAGTAACATTGACATTGAGGGTCCCCTATTCAGGTATATGCAAATATTACATTACTCTTTCACAAATTTAAATGAATGATGAGATGTCGCCCCTGACAGTACATTGGGAATCAAGCATATTGGGCCAACTACTACTTATATTGAGGGGTTGGGGACCTATTCCTCCACAGTGGCCCACCAGGGGATTCTCCTCTCGTCTGTGGGCCAGTCCAAGCTGGATCGAATACAACCATTGTTCAATGTGATAAACCACCGGAACTGTAGTCTGACACGTTGTGGTAACTAGCAGACAATTGTGCAGTGCCTCCTGTGTTTATCTCACAGAGCATTGCCCAAAGTGGATAGCTTTGCATTTGCTTCTCAGTCGAGAGCAGAACTAGATGCGTACAGGATTACAAGAGTAAAACATAAGATAAAAACAAAAGGAGCAAATACCCTGCAGTAACTAAGTACCCTGTGTTATTTTATTTATTTACAGACGGGTATTTGTTCATTTTGTTTTTATCTTGGGTTTTGTCAGTTTAGTGGCCAGTGTGAACATGCGCCTACACTTTACATGCGAGCAATTTATATTACAGCTCACCTCTTTAGGTTTTTGTTTCAGGATTACAAGATTGTTCACATTTCCTGACAGCAAACACATACTTTAAAAAAAAGTGAAAAATGGAACACAGAGTATAGTAGAAAGTTTCCATTTATACAGCGGGCACACTCTATTTACATGAAATTGAAAAAAAAAATTCTTAAATTGTCCACGGTGCAAAAGATTTGGAATGTTTTCGTTCACTGGGAATCTCGCACGTGGCAAATTGGCAAAATAATATCCCTTGAAATTCTGTTCCATTCATTCTCCAAACTGAAAATCACTCTGACAAATTGATTGTACTATGTCTAATTGCACCAGACGTGGCATAATATCCAGAAGTATTCGATGGAAGCTGCTTGTACTCGCTCATGCATTTCATCCACAGTTTGGTAAGATTCCCTGCGCTGAGTTTCCTATGAACAAGAGACGGAACAATCCTTTCGATTGTCGGACTGGTTACGTAAAAATAAAAAAAATCAGTTCCTTTATTGGTCATAAGAGTCCTCTGAAAGACGGAGATGAAAGTCGGTAAGAGCTTTTTGCTTACATCTGGAAATGTCGGCAAGGCTGTCAGTTTTCAAATGGGGCTGATCTAAGGATCAAAGAAGCCTTAGGATGTGTAGAATGATTACTTGGACTATTCAGTTGTTTTTCTGCTGAAATCCGTACAAAAGCCTCTTCCTTCGCATGGGGTGGTCTGTCCTGGTTTCTGTACTACGTAAAGCTATTTTATTGTAACGTGTCTATGTATTGGTGAGAGGCAATGGACATCATCTTGCCTGACATACTTCATTTAGGGATGGAGTCCTGTTGGTTGGGTGGGGATGGAGCATTGTAAGAATGACCGAATGCTTATAGGGAACTTGTCCAGTTGTTTGTGCAATCCTATGGTAAAGAGCAAGAGGAGCTGAGCAAATATATACAGTTGTACTCAAAAGTTTACATACCCCAGCAGAATTTTTGCATTCTTGGCCTTTTTTCAGTGAACATGAATGATAACACCAAAACTTTTTCTCCCCTCATGGTTAGTGGTTGGGTGAAGCCATTTACTGTCAAACTACTGTGTTTTTAAATCATAATGACAACCCAAAACATCCAAATGACCCTGTTCAAAAGTTTACATTCCCTAGTGATTTTGGCCTGATAACATGCGCAGAAGCTGACACAAATGAGTTTGAATGGCTACTAAAGGTAATATCCTCACCTGTAACAAATGCCAGGAAAATTGTTCTCTGAAAACTAGCGATGGGGCTGTTTCAAGATGCACAATAAGGAGACACTTGAAGAAAAATGGGATGCCTTGTCGAGTTGCCAGAAGAAAGCCAAATGACCCTGATCAAAAGTTAACAATGATAAATGTAAGGTTATACACATGGGAAGAAGGAATCAATATCACCATTACACACTGAACGGGAAACCACTGGGTAAATCTGTCATGGAGAAGGACTTGGGGATCCTAGTTAATGATAAACTTACCTGGAGCAGCCAGTGCCAGGCAGCGACTGCCAATGCAAACAGGATCTTGGGGTGCATTAAAAGAGGTCTGGATACACATGATGAGAGCATTATCCTGCCTCTGTACAAATCTCTGGTTAGACCGCAAATGGAGTACTGTGTACAGTTTTTGGCACCGGTGCTCAGGAAGGATATAATGGAACTAGAGCGAGTACAAAGGAGGCAACAAAATTAATAAAGGGGATGGAGGAACTGCAATACCCAGAGAGATTAGCAAAATTAGGATTATTTAGTCTAGAAAATAGACTAATGAAGGGCGATTTAATAACCATGTATAAATATATAAGGGGACAATACAAATATCTCTTTGAGGATCTGTTTATACCAAGGAAGGTGACGGTCACAAGGGAACATTCTCTGCGTCTGGAGGAGAGAAGGTTTTTCCACCAACATAGAAGAGGATTCTTTACTGTTAGAGCAGTGAGAATCTGGAATTCCATGCCTGAAGAGGAGGTGATGGTGAACTCAGTCGAGGGGTTCAAGAGGGGCCTGGATGTCTTTCTGGAGCGTACACATATTGTATCTTACAGTTATTAGGTTCTTTAGAAGGATGTAGATCTGGGGATTTATTGTGACGGAATATAGACTGAACTGGATGGACAAATGTCTTTTTTCGACATTGCTAACTATGTTACTATGTTACATACCTCATTTCTTAATACCCTGTATTGCCCCCTCTAACATCAATGACAGCTTGAAGTCTTTTGTGGTAGTTGTGGATGAGGTTTTTTATTTTCTCAGATAGTAAAGCTGCCCACTCTTGTCAAAAAGCCTCCAGTTCCTGTAAATTTCTGGGCTGAACTGCATGCTTGAGATCTCCCCAGTGTGGCTCAGTGTGTTCTGGATCGTTGTCATGTTTGAACAACCAAGTATGTCCCACCCGCAGCTTCTGGGCTGATCATTGCAAATTTGCCTTCAGTATTTGGTGAAAACGTGCTGCATTCTTCTTTCCTTCAACTTTGACCAAGTTTCCTGTGCCTTTGTAGCTCACACATCCCCAAAACATCAGTGATCCACCTCCGTGCTTTACAGTAGGAATGGTGTTCCTTTCATCAAAGGCCTTGTTGACCTCTCTCCAAATGTAATGTTTATGGTTGTGGCCAAAAAGTTCAGTTTTGTCTCATCACTCCAAATTACCTTGTCCAGAAGTTTTGAGGCTTGTCTCTGTTGCTTTGCGTATTGTAGGCAAGATACTTTATGGCATTTGCCCAGTAATGGCTTTCTTCTGGAGACTCAACCATACCACCCATTTTCCTTCAAGTGTCTCCTTATTGTGCATTTGGAGACAGCCACACTGCTGCTTTCAGAGAGTCCAGTATTTCAGCTGATGTTATTTGTGAGTTTTTCTTTGCATCCCGAACAATTTTCCTGACAGTTGTGGATTAAATTTTTGTTGGTCTACCTGACAGTGGTTTTGTTTTTACAGAGCCCCTGATTTTCCATTTGTTAATCAAAGTTTGAACACTGCTCACTGGCATTCTCCATTCCTTGGATATCTTTTTGTATCCCTTTCCAGTTTTATACAGTTCAACTTACCTTTTCCCGTAGATCTGTTGACAATATTTTTCTTTTCCCCATGACTCACAATCCTAAAACGTCAGTGACTGGATGAAAGATGCAAGAGTCTGTCTGGATCCCAGAAACTCACTCAGCTTTTATGCCCACACACTGATTTCAAGCAAACAGGTCACAGGTGAGGATGTTACCTTTAGTAGCCATTCAAATTAATTTGTGTCAACTTCTGTGCATGTTATCAGGCCAAAATCACCAGAGTATGTAAACTTTTGATCAAGGTCATTTGGATGTTTTGGGCTGTCATTATGATTTAAATGGAAAAAACACAGTAGTTTGACAATAAATGTCTTTACCCAACCACTAACCATGAGTGGAGAAAAAATTTTGGTTTTATCATTCATATTCTCTGAAGAAAGGCCAAGAAAGCAAAAATTCTGCCAGGGAATGTAAACTTTTGAGCACAACTGTAGGTTTGTGCAGAGGCAGGTAAAAATTAAATTTGGTGCCACCTCCTATACACAGCTTAAGCAATTCGAGTAGTTATCATGTGACCGCTCAAATGCTATTTGCATACTTACAATCACGTGCCAATGTTCTTTTCTACATAATTCTTTTAATGTTCATTTATAAACAACAGCCGCTGCTTCACTGAGAGGAGCAAGAAGGGAAGCTAGTTGGCACGTGACTAGAGTTGAGCGATACCGTCCGATACTTCAAAGTATCGGATCGGAATGGATCGGCCGATCTTAAAAAAAAGTATCGGTATCGCCGATTCCGATACCGGAAGTCCCATTCAAGTCTATGGGACTTCCGGTATCGGAATAAGAAAAATCCTGTTTTTCCCTTGTACAGCCTCTCTGGGGTCTGTACGGGCCTTTCGGGGGGCTGTGCCGGCCTGCCAGGGGGTCTGTGCAGGCTCCGGTGGTCTGTGCCGGCCTGCCGGGGGGCTGTGCAGGCTCCGGTGGTCTGTGCCGGCCTGCCGGGGGGCTGTGCCGGCCTGCCAGGGGGGCTGTGCAGGCTCCGGTGGGCTGTGCCGGCCTGCCGGGGGGCTGTGCCGGCCTGCCGGGGGGCTGTGCAGGCTCCGGGGGGCTGTGCCGGCCTGCCGGGGGGCTGTGCAGGCTTCGGGGGTCTGTGCAGGCATCGTCCGATGGGACTACAAGTCCCATCGGGCGATGCCTGCTACCATGACAGTGATTGACACATTAGCCAATGATGGGACAGTAGTAGTCCCATCATCCGGCTAATGTGTTGAATGTAAAAAAAAAAAAAAAAAAAAAATTACATGCTACATACATACAACATGCATACTACATACATGTTACATTCATACTACATACTACATACATGCTACATTCATACTACATATATACTACATGCAACATACATACTACATACATACTACATGCAACATACATACTACATATATACTACATGCATGCAACATGCATACTACATATATACTACATGCTACATACATACTACATATATGCTACATACATACTACATATATACTCCATGCATGCTACATACATACTACATACATACTACATATATGCTACATACATACTACATGCTACATACATACTACATATATACTACATGCATGCTACATACATACTACATGCTACATACATACTACATATATACTACATACATACTACATGCATGCTACATACATACTACATGCTACATACATACTACATATATACTACATGCATGCTACATACATACTACATGCTACATACATACTACATATATACTACATACATACTACATACATACTACATGCATGCTACATACATACTACATATATACTACATGCATGCTACATACATACTACATGCTACATACATACTACATATATACTACATGCATGCTACATACATACTGCATGCTACATGCATGCTACATACATACTACATACATACTACATGCTACATACATACCACATATATACTACATACATACTACATACAATACATTCATACAATACATACATAGACATACAGTACATATAACATAGAGTAACATACTTACCAATACTTGTCACATTGTTCCCCGAAGCCATTGTCTTTTACGGAATAAATATTAACATAACAAACCACAAAAATACTCACCCACGATCCGAAGCAGTCCACGAGTGTGTCCCACGACGATCTTGGGTAGAGAACTGCAGCATCAGCTGTTGCTGCCGTTCTCTACGGGCTGCAGGAATCCAATGACGGAAGGTAGGTATCCTTCCGCACTGTATTCCTCCGCCACTTAAAAAAAAAAAAGTCCCTAGTCTCACTTTATGCCATTGCTGTGTGGGAAATTCCCACGCAGCAATGGCATAAAGTGAGACTAGGGACTTTTTTTTTTTTTAAGTGGCGGAGGAATACAGTGCGGAAGGATACCTACCTTCCGTCATTGGATTCCTGCAGCCCGTAGAGAACGGCAGCAACAGCTGATGCTGCAGTTCTCTACCCAAGATCGTCGTGGGACACACTCGTGGACTGCTTCGGATCGTGGGTGAGTATTTTTGTGGTTTGTTATGTTAATATTTATTCCGTAAAAGACAAAGGCTTCGGGGAACAATGTGACAAGTATTGGTAAGTATGTTACTCTATGTTATATGTACTGTATGTCTATGTATGTATTGTATGAATGTATTGTATGTAGTATGTATGTAGTATATATGTGGTATGTATGTAGCATGTAGTATGTATGTAGTATGTATGTAGCATGCATGTAGCATGCAGTATGTATGTAGCATGCATGTAGTATATATGTAGTATGTATGTAGCATGTATGTAGCATGCATGTAGTATATATGTAGTATGTATGTAGCATGTAGTATGTATGTAGTATATATGTAGTATGTATGTAGCATGTAGTATGTATGTAGCATGCATGTAGTATATATGTAGTATGTATGTAGCATGTAGTATGTATGTAGCATGCATGTAGTATATATGTAGTATGTATGTAGCATGTATGTAGTATGTATGTAGTATATATGTAGTATGTATGTAGCATGTAGTATGTATGTAGCATGCATGTAGTATATATGTAGTATGTATGTAGCATGTAGTATGTATGTAGCATGCATGTAGTATGTATGTAGTATGTATGTAGTATATATGTAGTATGTATGTAGCATGTAGTATGTATGTAGCATGCATGTAGTATATATGTAGTATGTATGTAGCATGTAGTATGTATGTAGTATATATGTAGTATGTATGTAGCATGTAGTATGTATGTAGCATGCATGTAGTATATATGTAGTATGTATGTAGCATGTAGTATGTATGTAGCATGCATGTAGTATATATGTAGTATGTATGTAGCATGCATGTAGTATGTATGTAGTATATATGTAGTATGTATGTAGCATGTAGTATGTATGTAGCATGCATGTAGTATATATGTAGTATGTATGTAGCATGTAGTATGTATGTAGCATGCATGTAGTATGTATGTAGTATGTATGTAGTATATATGTAGTATGTATGTAGCATGTAGTATGTATGTAGCATGCATGTAGTATATATGTAGTATGTATGTAGCATGTAGTATGTATGTAGCATGCATGTAGTATGTATGTAGTATGTATGTAGCATGCATGTAGTATATATGTAGTATGTATGTAGTATGTATGTAGTATGTATGTAGTATATATGTGTTATGTATGTAGTATGTATGTAGTATATATGTGGTATGTATGTAGTATGTATGTAGTATGTATGTAGCATGTAGTATGTATGTAGCATGCATGTAGTATGTATGTAGTATTTTTTTTTTTTTTTTAACATTTAACACATTAGCCGGATGATGGGACTACTACTGTTCCATCATTGGCTAATGTGTCAATCACTGTCATGGTAGCAGGCATCGCCAGATGGGACTTGTAGTCCCATCGGACGATGCTTGCACAGACCCCCGGACATCAGCACAGTCCCCCGGCAGGCCGGCACAGCCCCCCGGCAGGCCGGTACAGACCCCCACAGGGTGCACAGACCACCGGCAGGCCGGCACAGCCCCCCGGCAGGCCGGTACAGACCCCCACAGGGTGCACAGACCACCGGCAGGCCGGCACAGCCCCCCGGCAGGCCGGTACAGACCCCGGGCAGTCCACACAGCCCCCCGGCAGGCCGGCACAGCCCCCCGGCAGGCCGGCAGAGACCCCCGGAAGGCCCGAAATGACGGCGCATCATGATGCGCACACACCGCGCATCATGATGACGTCAGGCTGTCAATCAACTTTGAACTTCCGATTCCGATGCCGACTTCCGATATTGAAAAAATATCGGAAGTCGGTATCGGAATTCCGATACAGCAAGTATCGGCCGATACCCGATACTTGCGGTATCGGAATGCTCAACACTACACGTGACCGATAAATATGAAAATTGCATATGTGTGGTCATGTGATGGCCACTGGAATCGGCAAGCAGACCTGAATCCTGATAGTGAGTATATTATACGCTGTTAGGATTTGGCATGCTACAATGCCTAATTTTATAATTAATGCTTCTAAGTTAAACAGATATGTAGCACCCCTTAAATTGTCAGAACACATGAGCCTGGTGGACAATCAGTGACTACAGAGACCAGCAGGGGACCCTGGAAACTTTAGAATGTAAGCAGTTTGGGGGCAGTAAAGTGGGAATTACTTATTGTATTAGTTTACATCATTCTGATTCGTTCTTTAATAAATGTTTCATGTCCTGACAACTCCCTTAAATAAAATAGTAAAACAATGTATAAATAGTAATACCAGATACACCGACAAGCAAAAGGGTAACAATGTTTTGAACTTTTGAATTTCAGGTTCCATATCTCACCATCTACTGCTGCTTCGAATGTGAGACTGCCATCATTTTATAGACAATCATCTTAGCTATCTCATACATACGCTCGTAAATGCAGATTCTTGTCATGTCACTGCATTCTTACTGTTTTGCTCCTAAAAATCTAAATTTTAATTTTTATTTTTTTGTTAGTATTTTGTAAATCCACTTTTGACTTTCAGCACTGCCTGAATATTTCTGAGCATGTGCTTAATCAGATTCAAGCATGTGTCGACCAAAGTCTGATCCCAGGTCTCTTCTACCCGTTCCCAAAGTTTGTGCATACTGGTCGCCTCACTTTACCCATAAGTGTTCGATTGGGTTGAGGTCTGGGGCGTGTGGGGGCCAATCCAGCACCTCTACTGCTTTGTGATTGAACAGTTCAATCTTGCCACATAATTCGGGTCATTGTCGTGCTGGAACACTATGTTGTCCTTTTCATACCCATTGTACTCATGTGAGCGAAGTAATTCATCTTGTAGGATACTCACATATTGAGACCACTAACAATCCATGTGAAGCAACCCCATGTCATCAAGTTTCTGTTACGGGCTGGTGGAACGCACCAAATAATAAAGATGAAATAATATATAAGGTGCGTTCGCAGCCCAGGGCCCACCGTGCAGAGGTGACCAACTGCAGCTAAAACAATGGGGAGAAGACATGTAGGAGAGAGCCGGACACCGGTGGGAAAACACTAACCCGGTGCGAACAGGCACGAACCCCTTTACTTCACGAGGCACGTGCCAGCCGGAGAACAACCGCAACCTGTTAGCGTCACAGGTTATGGTAGTGTGAACCACTGCTTAGTACGGGTGCACTGTCCGCCCAGACGGACGCCACTAACCAGCCTAACAACTGAGCTGGAAAGTGCTCCTAAGGCGCACGGCGTTACTTAGGCGGACGCTGCGGTAGCAGTGATCCAGAAGGCCTGTACTGGCCGACGCCCAAGGCGCAAGAGGAAGACGATAAGGAACATTGCGGTGCTATGCAGTGTCAGAGCTGCTGTGCTGACTCCAATTCCTAAACCCTAACACATGCGTAATATCCAAGTAGGGGGGAATTATAATGCGTCAGTCACCAGGCTCATTCATCCATCATCACACATACACTAATTATTATAGCCTCAGAGTCTATCATAGCGCATGGTGGGGCGGCCATGCGAACCTTTTATAGCCGTGCCCTTCTGGGACCTTCCTGATCCTCCTGATGGACCAATCAGAACAGGAGAAGGACCTGAGCATGTGACTCCCGATCCCCAATGGGAGATCATCTCATGAGCATGCCCAGTGGACCGAAGGAAGGACTTAGACTCTGGAGTCTTTTGCTGCTGGCCAGGCTGCATTGCCATAACTGGACCAGAGGTGGCAGCAGCAACCGAACCCACAATGCTGGTGTGGGCAGACTCCACTGCGGCTGGAGAGGAATGGGAGACCGATGAAGGCAAGGCTCGGCATTCCCGCTGTGCATCGCCCGGAACCCGACACCTAACAGATTCCTTCACCGAACTTGCTGGTTCCTTCAATTTCTTGATCCCTTAACCCCTTTTTCCCTTGTTTCTTCCAGACCCATTTGCACCCATCAGAGCCTAATCTGTTGACTTTCATCTTATCGCTCCAAAGCTGCATCCCCAGTAGCTGCTTTTTCACAGGTTCCTGAACAGCAGATGTGATTGGTGGTGTGGGATCCAGGTGTCCAAGTCGTCAGCAGGGACAAGCCCTGTTTAATGCGTTGATTGCACACCACATGATTAATTTTGTGCTTTTCACAAATAGCAGCGACAGTTTGCATTAACAAGACTGTTGTGATAGATGAAAAACATCATTCAATTGTCTCATCAGAAATCTCAGACTCAAAGGTATAAAGGAAGTGAATAAAGAGACATGAATGGAGCACAGCTAACCAAACAAGAGCAAAAGACAACAGTGGTCTCCGGATAAACATCTCACAACCCACTGCAGCCTACACCTGGACAGTCTCGCTTTATCACTGTGCAACTCCGGAATTTACGGTCCAATTCTTCATTGTTTTCAAGATCTCCTCTTGCTGAGAGAAGGTGACAACACCCTTATTTTCATGCGGAAGAGAGTCCAAGTATTTAGGTCACAGAAAATTGTGCGGATGATATTGTAGGAAAGTCTCAGTTTAAGGAGGGTCTGTTATTATTATTTAATGGCCTTCAGCTCGATCTCGAGCCTTGCCAATTTGATGGATGAACGATTTGTGGGAAGATCAGTCTTGCGCAAGCCTAGATAGGTCCACCAGGGTCTTCTACGCGATTATCTTGATAGTATCAAGCCATCCGGTTGCTGATCTTCCTTTACACCTTGTTCCTTCTATTCTGTCGTCAATGATGTATCTAGTGATTGTTCTCTTCGTAGGGAAAGTAGGCATGTTGTAGCTGACTTGATTTGTTCCAAAATTGATTCGTTTGTTCTTCTTGCTATGCATAGTATTGAGCATTCAACTTCCAGAGGTACAGGACCACTCTAGCAAATAATGGTACAGTGCCCGATTCATCCTTCAGTGTCTGGAGGGCCCAATTTGCACAGGAGCTGCAACGGATCCCACTGATTCTGTTTTTTTTGTCATGATGTATTGTACTTCATGATAGTGGTAAAATTTGTTAGATATGACTTGCAAATATTTCTGAGAATACCTGAAATTTGTTGAAAATTTCGTAATTTTCAAATTTTTAATTCTTATGCCCTTAAACCAGCGAGAGATGTCACACAAAATAGTTAACAAATAATATTTCCCACAGGTCTACTTTACATCTGCATCATATTTGAAACTTTTTTTGTTAGAAAGTTGGAAGGGTTAAAAGTAGATCAGCAATTTCCCCTTTTTCCAACAAAATTTACAAAACCATTTCTTTAGGGACCACAGCATATTTGAAGTGACTATGTAATAGAAAATACCCAAAAGTGACACCATTCTGAAAACTGCACTCCTTAAAGTCCTCAAAACCACATTTAAAAAGTTAATTAACTCTTCAGGTGCTTCACAGGAACTAATGCAATGTGGAAGGAAAAAATGAACATTTCACTTTTTTTCACAAAAATGTTACTTTAGCCCCGATAGGAGAAAATCGACCCCAACATTTGTTGTGCAATTTCTCCTGAGTACACCAATATCATATATGTGGGGGAAAACTACTGTCTGGTGCATGGCAGGGCTTGGAAGGGAAGGAGCACCATTTGAATTTTTGAATGCAAAACTAGCTGGAATCGAGAGCAGACGCCATGTCAAGTTTGGCGAGCCCAAAATGTGCCTAACCAGTGGAAGCCCCCATTTTGGAAACTAGACTCCTCCTCAAGCAATGTATCAAGATGAGTGATGAGTACTTCACACCCACAGGTGCTTCACAGAAGTATAACCAAAAAAATAAAAAAATCTAATTTTTCCCCACAAAAATGTTCTTTTAGCTCCATATTTTTTATTTTCACAAGGATAACAGGAGAAAATAGACCCCAAAATTTCTGCAACTTCTCCTGAGCACGCCAATACTCCATATGTGGGGGAAAACAGCTGTTGGGGCACATGGAAGGGAAGGATCATTAGCAGACTCCATGTCTTGTTTGGAGAGACCTTGATCTGCCTATACAGTGGAAATCCCCCACAAGTGACCCCATTTTGAAAATTACAACCTTCAAGGAACTTATCTAGATGTGTGGTGAACACTTTGAACTCCCAGATGCTTTACAGAATTTTATAACATTGAGCAGTGAGAATAAAAAAAAACAACACATTTTTCCAACAAAAATGTTCTTTTAACCCCAGTTTTTTTTTACTTTCACAATGGTGACAAGAGAAAATTCACCATACAATTTAGAGTCCAATATCTCCTACGTAAGCAAGCTGATAACCCTTATGTGGTGGAAAACTACTGCTCGGAAGGCATGCCATTTGACATTTTTTGAAAGCAAAATTGGCTGTAATCGGTGGATGGATTGTCAGGTTTAGAGAGCCCCGATGTGCCTAAACAAAAGAAACCACACACAAGTGGTACCATTTTGGAAACTAGACCTCTTAAGCAATTTATCGAAACGTGTGGTGAGCACCTTGAATTCACAGGTGCTTCACAGAAGTTTATAACGATGCACTGAAAATGAAAAAAAAAAATTCACTCAAAATTTTTAATTTTCACAAGGGTAACAGTAGCAAAATTGAGCGTACAATCTCATGTTCAATTTCTCCTTAGTACACTGATACCATATGTGGTCAAAAACTACATTTGAGTCACTATGCAAAGCTCAAAAGGGAAGAAGCGCCATATTGGAGTTCAGATTTTGCTGGAATGGCTTACCATGTCACATTGGCAGAGCCCCTGAGGTGCCAGAACTACAAGAACCTAAATAAGTGATATCATTTTACAAACTGCAGCTCTCAATTAATTAATCTAGGGGTCTAGTAAGCATGTTGACACCACATGTGCCTCACAGAAATTTATATCATTGGGCGGTAAGTAAAGTATAATTACATTTTTGCCTCAAAAATGTTATTGTAGCCCCAAATGTTTAATTTTATAAGTGCTCATGGGAAAAATTGGATGTCTCAGTTTGTTGTCCAATTTTTCCTGATTGTGTCAATACCCTACATATAATCGCAAACTACTTTTGACGCACAGTGGAAAGCTCAGAAGAGAAGGAGGGCCATACTATAGTGCAGATTTTACTGTTATGGTTTGCGGGTGCCATGACCCCTGAGGTGCCAGAACAGCAGAACCCACAATAATTGACCCCATTTTACAAATTACACCTCTCAGTGAATTTATCTAGGGGTGCAGTGATCATATGGACAGCACGGGTGTGTCACAGAATTTTATACCATTGGGCAGTGATGAAAAAATAATTACATTTTTAACACAAAAAATTTTTTTCAGCCCCAGATTTTAAATTTTTGCATGGGGAAATGGGTAAAAATTGCACCAAGATGTGTCACACAATTTCTGCTGAACATGGAAACACTGCATATGTGGTTGTACAGTACAGTGAGATTCGGGAAGTAAGGAGTGCAATTTGCCTCCTGGAGCGCAGATTTTCCTAGAATAGTTTGCAGACACCATATACAAAGCCCCTAAGTGCTAGAAGAGCAGAATCCCCCCTCAAGTGATTCCATTTTGGAAATTATATCCCTCTGGGAATTTATCTACAGGTGTAGTAATGATTTTGACTCCATGAGTGTTTTCCTGAAACGAGCAGCAGTGGATGTTGCTGAGTTAAAATTTCAAATATGCTATTGTAGTAACCAGTACGTTGTAGTGCCCGTACATTGTAGTGCCCAGCTCGTGCTTCTGGAGACATGCACTTGTAAATTAGGTGGGCTCTCATCGCTTAAGAAATGACAAACGTGGACACTAAATGTGGTTTTGGCATGCTGTGGGGATCAGAAGTGAGAGGGGCATTTGGATTTGGGAGCGCAGAATTGACTGGATTTCTTTAGAAAGGTGAGGAGCCGTAGCGTAGAGCCTTTATACTATCAGTAATGTGGAAGCCCCCTATATTTCCATTGACAGATGATAGACCTGAGTGGGTTTTCGTTTTTTTGTGGATTAATTTGAAGCTTTTGTTTGGAACATTTTACATAACATTTTGGATCACATTTAACTTATGCTCTATGGTGACGTGATTCAGATGAAATGCTCCCAAGGGATTCATTCACTATAATGAAGCAGCAAGAGTTGCTCTGGACTCCGTCTAGCCTCTGTTCATTGGTGTCCTTTTCAGAGGTGCACTTAAATGTGGCAGACTGCGCTTTTATGCACGCCTAAAAAGACGGACATCACTGAGTCATCGGCCAGACAGCATACACAGTGCCACCATATGCCTCCTTATAGGGAATCTTCTGTTGGAAGTTCCGTCTGAATTACATGTTTCAGAGACTTGGAAACCCTGATGTAAGCGCTCAGCATAGAGCAAAGGATAAATGTGCTCTGAGCCTTACTGCGATCTTTGGGAGGCAGAAAGAACAAATCAATAATAGGTCAAGAATTGGTTTTATTTATTTTCTACTCTGCTCCTCGTGTGGTATAATTGATTAAATGAATTTATTCTTCGGGTCGATGTGATTACAGTGGTTCCAGATTTATAATTTTTTTCTATTTGGCTGCTGTCACACACGAAAAGACAATTTTTTTTGCTAAAAATGGTTTTTGCATCACCATATTTTGAGTGCTATAATTTTTTCAAATTTCTGCCGACAAAGTCATGTGAGGACGAGTTGCCAGTTTGATTGGTGCCATTTTCCGCTACATGACACTTTTTGATTCCTTTCTATTCCGATTTTTGGGAGAGAAAATCAACAAAAAAACGCAATTCAGAGATTTTTTGGGGGATCTTTATTGTCGTTCACTGTAAGGTAAAACACAGCTTTATTCTTCTGGTCAGTACGATTACAGTGATACCATAATTATATCTTTTTTATGTTTTGACGCTTTTACACAATAAAAACTATTTTGTAGAAAAAAAATGTTTTTGCATCGCTGTATTTGGAGAGTTATTATCTTTTTTATTTTTCCCCTGAAAAATCTGTATGGCAGCTTGTTTTTTGCAGGGCAAGATGACATTTTCAGAGATACCATTTTTAGTTATGTTCGTCTTTTTTATTGGATTTTATTCCACTTTTTGTTCAGCAGAATGATGCAAAAGCATTGTTTTTCGTGTTATTCTTTTTTTTTTCATGGTGTTCACCGAAGGGGTTAACTAGTGTGACAGTATTATAAGTTGCGGCAATTCCGAATATGTGTTCTTTTTTTTTTTTTTTTACATAAAAATACTTATTTATGGGTACAGTAAATATTTGGTTATTTTATTATTATTTTGTGATTTTTCTATATTTTTACTATTTTTTTTTTTTTCACTTTATTACTTCGACCCTCTATAGGACTTTCCCTTTTTTCATTTTAATCAGTTATAAAGCATTGCAATGCTCTGCACAAGGTCTAACAAGCTTGCTAGCCCGGTGAGCTGGATGTCGTCATGATGGGCTCGAGTCACCATGGCAATGATCGGGCCCACGCGATGATGTTATGAATGCACCAATCAGAGGGGAGAGGGAGGGTTTGCTAGACCTAGGAGGGTTCTGTGCATGGGGTCCCCAAAGTTCGCAGCCCATGTCAAGAAGTATGCTATTGCGTGCACTGCAACTTTTGTGGGATTTCATGGCTGTCAACACTGATCCAAACATGCGACGAAGACCGGACAGGTGTGGCATGTAGCGGAGGGGTGGGCAAGGTAAGCAGTGAGGTCAGTATAAAGGATTTTATTGTTTTTTGGTGTATTATGTTTATTATGTTTTGGCATCTAGAGAATCAAAATTCCCTAGAAAAAAATTAAAATTTTGCCTGATTCGCTCTTTAGTTTTCATAGTTTCGTTGATGGGGTTGTGTAAGGGTTTGTGTTTTGTGCCCTGAGCTCACATTTTTATTGATACCATTTTGGGGTAGATAATGATGTTTTGATCAACCTTATTGGCAGTGTCATTTGACATGTTAACAGCCACGGGTAGAGCTCTGCTGTTAGAGGCAGTAGATGGCTGAATGCAAAGATGTGGGCTCAACTCCTGGACCCAACATAACATAATAAAAGAAGAGGTTAAAAGATTGGACAATTGGGCAGGGGTCCCTTTGTAAGGTGCCCAAGCAAGGTAGTAGTGGGCGAGCTGTGGCTTCCACTTGCTCTGGTACTCTATAGACAACACTTGCCTCCATCCTGGTGTGCTGCTGTGTGTGGGGTACATCACACTTACTTCGAGTCTAAAGGCCTCCATTGGCTCCAGATTTTCCTCTTCTGCAACCTCAGCAGCAATCAATTCAGGGAACACAAGATTTATAAAAACAGTCCAACTTTTACTTAATGAATAATGAATCATAGAATCGTAGAGTTGGAAGGGACCTCCTGGGCCATCTGGTCCAACCCCCTGCTCAAAGCAGGATTCGCTTAATCATCCCAGACAGATGTCTGTCCAGCCTCTGTTTGAAGACTTCCATTGAAGGAGAACTCACCACTTCTCGTGGCAGCCTGTTCCACTCATTGATCACTCTAACTGTCAAAAAGTTTTTTCTAATATCTAATCTGTGTCTCCTCCCATTCAGTTTCATCCCATTGCTTCAAGTCTTTCCTTGTGCAAATGAGAATAAAGATGATCCTTCTACAATGTGACAGCCCTTGAGATATTTGTAGACAGCTATTAAAAAAAAAAAAACAGCGCACCGAATTTTGGCTCATCTTTCATCGTTTTTAAGAAATCTCAAGATGGAAGAGGCCAGGAGCCATTTGGTGAGCTGCATTTCTTGCTACATTAAATGCAAAAACCTCAGTGACATTATAACTATGTCAAAGAATAGGGTTTAAGGCTATAGATAGCCACCCTAAATCAGGAGAAACACCTGAAACACCCACTCCAATAAGTATGCATGCAAAGAGAAAGATTGAGTAACTAGGTGAATATGGTAAAAATACGTCTTTATTAATTAACATATATATTATTCAATACAAAAATACAGAAATTAAAATGACACCACAAGATGAAAGAACAGAATAGCCCGGGAAAAGCATCCAGTCACAGGATATCAGGTAATATAGCAGTGTATATAGAAAATAACCACATCTATATAGATAGCCAATGTCTGCTAATTCCCCATCCCCCCAAAATGGGGGTCACTGCGCCACATTATCAAATTATAACCACCTAGTGTGCACAGATAAATTTAGCGTGGCCAGTTGAGAAAATATATCTTACCAGATATACGTGGAGGCTAGGTGAGCCCAGGACCAGGTAGGGAAAACACCCGACGCGCATTTCGCGTGACTACAAGCACGCTTTCTCAAGGGCAGTGTACCAGAAAGTGCGCACAGAACCTTCTTAAGCCCATGTGACAAGTCACATGGTTTCCAATTGGCCAATCAGGGCAGTTTGGCGCGGCATATGCGCACTATCCACCCGAATAAGTGCGCACAGGACCTTCATGCGCCCATGTGACGAGTCACATGGTATACAATCGGCCAATCAAAGCGGTTTGGCGCGGCGCATGCGCACTGTCCACATGCCGGGCAGACAATGCAGAGAGAGCGTCATGCGTTGCCCCGGGCAACAGGGGAAAAAAAAGTCCCCGGGAGCCCGGAGAAAGGCAAAGAGACACTCCTCCACATATCCGCCACAAACAGGGACAGCGGGCATGCGCACAACCACTGACACCAATGGATGTAAATAAGCATCATATAAAACAAGGAGCACTGAGTATAGGTAAAAAAGTAAAAATAAAAATAAACAAGGATGTAAAGAAGCGAACTGCAAAATAGAAAATGCTCGACAATTCAAATATAACATCACAATACATGTTGCTCTCTTCAAATTAAGACGTCCCAGAATCGTCCATGGACACCGATGTCTACAGTTGATAAGCATCCGATGTAGATATTGAAATTAGGGCCAGTGGAATCGCCACATATAATGGAACAAATAAATCCAATTGATGAATAAAGAAGAAGTCTCACATGGACTAAGAAGGAAAATAAATAAAACATATATCAAAGACACACATATACAATACAAATTAAAAAAATAATAGTAAATAAAACACATCCCACTACCCGGGAAATGAAGAAACAAGTAGGAAAAAGGGGCAAAAAAGCATATATAGATATCTAAAAAGACCAAAAAAGGTCCAATATATATTTTTCAGAATATCCTACAAAAAAGAAGCAAAGGATAATGACTCATTAAGTCCCTTAGGGGCCATTGTATCAAGTGTAATAATCCATTTGGTCTCAATTTGGGCCAGCCTCCGTTTATAGTTCCCCCCTCTTAGCCCCAGATGTACTTGATCAATCCCTCTAATTTTAAGGGAAGTTGATTCCCCATTGTGATGTTGTCGGAAATGACGGGGCAGAGTTTTCAGGAGGGAAATATCGGCCACTGTCTTGGATGCACAAATGTCCCGCACATGTTCACGCACCCTCATCCTAAGCTCCCTCGATGTAAGTCCAATATAGATTTTTGGACAGTCGCATGTAGCATAATAAATCACATTCGTGCTGCCACAAGAAATTCGGTGGCGTATATTGAACTGTTTCCTTCCATCTGATGTCTTAAAGGTGGTGCAGCGCAGGACATTTGTGCATGCAAGACAGTGGCCGCAAGGTATAGAACCAGGTGTAGGGCCCCTAGAGCCAAATGGGTTAACTTGTACATGTCGATAATGACTCTGCACAAGGAGGTCTTTAAGATTTTTAGATCTCCTTGGAGTCATTGACGGACATGGACCCAAAGTAGCTCCCAGGGAGGGTTCAGTACCCAAAACAGGCCAGTGTTTCATAAGGATCTGTCTCATATCCTCCCATTGATGGTTAAAAGTAGATATAAATCTAATAGGTGCCTCCTTATTTGAATAAGGGGACCTCTTCGAGGATCCCAATAGACTGCCGCGTGGTGTTGCCCTTGCTCTTAAATAACCTTTTTTAATGCTTCTATTTGAGTATCCACGGTTCCGGAATCGCTCCTTCAAATCAGCCGATTGGATCTCAAATCTAGCATCCGAAGAACAGATCCGCCTCGCCCGTAGGAACTGTCCAACCGGGACAGCCCCTATGGTGGAAGGGTTGTGGGCAGAGGACGCATGAACCAAAGAATTGACGGATGTCGGTTTACGGTAGACATCCGTCTGGATATAACCAGAGTGATCAACACTCATGGCAATATCCAGGAAACTGATCTCAGTGGCATCATAAGAGTAAGTCAGATGGATGTTAAATTCATTATGGTTCAGCGTCCTCATGAACTCCCCGAGCTGCTGCACCGATCCATCCCACAAAAAGAAAATATCATCTATATATCTATGCCAACACAACACATGGGAGGCGGCCTGCACGCCTGCATCGCCAAAAATCAATCTCTCCCATGAACCAAGGAAGAGATTAGCATATGCAGGCGCACAGGCCGCGCCCATGGCTGTGCCGCGTTTCTGTAGAAAAAACTTATCTTTAAAAGTAAAAAAATTGTGGGTAAGGATAAAGCGCAGCAGCTCGAGGATGAGCCCACACAAGGGGCCACCCAGATCGGAAGCGCCCAGGAAAAGGCGGACTGCCTCCAAACCGTGAGAATGTTCAATACACGTGTAAAGACTTTCCACATCGGCAGTCACTAGTAAAGTCCCTTGGTCCACAAAAACACCATCGACCCTAGCCAGGGCGTCCGTAGTGTCACGTATATATGATGGTAAAGTTTCCACCAAAGGTTTTAAATAAAAGTCAATAAATTGACAAATGGGATCACAGAGTCCATCAATGCCCGACACTATGGGGCGCCCCGGCGGGTCAAGGGCGTTCTTATGGACCTTGGGTAACAAATAAAACGTTGGGATCCTCGGATACTTAATCACAAGACCATCAAAGACCTGCCTTGAGATGACATTATTATCCAGTGCCTCCAGGAGGATGCACTGGAGGTCGAGAGAGAAGGTCACAAGTGGGTTGGACGGCAGACAAGAGTAGGTATTTAAATCTCTTAGTTGACGAAAGGCCTCACGTTCATATTTGTCGTGAGGCCAGACAACAATATTCCCCCCCTTGTCCGCCGGTTTGAAGACCACATCAGTAAGCTTTTGTAGCTCTTGTATAGCAATACGCTGAGCATGCGTCAAATTATCATATCGACGCTTGGTCGATAATTCTTTGAAGTCCTCATAAACCAATTTAGTAAAGACTTCAATGGCTGGACATAACGACAAGGGGGGGAATTTAGTTGACTTTGGAAGAATAGATATTGGAAACCTACTTGTTGGCGGAGCTGCTTGCTCGTCCAATAGTTCCTCCAAATTACGAAGAGCTTCTCTCTCGACCTCACTAATCATCTCCCTGGAGGTCCTCCTGGCATGTAATTTACGCAATAAAAGTTTGCGTGAAAATAAGTGCAGGTCCTTTATGGCTGTGAAAAAGTGGAAAGAGTTAGTTGGACAAAATGACAATCCTCTAGATAAAACTTCCAATTGTGCTTTGGACAGCACATGTGTGGATAGATTAAGTACCTGTACACCTCCCTGGGATTGAGACACCTTTCCTGTGTTGTACTTGTTCTTAGTAATTTGTCTTGTCGTAATACGTTTAGTTGTAGAGACAGAACCTAAAGGACCCGTATTGGAGGAGTTTTTTGAGCCATACTCATTCTCTCCAGAAATATTTGACCTCATAGAGGCAGACCTTGATCGAGAGCGTGAAAAACTCCTAAATTGCGATCTAGAGCGGTCTTGAGGATTCCGCCATTTATACATTCGTGCTGATTTTTTATCCTCCACATCTCTCTGAAACTTTTTAGCTTTAGTGGACTGAATTTCTTGAGCCCACTTCTGTGAAAGGTCATCCATTTCCTCATTAAATTTTTTTAGGAGATCACTAGACATATCTCTACGAAGAATAACCTGTAGGGCCTCTATCTCGGTTTCAAGTGACACCAAAGAATCCTGGTTCATTTGTTTCAAAAGTTCCATAAAGCCTCTAGAGCATGTATTAATCAGAGTTTCCCATTTATTCATAAAGTCATCATCCTGAATGGGGAACGATGGAAAGACCTGTATACGTAGACCACGTGGTATTAGGTCTTTATGTAAATATTTTTCTAAAAAAGCATGGTTCCACCAAATACGGGTTCGTCTACGAAGTAGATCCTTAAACTTTTTTGTAGTCTCCTGAATTGCCCCACTAATCCCCCCTGGGCCCCCATCTGTATCATCCTGTAATGTGTCATTAATAAGTGCACGCCATGTCTGGTCACGGGCACGAAAATCCATATTAGGGCTGAGGTAAGCTGTGAAGAACACAGAAACAATTATTAAATGCAAAAACCTCAGTGACATTATAACTATGTCAAAGAATAGGGTTTAAGGCTATAGATAGCCACCCTAAATCAGGAGAAACACCTGAAACACCCACTCCAATAAGTATGCATGCAAAGAGAAAGATTGAGTAACTAGGTGAATATGGTAAAAATACGTCTTTATTAATTAACATATATATTATTCAATACAAAAATACAGAAATTAAAATGACACCACAAGATGAAAGAACAGAATAGCCCGGGAAAAGCATCCAGTCACAGGATATCAGGTAATATAGCAGTGTATATAGAAAATAACCACATCTATATAGATAGCCAATGTCTGCTAATTCCCCATCCCCCCAAAATGGGGGTCACTGCGCCACATTATCAAATTATAACCACCTAGTGTGCACAGATAAATTTAGCGTGGCCAGTTGAGAAAATATATCTTACCAGATATACGTGGAGGCTAGGTGAGCCCAGGACCAGGTAGGGAAAACACCCGACGCGCGTTTCGCGTGACTACAAGCACGCTTTCTCAAGGGCAGTGTACCAGAAAGTGCGCACAGAACCTTCTTAAGCCCATGTGACAAGTCACATGGTTTCCAATTGGCCAATCAGGGCAGTTTGGCGCGGCACATGCGCACTATCCACCCGAATAAGTGCGCACAGGACCTTCATGCGCCCATGTGACGAGTCACATGGTATACAATCGGCCAATCAAAGCGGTTTGGCGCGGCGCATGCGCACTGTCCACATGCCGGGCAGACAATGCAGAGAGAGCGTCATGCGTTGCCCCGGGCAACAGGGGAAAAAAAGTCCCCGGGAGCCCGGAGAAAGGCAAAGAGACACTCCTCCACATATCCGCCACAAACAGGGACAGCGGGCATGCGCACAACCACTGACACCAATGGATGTAAATAAGCATCATATAAAACAAGGAGCACTGAGTATAGGTAAAAAAGTAAAAATAAAAATAAACAAGGATGTAAAGAAGCGAACTGCAAAATAGAAAATGCTCGACAATTCAAATATAACATCACAATACATGTTGCTCTCTTCAAATTAAGACGTCCCAGAATCGTCCATGGACACCGATGTCTACAGTTGATAAGCATCCGATGTAGATATTGAAATTAGGGCCAGTGGAATCGCCACATATAATGGAACAAATAAATCCAATTGATGAATAAAGAAGAAGTCTCACATGGACTAAGAAGGAAAATAAATAAAACATATATCAAAGACACACATATACAATACAAATTAAAAAAATAATAGTAAATAAAACACATCCCACTACCCGGGAAATGAAGAAACAAGTAGGAAAAAGGGGCAAAAAAGCATATATAGATATCTAAAAAGACCAAAAAAGGTCCAATATATATTTTTCAGAATATCCTACAAAAAAGAAGCAAAGGATAATGACTCATTAAGTCCCTTAGGGGCCATTGTATCAAGTGTAATAATCCATTTGGTCTCAATTTGGGCCAGCCTCCGTTTATAGTTCCCCCCTCTTAGCCCCAGATGTACTTGATCAATCCCTCTAATTTTAAGGGAAGTTGATTCCCCATTGTGATGTTGTCGGAAATGACGGGGCAGAGTTTTCAGGAGGGAAATATCGGCCACTGTCTTGGATGCACAAATGTCCCGCACATGTTCACGCACCCTCATCCTAAGCTCCCTCGATGTAAGTCCAATATAGATTTTTGGACAGTCGCATGTAGCATAATAAATCACATTCGTGCTGCCACAAGAAATTCGGTGGCGTATATTGAACTGTTTCCTTCCATCTGATGTCTTAAAGGTGGTGCAGCGCAGGACATTTGTGCATGCAAGACAGTGGCCGCAAGGTATAGAACCAGGTGTAGGGCCCCTAGAGCCAAATGGGTTAACTTGTACATGTCGATAATGACTCTGCACATAAGGTCTATTGGGATCCTCGAAGAGGTCCCCTTATTCAAATAAGGAGGCACCTATTAGATTTATATCTACTTTTAACCATCAATGGGAGGATATGAGACAGATCCTTATGAAACACTGGCCTGTTTTGGGTACTGAACCCTCCCTGGGAGCTACTTTGGGTCCATGTCCGTCAATGACTCCAAGGAGATCTAAAAATCTTAAAGACCTCCTTGTGCAGAGTCATTATCGACATGTACAAGTTAACCCATTTGGCTCTAGGGGCCCTACACCTGGTTCTATACCTTGCGGCCACTGTCTTGCATGCACAAATGTCCTGCGCTGCACCACCTTTAAGACATCAGATGGAAGGAAACAGTTCAATATACGCCACCGAATTTCTTGTGGCAGCACGAATGTGATTTATTATGCTACATGCGACTGTCCAAAAATCTATATTGGACTTACATCGAGGGAGCTTAGGATGAGGGTGCGTGAACATGTGCGGGACATTTGTGCATCCAAGACAGTGGCCGATATTTCCCTCCTGAAAACTCTGCCCCGTCATTTCCGACAACATCACAATGGGGAATCAACTTCCCTTAAAATTAGAGGGATTGATCAAGTACATCTGGGGCTAAGAGGGGGGAACTATAAACGGAGGCTGGCCCAAATTGAGACCAAATGGATTATTACACTTGATACAATGGCCCCTAAGGGACTTAATGAGTCATTATCCTTTGCTTCTTTTTTGTAGGATATTCTGAAAAATATATATTGGACCTTTTTTGGTCTTTTTAGATATCTATATATGCTTTTTTGCCCCTTTTTCCTACTTGTTTCTTCATTTCCCGGGTAGTGGGATGTGTTTTATTTACTATTATTTTTTTAATTTGTATTGTATATGTGTGTCTTTGATATATGTTTTATTTATTTTCCTTCTTAGTCCATGTGAGACTTCTTCTTTATTCATCAATTGGATTTATTTGTTCCATTATATGTGGCGATTCCACTGGCCCTAATTTCAATATCTACATCGGATGCTTATCAACTGTAGACATCGGTGTCCATGGACGATTCTGGGACGTCTTAATTTGAAGAGAGCAACATGTATTGTGATGTTATATTTGAATTGTCGAGCATTTTCTATTTTGCAGTTCGCTTCTTTACATCCTTGTTTATTTTTATTTTTACTTTTTTACCTATACTCAGTGCTCCTTGTTTTATATGATGCTTATTTACATCCATTGGTGTCAGTGGTTGTGCGCATGCCCGCTGTCCCTGTTTGTGGCGGATATGTGGAGGAGTGTCTCTTTGCCTTTCTCCGGGCTCCCGGGGACTTTTTTTCCCCTGTTGCCCGGGGCAACGCATGATGCTCTCTCTGCATTGTCTGCCCGGCATGTGGACAGTGCGCATGCGCCGCGCCAAACCGCTTTGATTGGCCGATTGTATACCATGTGACTCGTCACATGGGCGCATGAAGGTCCTGTGCGCACTTATTCGGGTGGATAGTGCGCATGTGCCGCGCCAAACTGCCCTGATTGGCCAATTGGAAACCATGTGACTTGTCACATGGGCTTAAGAAGGTTCTGTGCGCACTTTCTGGTACACTGCCCTTGAGAAAGCGTGCTTGTAGTCACGCGAAACGCGCGTCGGGTGTTTTCCCTACCTGGTCCTGGGCTCACCTAGCCTCCACGTATATCTGGTAAGATATATTTTCTCAACTGGCCACGCTAAATTTATCTGTGCACACTAGGTGGTTATAATTTGATAATGTGGCGCAGTGACCCCCATTTTGGGGGGATGGGGAATTAGCAGACATTGGCTATCTATATAGATGTGGTTATTTTCTATATACACTGCTATATTACCTGATATCCTGTGACTGGATGCTTTTCCCGGGCTATTCTGTTCTTTCATCTTGTGGTGTCATTTTAATTTCTGTATTTTTGTATTGAATAATATATATGTTAATTAATAAAGACGTATTTTTACCATATTCACCTAGTTACTCAATCTTTCTCTTTGCATGCATTTCTTGCTACATGTTCACAGACTTACCAGTGGAAAAGCCGAACTTCACATGCCACAAATGCAAGCTTGTGTCCCTGTTGGAGGAAAAGTTGCAAAATCTCGAAGAGAGGTTAGCTACGTTGAAGATCATTAAGGAAGGTGAAGAGTTCTTGGACAGAGCAGAATTATCTCTTCATGTTACAGAAAGAGAAGAAATTCGAAGTGCACCTGAAGAAACAGAGGAATGGAGACATGTGACCCAGAGAAGCAGGAGGATCGGGAGGCAGTCAGCACCCATACTGCTCAGAAACCAGTACCAGGCTCTCACGCAGGAAAACGATGAAGAAATACATCAGGATAAGACTTTTCCAACAAACAGCAACCTTGTACGCTTTCAGAGTCCTCCTGGATGGAGAAAGAAAAATGTTGTGAAGAAGAAACGGAGAGTGGTGGTCATGGGGGATTCCCTGTTGAGAGGAACAGAGGCCGCTATCTGCAGACCGGATATAACTTCAAGAGAAATGTGCTGTCTTCCAGGTGCAAAAATTAAAGATGTGTCTGACAGGATACCAGGACTCTTCAGACCTACAGATGACTACCCATTCCTGCTACTACATGTGGGGACAAATGACACCGCAAGAAATGACCTGGAGACCATCTGTAGAGACTTTGAAGACTTAGGCAAGAAAGTGAAAGAACTGGGAGCGCAGGTGGTCTTCTCTTCCATCCTCCCAGTGGATGGCCATGGAACAAGGAGGTGGAATAAGATTCTGCAGGTGAACAACTGGCTACGTCGATGGTGCCGTCAGCAACGATTTGGATTTCTGGATCACGGAGTGAACTACTTATACGATGGACTACTTGCTAGAGATGGGGTGCACCTTACGAAGACTGGAAAACATGTATTTGGAAGTCGCCTTGCTACACTTGTAAGGAGAGCTTTAAACTAGAACAACATGGGAAGGGAAGCAAAAGACCAGAAAAAGCCATACACCTGACAAATGCTATTGAGAACTCTGCTATTAGAAGTGGAAAGGAAGAACAAAGACGAAAGAATCTAATCAATAAAAATATTGGAGAAAGAGAAACCAATCACAAACTAAAGTGTTTCTATACTAATGCACAAAGCATGGGCAACAAACAAGGAGAATTGGAACTACTAACACAGGAAAAGAAATATGATGTCATTGGAATCACTGAAACTTGGTGGGACGATACACATGATTGGAATACAAGACTAGAAGGATACAACTTATTTGCAAGAAACAGACTTGATAAACGAGGAGGGGGTGTCGCATTGTATGTTAGAAACGCGTATATCTGTACAGAGATTGAAGCTTCAGAGACTGGGAGTTCTGTGGAAACTGTTTGGGTAAGAATACAAGGACAGAACAATGGAAAGGACACCATTGTAGGCATTTACTACAGGCCGCCTGTGCAAGCTGAAGATATGGATGAACTCTTTATGCATCAAATGGCCAAGTTCTCCAAAAAATAGGACATAGTTGTCATGGGAGATTTCAACTATCCAGACATTTGTTGGGAATCTCTCTCAGGCAAAACTAACAGGTCAAGGAAATTCTTTTCCTCTCTTGCTGACAACTTTATCTTCCAAAAGGTAAGGGAGAAAACAAGGGGAACTGCTACCTTGGATCTAATCCTTATAAACAGGGAGGAAATGGTTGAGGAGGTAAAAGTGGCTGGGACCCTAGGAGGTAGCGACCATACTATTTTAGAATTTTGGATAACTAGAGGCGGAAGACCTGTGAAGACTCAGACGTCAAGGTTAGATTTCAGAAAGGCAGATTTTAAGGGATTCAGTAAGAGAATTGGAGGGATCCAATGGCTGGATATCCTTAAAGACAAAAATGTCCAGGAAGGATGGGAAATCTTGAAAAATGAAATTCTCAAAGCACAGTTGTTAACAATTCCGAAAAGAGGGAAGAATAGGAAGCATTTAAGGAAACCAGGATGGATGAACACAGAACTTAAGCACATGCTAAAAAGGAAGAAAAAAATGTTTATAAAATGGAAAGAGGGAGGCATATCTAAAGAAGAATATAATGCTGTCTGCAGAACCTGCAGGGTACAAATCAGATTAGCTAAAGCTGAAAATGAATTGAGGCTTGCAAGAGATGTCAAAAGCAATAATAAAGGATTCTGGGGATATGTCAAAAGTAAAAGAAAAGTCAAAGATGCTATAGGATTTTTACAGGATGAAAATGATGAAATGGTAAGACAGGATGTTGAGAAGGCTGAACTTTTAAATTCCTATTTTGCATCTGTTTTCTCTCAGAAAGGAAATGTAACATCAACTGTTATTCACTGTCCTATTAAGGGAATAGAAGAATCCAGGATATCTATAAACAGAAAGATAGTGAGGAAACACTTAGCTAACCTAAATGAATTCAAGTCTCCAGGTCCAGATGAATTACACCCCAGAGTACTGAAGGAGATAGCAGAAGAAATTTTTGAACCCCTCTCCATAATCTATGAAAATTCTTGGAGAACAGGAGAAGTGCCAGAAGACTGGAGAAGAGCAAATGTTGTTCCTATCTTCAAAAAGGGGAAGAAGGTGGACCCAGGCAACTATAGGCCGGTGAGTCTGACTTCTATACCAGGAAAGATCTTTGAACAAATTATTAAACAACATGTATGTCAATACCTGGATAAGAATGAAGTGATTAAACAGAGTCAGCATGGGTTTGTAACTAATAAGTCATGTCAGACTAACTTAATTTCCTTCTATGACGGTATCACTGATTGGGTGGATCAAGGAAATGCTGTAGATATAGTATATCTTGACTTCAGCAAAGCATTTGACAAAGTCTCTCATACAATCCTTATTGAAAAAATGACTAAGTATGGAATGGACAAGGCAACTGTTAGGTGGATTCATAACTGGCTTAGTGATCGGACCCAAAGAGTGGTCGTAAATGGCTGCACATCCAGTTGGAAGAATGTCTCAAGTGGAGTACCACAGGGCTCTGTCCTGGGCCCTGTATTGTTCAACATCTTTATCAACGATTTAGATGAAGGAATTGAGGGTAAACTGATTAAATTTGCTGATGACACAAAGCTAGGAGGGATAGCTAATACTAGAGAAGAGAGAGAGATGATTCAAAAAGATTTAAATAAACTGGAGAAGTGGGCAGCAACTAACAGAATGGTTTTTAACAGGGAGAAATGCAAAGTACTACATCTGGGCAATAAAAATGAAAAAAGCATATATAGAATGGGAGGAATAGGGCTAAGTGACAGCACATGTGAAAAAGACTTGGGTATACTAATAGATCACAGACTGAATATGAGTCAACAGTGTGATGCAGCAGCAAAAAAGGCAAATGCAATTCTAGGATGTATTAACAGAAGCATACAGTCTAGATCACGTGAAGTCATTATTTCCCTCTACTCCTCTTTGGTCAGACCTCATCTGGAATATTGTGTCCAGTTTTGGGCACCACATTTTAAAAAAGACATCAACAAACTGGAGCAAGTTCAGAAAAGAGCGACCAGAATGGTGACCGGTCTGCAAACCCTGTCTTATGAGGAAAGGTTGCAGGATTTGGGAATGTTTAGTTTGCAAAAGAGAAGACTGAGAGGAGACTTAATAGCTGTCTACAAATATCTAAAGGGCTGTCACATTGTAGAAGGATCAACTTTATTCTCATTTGCACAAGGAAAGACTAGAAGCAATGGGATGAAACTGAATGGGAGGAGACACAGATTAGATATTAGAAAAAACTTTTTGACAGTTAGAGTGATCAATGAGTGGAACAGGCTGTCTCGAGAAGTGGTGAGTTATCCTTCAATGGAAGTCATCAAACAGAGGCTGGACAGACATCTGACTGGGATGATTTAGCGAATCCTGCTTTGAGCAGGGGGTTGGACCAGATGGCCCAGGAGGTCCCTTCCAACTCTACGATTCTATGATTCTATGATTCTATGATTCTATGATTCTAAGTCTCAACTCAGTCTTCTCTTTTGCAAACTAAACATTCCCAAATCCTGCAACCTTTCTTCATAAGACAGGGTTTGCAGACCGGTCACCAATCTGGTCGCTCTTTTCTGAACTTGCTCCAGTTTGTTGATGTCTTTTTTAAAATGTGGCACCCAAAACTGGACACAGTATTCCAGATGAGGTCTGACCAAAGAGGAGTAGAGGGCAATAATGACTTCACGTGATCTAGACTGTATGCTTCTGTTAACACATCCTAGAATTGCTTTTGCCTTTTTTGCTGCTGCATCACACTGTTGACTCATATTCAGTCTGTGATCTATTAGTATACCCAAGTGGTTTTCACATGTGCTGTTGCTTAGCCCTATTCCTCACATTCTGTATATGCTTTTTTCATTTTTATTGCCCAGATGTAGTACTTTGCATTTTTCCCTGTTAAAAACCATTCTGTTAGTTGCTGCCCACTGCTCCAGTTTATTTATATATTTTGGAAACCTCTCTCTTTCTTCTCTAGTATTAGCTATCCCTCCTAGCTTTGTGTCATCAGCAAATTTAATCAGTTTACCCTCAATTCCTTCATCTAAATCATTGATAAAGATGTTGAACAATACAGGGCCCAGGACAGAGCCCTGTGGTACCCCACTTGAGACATTCTTCCAACTGGATGTGCAGCCATTTACGACCACTCTTTGAGTCCGATCACTAAGCCAGTTATGAATCCACCTAACAGTTGCCTTATCCATTCCATACTTAGTCATTTTTTCAATAAGGATTGTGTGAAATACTTTGTCAAATGCTTTGCTGAAGTCAAGATATACTATATCTACAGCATTTCCCTGATCCACCCAATCAGTGATACCATCATAGAAGGAAATTAAGTTAGTCTGACATGACTTATTAGTTACAAACCCATGCTGACTCTGTTTAATCACTTCATTCTTATCCAGGTACTGACATACATGTTGTTTAATAATTTGTTCAAAGATCTTTCCTGGTATAGAAGTCAGACTCACCAGCCTATAGTTCCCTGGGTCCACCTTCTTCCCCTTTTTGAAGATAGGAACAACATTTTCTCTTCTCCAGTCTTCTAGGACTTCTCCTGTTCTCCAAGAATTTTCAAAGATTATGGAGAGGGGTTCAAAAATTTCTTCTGCTATCTCCTTCAGTACTCTGGGGTGTAATTCATCTGGACCTGGAGACTTGAATTCATTTAGGTTAGCTAAGTGTTTCCTCACTATCTTTCTGTTTATAGATATCTGGGATTCTTCTATTCCCTTAATAGGACAGTGAAGAACAGTTGATGTTACATTTCCTTTCTGAGAGAAAACAGATGCAAAATAGGAATTTAAAAGTTCGGCCTTCTCAACATCCTGTCTTACCATTTCATCATTTTCATCCTGTAAAAATCCTATAGCATCTTTGACTTTTCTTTTACTTTTGACATATCCCCAAAATCCTTTATTATTGCTTTTGATGTCTCTTGCAAGCCTCAATTCATTGTCAGCTTTAGCTAATCTGATTTGTACCCTGCAGGTTCTGCAGACAGCATTATATTCTTCTTTAGATATGCCTCCCTCTTTCCATTTTATAAACATTTCTTTCTTCCTTCTTAGCATGCGCTTAAGTTCTGTGTTCATCCATCCTGGTTTCCTTAAATGCTTCCTATTCTTCCCTCTTTTCAGAATTGTTAACGATTGTGCTTTGAGAATTTCATTTTTCAAGATTTCCCATCCTTCCTGGACATTTTTGTCTCTAAGGATATCCAGCCATTGGATCCCTCCAATTCTCTTACTGAATCCCTTAAAATCTGCCTTTCTGAAATCTAACCTTGACATCTGAGTCATCACAGGTCTTCCTCCTCTAATTATCCAAAATTCTAAAATAGCATGGTCGCTTCCTCCTAGGGTCCCAGCCACTTTTACCTGCTCAACCATTCCCTCCCTGTTTATAAGGATTAGATCCAAGGTAGCAGTTCCCCTTGTTTTCTCCCCTACCTTTTGGAAGATAAAGTTGTCAGCGAGAGGATAAGAATTTCCTTGACCTGTTAGTTTTGCCTGAGAGAGATTCCCAACAAATGTCTGGATAGTAGTGTTGAGCATTCCGATACCGCAAGTATCGGGTATCGGCCGATATTAGCGGTATTGGAATTCCGATACTGACTTCCGATACTTTTGTCATATCGGATACCGGAATCGGAATCGGAAGTTCCCATCATGCTATGAGCCTGCTTGCTTTGATTAAGCCAATGGGAATCCTCCGAAGTGTGGGCACATCCTGTTAGGCATGTAGGCATGTTAACTATTGGCATGGCTGTGATTGGCTGCCGAAATGATGTCATGATGCACTATAAAAGCCACCGCAGCCGCCATTTCTGGTTCACTCTGCTGTGAATTCAGTTAGGGACAGGCTGCTGTAGAAGACTGTGAGGGACAGTTAGAAATAGCGATTCCACCAAACATCTAGTGCTTTACCCAGGCTACATAAACCACCACTGTAGCCTTCTTTGCCCTAGCAGCAGTGTTCACAGCTGTCTGCAAGGGCTGTGTGAGTGCAGCTCACGCTGTGGAGTGGGTCCTGCAGCCACGTCAGGCTGTAGGCCACCAGTGTGATCACTGCTGCCTCATACATCTTTTATTTTTTGAGCTGCATTTTTTACATAATTTCAATCTAGTGTGCTTCCATCCGTATCCATATACGTTGGTTGCAAACACTAGTAGTAGACAGCGGAGCCTTTCTGCAGCCTTTCAGTGCTAGTGTCCACTTTGCTGCACTGTTCACGGCTGTCTGAGAGGTCTCTGACTGTGTGTGAGTGCAGCTCACGCTGAGTAGTGTGTCCTGCAGCTACGTCTGGCTGTAGGACGCTCAGCGTGCGTCAGTGCCTCACACATATTTTTATTTGAGTGCAGCTAATTTTTTCTTCTATTAGTGTGCATCCATCCGTCTCCATCTACGGTGATTGCAAACACTATATAGGAGTACACAGCGGAGCCTTTCTGCAGCCTGTCAGTGCCAGTGCCCACTTAGCTGCACTGTTGACGGCTGTCTGAGAGGTCTCTGACTGTGTGTGAGTGCAGCTCACGCTGAGTAGAGTGTCCTGCAGCTACGTCTGGTTGTAGGACGCTCAACGTGCGTCACTGCCTCACACATATTTGTCTTTGAGTGCAGCTCATTTTTTCTTCTCCTATTAGTGTGCATCCATCCGTATCCATCAACATTGGTTGGTTGCAAACACTATATAGGAGTAGATAGAGGAGCCTTTTTTTCTGGCTTGTGCCCTGCCAGCGCAGCCAGATTAGTATTACCCAATTTTTTTGGAGCCTCATCTTTTGCATTGTAGGTTACCTGCCTGCATTGTAATAGCTCCAAAAAGTTGGTGATACTATCAGTTTCAATTCTTTGTTCACATACTTTGAGTTTGCTTCCAACAAAGAAACCACAAAAAAAGTTCACCAAACACTACATTTGGAACTTGTGTAGGCCACATCAGCTCCTATTAAAGTGTAGTCCACACAAACACACTTCATAAAATTAGTGTTTCTTGTACCTGTAACCAGCTGTTCAGGAATAAGCACACTAAGGCCCCCTGTTGTAGTTTTCTGCCTATCTTAAGCAGTCTGGCAAGATGAAGAAGGCAGGGAGTAAGAGGCGTGGGCGTGGGCATGGAGTTTCAGCAGGGAGAGGACGTGGGGATTCTGCAGGGAGAGGACGTGGGGATTCTGCAGGGAGAGGACGTGGGGATTCTGGGCCTGCTGCGGGCACCAGTGGATCAGCATCCCCCAGTTTTAGCAGGCAACAGTCCTTTATGCGCAGCTTTGTAGGACCTCAACGTACCCCACTGCTGCAGGAGGAACAAATTGAAGCCGTTGTCGGATGGATGGCAGCTAACGCATCGACTTCAATTACTTCCACAGCCTCTCAGGACCAGAGCACCGAAGAACAACCATCTGTCTCTTCACCACCTGCCAAAGTGCCCAGGCAGTCAGAGAGACATGGACAGGAGCCATCACAGTCTCTACTTCTGTTCTCGGAATCTGTTGGCTTGGAAAGAGGGGGCCAGCCAAGCAGCATTCCTGAATGTGAAGAAGAGGGAGTATGCAGTGATGCGCAACTTCTTTGTCCCTCTGAATCTGAAGAGGCGAGTGGGCCAGTGCCTATGGTCAGCACACCTCAGTACGCATCAGATGATGACGAGACTCAGTTGCCACTTTCTGGTGCGTACGGTGCTGGCGAGACAACCCCGGAGAAGCAGCTGTTTGAAGAAGGGAGGGAAGATGATGAGGTCCTTGACCCATCATGGCGTGAGGAACAGGAAGGTGGTGGGAGCAGCTCGGAGGAAGAGATTCCCCTACCGGCCAAAACAGGAGGCAGAGGGAGGGGGAAGACTTGGTTGCCTGTACCCTCCACTTCGGCACCCGTTAGGAGCATTCCTCATTCCAAAGGCAAAACGGGCGCTCCCAAGACTTGCAGTGCGTGGTCCTTTTTTGACACAGTTGCAGATGACATTTGCTTTGTCAAATGCAAGCTGTGTCATCAGATAGTCAAAAGAGGGAGAAATGTCAGCAACCTCAATACCACAAATATGTGGAAACATGTGCGCACCAAGCATGAGTTGGAGTTGCAGAGACACCCTGAAGACGTAGGCCAACGTACAGCACCACCTACCACCTCTTCAGTTCGTGTTGGGGCCTCTTCCTCCAGCTCACACACTGCTGGTTCGGCTTCCTCACAGGATCGCCAAGGAAGAACCTCTGCCACTGTTGTCCGGAGACCCTGTCAGATACCACCCATAGCAGCACGTTCCCATCCATCACAGCCATCGGTAGCACAGGCATGGGATAAAAGGCGCCCTTACTCGGCAAACCATCTCCGAGCACAGTCTCTGAATGCTGGCATTGCCAAACTTCTGGCAGTTGAAATGCTGTCATTCAGGCTGGTGGACACTGACACCTTCCGGGACTTAATGGCATTGGCAGTCCCCCAATACAACGTGCTCAGCCGCTTTTTTTCAGCAGGCGAGCCGTCCCTGCCCTGCAGAAACATGTTGAGGGCAAAATAAAACATGCGCTACTAAACGCCGTTAGTGGCAAGGTCCACCTGACCACCGATGCGTGGAACAGTAACCATGGACAGGGACGATACCTTTCCCTCACTGCCCACTGGGTCAATGTTGTGGAGCCGGGTACAGATCTGGAGAGTGGCGCTGTACGTGTTCTTCCAACGCCACGGATTGCAGGACTCCAGTCTGTACACATAGACTCCTCCTCCTACTCAAGTTCCTCAGAAACAGCAGAGCAGGAGCCTGTTACGACCGATATGAGCACAGCCGTGGCCAAACGTCAACAGGCTGTACTCAAATTAATTTCTTTGGGGAATCGAAGCCACACAGCGCAGGAGCTCTGGAATGCTATCAAGCAGGAGAGCGATGTGTGGTTTGGGCCAGCGAATCTCCAGCCGGGCTTGGTAGTGTGCGACAATGGCCGAAATCTGGTGGCAGCTCTTGGCCTAGGCAACCTCACACACATCCCATGTCTGGCACATGTGCTTAACTTGGTCGTGCAGAACTTTCTGAGGGACTATCCGGATCTTGATGCACTGTTGCACAAGTTCCGCATAGAGTGCGCTCACTTGCGGCGTTCCAGCACGGCAAGATCGCGCCTCGCTGCTCTGCAGCGACGATTTGGCCTTCCGGAACATCGCATCATATGTGACCTACCCACCCGGTGGAATTCAACGTTACATATGTTGGAGCGGTTGTGTGAGCAGCAGGCAGCAGTCATGGAGTACCAGCTGCATCAGGCGCAAACAAGTCGCACTGTGCGCCGTTCACACTTCAGCACCATTGAGTGGGCCTCTATGAAGGACATCTGCCTCGTTTTGCGTGCCTTCGATGAATCCACGCGGATGGCGAGTGCAGATGATGCACTAGTCAGCATGACTGTCCCCCTTATCTGCCTGCTTCAACAAACACTGCAAGCACTAAGGGATGAGGTTTCGGAAGAGGTGGAGGATGAGGAGTCCCAAATGCCATCTGCTTCTGGACAGTCTGCGCTACGTGTTTCCTCACAAAGGCCTAGGCAGGGGACACTTTGTGAGGAGGATGAGGAGGAGTCGATGGAGGAGGAAGACATCTCTCCAGAGGAGGGAGGTACACAAACCTCTACTCAGTATGTACAGCGAGGGTGGGGTGATGCAGAGCAGGCCGAGGTCACGCCTCAAACAGGGGACAGCGGTTTTTTGGCAGTTGGGAGTCTGCAGCACATGGTTGATTTCATGCTGCAGTGCCTGAGAAACGACCGCCGCATCGCCCACATTCTCGTCTCGGCTGATTATTGGGTGTACACCCTCCTAGATCCTCGCTACCGGGACAGCGTACAAAGGCTCATACCAACGTTGAACCGGGAGCGTAAACTGCGGGAGTACGAAGAGTCACTGGTGCAGTCCATAATGTTTTCCATTCCACCCGACAGCATTGTTGCTACTGCTTTACAAAGCAGCTCTGTGCGTCGAGGCAGTGGAGGAAACTCTGCACAAAGAGGGAGCAGAGGCAGCGCCGCAGCACAAGGCAAGACCACTATGGCCCAAATGTGGCAAAGTTTTGTGTGTCCACCACAATTGTCTACACCATCAGCGACGCCTCGAGTCAGCAGGAGGCAACGCTTCCGTCAGATGGTGTCAGACTACATGTCTTGCCCTGTCACTGTACTCCCAGATGGCTCTTCCCCCTTCAAGTTTTGGGTCTCTAAGCTGGATACATGGCCAGAGCTTAGCCAGTATGCATTGGAGGTGCTGGCTTGCCCTGCTGCCAGTGTATTATCGGAACGTGTCTTTAGTGCCGCAGGTGGTGTACTAACAGACCGTCGCACGCGATTATCTTCCGATAATGTTGACCGGCTGACTTTTCTGAAAATGAACAAGGCCTGGATCTCCAAAGACTTTGCCATTCCTCTTACAGACTAAATTAGTGGTTGTCAACTGTATCCAGGTCTGCTGGTGTGTTCATTTTTCTACCACCTGAACTATAATCCCTGTGCTTCAACACAGCCAGTTGTCGCTCAGATGTGTCGTCTGCACAGAGAAACACACTAGCTCCTGTGTTAGTGGGGTTCAGTAACGCCAGCTGATCCCCTGCTGTGTGGACGGCAAAGTCACCAGCTCCATCAACATTCAAACCACTACTGATTTTTAACCGTGCCCAACTTAGGTCTCTGGCTCCACTGTCTCTACTATTTCCCCTGGCCTCCAACCCCGCCATCTACATCTCTGAAGTGGCGTCAGCACAATCTACACTTGTTTCTGTGTTCCTGTGGCTCAGTCCCATCAGTTTATCCCCTGATGTGTGTCCGGCAAGGTCTCCTGCTCTGTCCACATTCCCATAACCAGTAGTGGGAATGAGGACAGAGCTGGCGAACTTGCCGGACAAACATGAGGGGATCAACTGATGGGACTGAGCACCAGTAACACAGGAACAAGTGTAGATTGTGCTGACGCCACTTCAGAGATGTAGCTGGCGGGGTTGGAGGCCAGGGTAAATAGTAGAGACAGTGGAGCCAGAGGCCTAAGTGGAGCATGGTTAGAATCAGTAGTAGTCAACAACCTCCATAAAAACCGCTGCCCATTGGCCTCTGCATGCGGCATGCGTAATCCTGGGCTCCAACAGTGTCAGTTGGTGTTCAGAAGTGTCGTCTCCACAGAGCCAAACACATTCGTTCAAGTGTTAGTGGGGTTCAGCACTGCCAGCTGTTCCCCTGCTGTGGAGATGGCAAGTCTCCTGCTGCCTTCACCTGCCAAAAGCAACAGGCCCCAGCCTGCTCCTCGCCTGATCCTGGGCTCCAACAGCGTCAGTTGGTGTTCAGAAGTGTCGTCTCCACAGAGCCAAACACATTCGTTCAAGTGTTAGTGGGGTTCAGCACTGCCAGCTGTTCCCCTGCTGTGGAGATGGCAAGTCTCCTGCTGCCTACACCAGCCAAAATCCAGTAGGCCCCAGCCTGCTCCACGCCTGATCCTGGGCTCCAACAGCGTCAGTTGGTGTTCAGAAGTGTCGTCTCCACAGAGCCAAACACATTCGTTCAAGTGTTAGTGGAGTTCAGCACTGCCAGCTGTTCCCCTGCTGTGGAGATGGCAAGTCTCCTGCTGCCTACACCAGCCAAAATCCAGTAGGCCCCAGCCTGCTCCACGCCTGATCCTGGGCTCCAACAGCGTCAGTTGGTGTTCAGAAGTGTCGTCTCCACAGAGCCAAACACATTCGTTCAAGTGTTAGTGGGGTTCAGCACTGCCAGCTGTTCCCCTGCTGTGGAGATGGCAAGTCTCCTGCTGCCTTCACCTGCCAAAAGCAACAGGCCCCAGCCTGTTCCTCGCCTGATCCTGGGCTCCAACAGCGTCAGTTTGTGTTCAGAAGTGTCGTCTCCACAGAGCCAAACACATTCGTTCAAGTGTTAGTGGGGTTCAGCACTGCCAGCTGTTCCCCTGCTGTGGAGATGGCAAGTCTCCTGCTGCCTACACCAGCCAAAATCCAGTAGGCCCCAGCCTGCTCCACGCCTGATCCTGGGCTCCAACAGCGTCAGTTGGTGTTCAGAAGTGTCGTCTCCACAGAGCCAAACACATTCGTTCAAGTGTTAGTGGGGTTCAGCACTGCCAGCTGTTCCCCTGCTGTGGAGATGGCAAGTCTCCTGCTGCCTACACCAGCCAAAATCCAGTAGGCACCAGCCTGCTCCACGCCTGATCCTGGGCTCCAACAGCGTCAGTTGGTGTTCAGAAGTGTCGTCTCCACAGAGCCAAACACATTCGTTCAAGTGTTAGTGGGGTTCAGCACTGCCAGCTGTTCCCCTGCTGTGGAGATGGCAAGTCTCCTGCTGCCTTCACCTGCCAAAAGCAACAGGCCCCAGCCTGCTCCTCGCCTAATCCTGGGCTCCAGCAGCGTCAGTTGGTGTTCAGAAGTGTCGTCTCCACAGAGCCAAACACATTCGTTCAAGTGTTAGTGGGGTTCAGCACTGCCAGCTGTTCCCCTGCTGTGGAGATGGCAAGTCTCCTGCTGCCTACACCAGCCAAAATCCAGTAGGCCCCAGCCTGCTCCAGGCCTGATCCTGGGCTCCAACAGCGTCAGTTGGTGTTCAGAAGTGTCGTCTCCACAGAGCCAAACACATTCGTTCAAGTGTTAGTGGGGTTCAGCACTGCCAGCTGTTCCCCTGCTGTGGAGATGGCAAGTCTCCTGCTGCCTACACCAGCCAAAATCCAGTAGGCCCCAGCCTGCTCCACGCCTGATCCTGGGCTCCAACAGCGTCAGTTGGTGTTCAGAAGTGTCGTCTCCACAGAGCCAAACACATTCGTTCAAGTGTTAGTGGGGTTCAGCACTGCCAGCTGTTCCCCTGCTGTGGAGATGGCAGTCTCTCCTGCTGTCTCCGCATTCCAAAGACAGTAGGCCTCTGCCTACACCCTCCTATTTCCTGGGCTTCAACACAGCCAGTTGTAGCTCGGAAGTGCCGTCCACACGGAAAGAGACACTTGCTGCCGTGTCTCAGTGGGGTTCAGTAACGCTAGCTGATCCCCTGCTGTGTGGATGGCAAAGTCTCCTGCTGCCTACACAGTCCTACTACTACTGATTTTTAGCCGTGCTCCACTTAGGCCTGTGGCTTCACTGATTTTCGTATTTCCCCTGTCCTCCAACCCCGCCAGTTACAGCTCCGAAGTGGCGTCTGCACAATCCACACTTGTTCATGTGTTACAGGTGTTCAGTCCGGTCAGCTAATCCCCTGATGTGTGTCCGGCAATGTCGCCTGCATTCCAAAGACAGTAGGCCTCTGCCTACACCCTCCTATTTCCTGGGCTTCAACACAGCCAGTTGTAGCTCAGAAGTGCCGTCCACACGGAAAGAGACACTTGCTCCCGTGTCTCAGTGGGGTTCAGTAACGTCAGCTGATCCCCTGCTGTGTGGATGGCAGTCTCTCCTGCTGTCACCACATTCCAAAGACAGTAGGCCTCTGCCTACACCCTCCTATTTCCTGGGCTTCAACACAGCCAGTTGTAGCTCAGAAGTGCCGTCCACACGGAAAGAGACACTTGCTCCCGTGTCTCAGTGGGGTTCAGTAACGTCAGCTGATCCCCTGCTGTGTGGATGGCAGTCTCTCCTGCTGTCACCACATTCCAAAGACAGTAGGCCTCTGCCTACACCCTCCTATTTCCTGGGCTTCAACACAGCCAGTTGTAGCTCAGAAGTGCCGTCCACACGGAAAGAGACACTTGCTCCCGTGTCTCAGTGGGGTTCAGTAACGTCAGCTGATCCCCTGCTGTGTGGATGGCAGTCTCTCCTGCTGTCACCACATTCCAAAGACAGTAGGCCTCTGCCTACACCCTCCTATTTCCTGGGCTTCAACACAGTCAGTTGTAGCTCAGAAGTGCCGTCCACACGGAAAGAGACACTTGCTCCCGTGTCTCAGTGGGGTTCAGTAACGTCAGCTGATCCCCTGCTGTGTGGATGGCAGTCTCTCCTGCTGTCACCACATTCCAAAGACAGTAGGCCTCTGCCTACACCCTCCTATTTCCTGGGCTTCAACACAGCCAGTTGTAGCTCAGAAGTGCCGTCCACACGGAAAGAGACACTTGCTCCCGTGTCTCAGTGGGGTTCAGTAACGTCAGCTGATCCCCTGCTGTGTGGATGGCAGTCTCTCCTTCTGTCACCACATTCCAAAGACAGTAGGCCTCTGCCTACACCCTCCTATTTCCTGGGCTTCAACACAGCCAGTTGTAGCTCAGAAGTGCCGTCCACACGGAAAGAGACACTTGCTCCCGTGTCTCAGTGGGGTTCAGTAACGTCAGCTGATCCCCTGCTGTGTGGATGGCAGTCTCTCCTGCTGTCACCACATTCCAAAGACAGTAGGCCTCTGCCTACACCCTCCTATTTCCTGGGCTTCAACACAGCCAGTTGTAGCTCAGAAGTGCCGTCCACACGGAAAGAGACACTTGCTCCCGTGTCTCAGTGGGGTTCAGTAACGTCAGCTGATCCCCTGCTGTGTGGATGGCAGTCTCTCCTGCTGTCACCACATTCCAAAGACAGTAGGCCTCTGCCTACACCCTCCTATTTCCTGGGCTTCAATACAGCCAGTTGTAGCTCAGAAGTGCCGTCCACACGGAAAGAGACACTTGCTCCCGTGTCTCAGTGGGGTTCAGTAACGTCAGCTGATCCCCTGCTGTGTGGATGGCAGTCTCTCCTGCTGTCACCACATTCCAAAGACAGTAGGCCTCTGCCTACACCCTCCTATTTCCTGGGCTTCAACACAGCCAGTTGTAGCTCGGAAGTGCCGTCCACATGGAAAGAGACACTTGCTCCCGTGTCTCAGTGGGGTACAGTAACGTCAGCTGATCCCCTGCTGTGTGGATGGCAAAGTCTCCTGCTGCCTACACAGTCGTACTACTACTGATTTTTAACCGTGCTCCAATTAGGCCTGTGGCTCCACTGTCTCTCGTATTTCCCCTGTCCTCCAACCCATGGGAATGTGGACAGAGCAGGCGACATTGCCGGACACACATCAGGGGATTAACTGACCGGACTGAACACCTGTAACACAGGAACAAGTGTGGATTGTGCAGACGCCACTTCGGAGCTGTAACTGGCGGGGTTGGAGGACAGGGGAAATACGAAAATCAGTAAAGCCACAGGCCTAAGTGGAGCTTGGTTAAAATTAGTAGAAGTCTACAACCGATCTTAAAATTTCTTCAATGCAGCCTCAGCCTGCTCCGTGCTTGTCCCTGGGCTTCAACACAGCCAGTTGTTGCTCGGAAGTGCCGTCTTCACAGAGTAAAACACGAGCTCCTGTGTTTGTGGGGTTCAGTAACGTCAGCTGTCCCCCTGCTGTTTTGATGGCAATCTGTCCTGCTGCCTCCCAATTGACAGCACATCAGGCCTCAGCCTGCTAAGTGCTTGTCCCTGGGCTCCAACATCGCCAGTTGCTGCTCATAACTGACTTTGGCACGGGTACTCCCTCCTGCCCAGCTTGGTTCCAGCCCTGCCTGCTGTTTCCGGGAAGTGTCAATGTCAGTTTGCCACCCCAAGTTGCCGTGTCGTGTTGCGGTTGGGTTAGCCGAGGCTAGGGTGCCAGCAGTTTAGGTGCTTCCTATGTGGACTGCGGGTTCTGGTAAGAAAGGCTTGTTCCGTAGTGCCAGTAGGACAAGCACCCCCTGTAGGACTGTGTGATTCGGTAACTGCGGCCAGCTTGCGGCATGCCAACTTTGCTTTTCAGGGGTAACTTCAGCTGCCCCTCCGGGTTCCAGCACCGTCAGCTGGTTCTCGTCAGAGCCTTTGGCCTAGGTGCCTCCATCTCGGTATCCGAGTTCCGGCAACGTCTGCTGGTCCTTGGTAGTGCTTTGTAGCACAGGTACCTCCTGCTTAGTAACCGGGTTCCAGCACCGTCAGCTGGTCCTCGGTTGTGCCATTGGCTCTTATTCCTTCTGCTACCCCTCCGGGTTCCAGCACCGTCAGCTGGTTCTCGTCAGAGCCTTTGGCCTAGGTGCCTCCATCTCGGTATCCGAGTTCCGGCAACGTCTGCTGGTCCTTGGTAGTGCTTTGTAGCACAGGTACCTCCTGCTTAGTAACCGGGTTCCAGCACCGTCAGCTGGTCCTCGGTAGTGCCATTGGCTCTTGTTCCTTCTGCTGCCCCTACGGGTGCCAGTACCGTCAGCTGGTTCAAGAGGACAAAGAACAGGAAGACAACCACCAAGATGCAGAACAACAAGAGAGAGAAGACAAAGAAGCATAAAAAAACAAAGCAGAAGAACATTAAGCATAAGACTAATACTCTGAGCAAATGATATTATCTTATTTATAAGCAGAAGAAGACTAAGCAGTGTATGGGGGTGAGTCCGTTCCTCCTCGTGGTGCCCCTGGAAAAAGCCTGCTGCTGCAGGCCAAACTGAACGCGTACAAATCCTGTTGTAAATCTTTTGTGACAGGCAGAACGGAAGGTGTAAACTTCTAACTTTTCTAGATAACAACTACAGGAATGCCTGACACAAACAAGAATATGATGAAGAAGAATAGGAAGAAGATGAAGAAGTTGAATATGTAGAATAATAATTGTTGAATAAGAAGAATATGAAGAATGTAAGAAAAGGAAGAAGAAGAAGAATGTAAAAAAAGGAAGTAGAAGAATTTAAAAAAAGGAAGAATAAGGAGAATGTAAAAAAAGGAATAAGAAGAAGAATGTAAAAAAAGGAAGTAGAAGAATGTAAAAAAAGGAAGAAGAAGAAGAAGAATGTAAAAAAAGGAATAAGAAGAAGAAGAAGAAGAAGGTAAAAAAAGGAAGAAGAAGAAGAAAGAAGAAAGAAGAAGAAGACATACATGTCTGACAAAATATAAATGAGGCTAACATAGTCAATATCTTTGTAACTCCTAACGTCTTTAAAAAAAAAGTTTAATTCCTGCTATTCCATTTGATTGGGCTAAACCTCTATGGCTTTAATGTCTCCTCCACCTCCCACAATACATTCTACATTATTCTTAGTTGTTTTTCTTCATGTAGAATTAACCTACAAGGAAAAAAAGGGGTTTTTTTAATTCCGATATTTTGGCTCCATTGACTTGCATTGGTTCCCGGTATCGGAATCGGCGATACCGATACTTTTTTTTAAGATCGGCCGATCCATTCCGATCCGATATTTTCAAGTATCGGCTGGTATCGCTCAACTCTACTGGATAGTTGAAATCTCCCATGACAACTGTCATATTTTTTGGAGAACTTGGCCATTTGATGCATAAAGAGTTCATCCATATCTTCAGCTTGCACAGGCGGCCTGTAGTAAATGCCTACAATGGTGTCCTTTCCATTGTTCTGTCATTGTATTTTTACCCAAACAGTTTCCACAAAACTCCCAGTCTCTGAAGCTTCAATCTCTGTGCAGATATACGCATTTCTAACATACAATGCGACACCTCCTCCTCGTTTATCAAGTCTGTTTCTTGCAAATAAGTTGTATCCTTCTAGCCTTGCATTCCAATCATGTGTATTGTCCCACCAAGATTCAGTGATTCCAATGACATCATATATATGAATAGCAGATTTTATAAGCAGGCATACAGATTAATGCCCAACGGCCCAACGAGTTGTCATCTTTTTGACAAGTACCAGACACAACTTTCGCCCTAGTTCTCGAGAAGGGTGAAGTGTCCCACTTGCTATCTAGCACTAGGAAGTCTTTTCCACCACTAGCAGTGCACTTGGATTGTAATACCTTCCGCCCCATGTTGTCTGAGCCTATCTTTCCCTGTAGCTTCACAAGCTGAGTGCGCCCAAAGGCCCCGATGGCCATCTTGAGGTTCCCCAGACTTGTAGGTGGAATCACACAGAATGGTATTATTGGCACTCCACTGCCCTGAGTATTAGGCCCACATTGTCCCTAGCAGCCCAATGTTTGAGACTGCTGATGTCACTTCACACTTCTGTCCCTCAATTGCCTGAAACTTTGTGAACTTCAAACTAAGGCCGGGATCATACTACAGCACGGGTCTCTCGCATCAACACCCGGCACTGCCACCGACACTCAGGACCGAAGCTGCAGCTGCATGTAATTCTATGCAGCCACAGCTCCAGTCCTGGGTGCCGGCGGTAGCACCGGGTGTTGATGCGAGAGGTTCGTGTGAGTTTCTCGTATCACACACGGTAGTGTGATCCTGGCCTAACTCTCAGTTCCCCCTCCCAAACTGGGCCAGCTATTACAGTTAACCCTACAGTTAAGGCTACACTGCAGGCCCTGTGAGTGTTACCCTTTTATACCATGCATGCATATATAATACATTTAACCCTTTTAGAGTGTCAAGGAACAGACCATCATCTCCAAAACTCCTACACCTTTTCATGCTCATTGGCCTCCCTCCATCCCGTGATGTAATTACAGCCAGGAGTTCACTGAAGTTCAGCCTGTGGTGGCGTCACATAGGAGGATGGTAATTTTTGCAATATTACAGTATTATTGCAAGTCATCACACTCCGCTAGGAAATCAACAAAGGATGTAAAAAAAATTACAAAAATATTGCTCCATGCGTATCTGTTGAAGCTAATAAAATATAATATTTATGCCATATGGATATCTAAAAAAAAATCTTTATGGCTCAATCTATTTTTTTTTTATCATTTCACATCCCCCCAAAAAATGGAATAAAAAAATTAAAAATAAATCGTATTTCCTGAGGATAGATAACCAATTAATAGAGTGATTATAGAGATATCTTATAGTAAAGCCTACTTCTGCAGTGCTTGGTCAATAGGACCCTTTGAAGGCCCAACGTACAATCAATGTAGTGTCCTCACGACTGCTCCTTGGCTACTACAGGTCCACTCTCGTGTCTCGGTCTTTGTTTCAGTCCGCTCTGATGTACTTTCATGTAGTGGAGCATGTAGGACAACCACTACCGCTCAGAACCACATCCCCCGTCGACAGAGCAGAACGCTCTTGAAGATACGCTTCTCCTACATCTTCCTTTGATACATGTTTCTCCTTGGGATGCAAAGCATAAAAGACTTCCTGCAATAATCCGGGAGATATTGTGTCTGTTTAGTATGTCATCCATGGAGGCACAGTCCTCTAAACACACATCTATCGGAGAAATGTAGAGGATTTGTGTTCCTGGCAGATAGCTAAATTTGGATATCTTAATTCCAGATCTTCGTATAAGCAGTGTGGAAAATTAACCCTTCATTTAATGCAAAATTACACTTCACTTACTTTTGCATGGAAATGTCAAAAAACTAGACTAGATATATTGTAGCAAACTCTCAGCAGTGAAGAAGCAGGACGTCATCCTTTATTGGGCACATGACTCTATAATCCGCATTGACCGCAGTTGGGCAACCAGTCTTCTAATCCAATGTCCCAGCCTGCTGGCAATGGGCATAATGTCAGCTAAAATCCTACAAAACAGAAGCGGTCTCTAAATTGCTTACTTATATTAACAGGTTACCACTACGGTTTTCCCTAAATTGCAAGTTTCTTCTATACATAGGATAGTGTATAACTTGATTATCGCAAGGGTCTAACCACTGGGATCCCCAGCCATTCCAAAGATTGGTTTCTGCTGTATGGACAATGAATATGCTGAAGATATTTCTTGATGACATCGGCTATATGTTTGGGGTCGCTTTTCTAGTGCAAAATAAATTTGAAGCAAATCAGACGCCTCCCTGATGGTTTTACATGATGGGTAAGTATCTACTGCATCTGTATTTCTCTGCATTGAGGACTCCAAGAAATGGGCAACAAAGAGGACTGTAGACACAGAGTTCGGCCAAGTAAACTTAGTGAAATCAGAAGATGTCCAGCAGTGCCATCAGCTTAGAACTGGCAGCAACCAGTGGGACCCAGCTATGAGCCGATCTTTTGAAATTTGACTTTGGTGAATTTTTGAGGCTGCTTTTTGGCAAATAAAGGTAGGGATTTGGTTAGGATTAATGGCAACCTCAACGCAGACAAATACAGGCAGATAATTTTCCAGCATGTAATACAATCAGGGAGGCGTCTGACTCCAAATTTATTCTGAAGCAGAACAATGATCCCAAAATCAAGCCAATGCTATCAAGAACAAGGAGTTCTGGAAGTGATGATCAGGCCCCGCTGAGCCCTGATCTCACATCATCCAGTGTGTGTGGGATCACATGAAGAGACAGAAGGATTTGCACAGCAACAACCACAGAAGATCTGTGGTCAGTTCTCCAAGATGTTTGGAATATGTTGCTGCGTGCAACATCCTACAGCATGACCGGTTTTGCAGTCAGTTATGGTGTGGGAAGGCATTTCTTTGGAGAGCCACACAGCCCTCCATGTGCTAGCCAGAGGTGCCCTGACTGCCATTATGTACCAGGATGAGATCCTCAGACCCATTGTGAGACCATATGCAGGAGCAGTGGGCCCTGAGTTCCTTCTGATACATGACAATGCTAGGGTTCAAGTGGCTGCAATGTGTCAGCATTTCCTGCATGATGAATGCATTGGTGCTATGGACTGGCCTGCCCATTCCCCAGACCTGAATCCAATTGAGTACATCTGGGACATGATGTCTTGTTCCATCCACCAACGTCACGTTGCACCACAGACTGTCCAGGAGTTGAGTGATGCTTTAATCATGGTATGGGAGAACATCGTCTGCCTCATCAGGTGCATGCCCAGGCATTGTAGGGAGGTCATTCAGGCACGCAGAGGCCACACACACTACTGAGCAACTTTTCCTTGTCTCGAAGTATTTCCACTGAAGTTGGCTCAGCCTTTAATTTGATTTTCCACTTTGATTTTGAGTATCATTCCAAATCCAAACCTCCATGGGATGGATACAGGAAAGATGTATATCTTTGTACCGTGTTAGCCAGTGGATAGAAAAATATTCAGGATTACCATCTTTTCAGTTAGCCATTAAAAGGTATCAACTACTGAGGACTCTCAATCCTGAATATTTTTCATGGGATGGATATTAATTATGATGTACATTAATCACTTTTACGTATTATTGTTCTCAATGCATTTCACTAAGCAATGAATAAAGATTTGTAACTGGAATATTTCATTCAGTGATATCTAGGATGTGGTATTTTAGTGTTCCCTTTATATTTTTGAGCAAGGTACATTATCAAGATGATCTTGCGAGTGTTAGCGTGGGTAGTCTGGAGCCGGAAACTCCAGGAGTGGACCCTCTGGACCGTGGCACCGAGGGGCCCTGGGCGAGCTGCCAGGTGGAACCGACCCCTATACAGGGACCGTTAGGAGCAGGCCCAGGGGTTCGAGTACCACGGTAGCCGGTACCGAGAGGGGCGGCTCAGGATGGACCGGAGTAGGACTGTGGGACTGAAGTATAGATGACAGAACAGAGCTGGAACCAGGAAGCAGGAATGGAGTAAGACAGTAGACTGGGACGAGGAGGGATGACAGGAGTAGGAACACAGGAGAAAGGATGAGAGGAGGACGGAAGGACTGAAGCTGGATGGAACTGGAACACCGGAGGCAGGACTGGAGTAGGACGGAAGGACTGGAGCAGGATGGAACAGGAACACCGGAGGCAGGACTGGAGTAGGACGGCAGGACTGGAGCAGGATGGAACAGGAACACTGGAGGCAGGACTGGAGTAGGATGGAACAGGAACACCGGAGGCAGGACTGGAGTAGCACAGCAGGACTGGAGCAGGATGGAACAGGAACACTGGAGGCAGGACTGGAGTAGGACGGCAGGACTGGAACAGGAACACTGGAGGCAGGACTGGAGTAGGACGGCAGGACTGGAGTAGGATGGAACAGGAACAATGGAGGCAGGACTGGAGTAGGATGGAACAGGAACACCGGAGGCAGGACTGCGGAAGACAGCAAGGAACACGGGTAGCAGGACTGAGAGGCTGCTGCGGGGAGCAGACGAGAACGGAACTGCAGGAGCAGAGAGCACAAGATGAAGCGAGGTCCAGTGTGCTGGGAAACACAACAATCAGGCACCTCCCTCATGGGGAAGCGGCCTGATATGCTCCTGTCTGGTCTGCCATTGGTCAGGGAGGTGCTTCCGTGTCAGGGCATAGCCGGAGCACAAGAAGCAGGAGGGAGGCACGGCCGTGGCCTATGGCGCATGCGCATTGCATGCAGGGATGCCACCGGCCGCGCACGTGCCAGAGGCGGCCTCCGTGGATGTCAGGCGGCGGGAGGCTGCGACGTGGGAGCTGTGGCCAGGGGAGTATGCAGAGACGGCGTAACAGTACCCCCTCCCCAAAGCTGCCCTCACCGGAGATTAGCAAGAAATCTCTTGAGGATACGGGGAGAATTGATATTCTCCCGAGGCTCCCAGGATCTCTCCTCAGGACCAAAGCCCTTCCAGTCAACAAGGAAAAATGTCCTACCTCTAACCTTCTTCATAGTGATAATGTCCTCCACTTCAAAGACATCATCGGCACCCACCGGCTGAGGACCGGAATCAGGCAAGGAATGGAAGCGATTCAGCACCACAGGTTTCAGGAGAGAGACATGGAAGGTGTTCGGGACCCGGAGCAAAGCAGGCAACCTCAATTTGTAGGCGACTTCGTTGATACGTCCAAGAATTTCAAACGGACTAATGTAGCAGTTTCAACCAGATGAATTTGGATGAGAGCCAGACCTTGTCCCCAACACAATAGGGTGGAGGATCCAATCTCTTCTTGTCGACAAAATTCTTCATCCAATCAGCAGACTTCTTGAGTGACGTGTTGGTCTCGGCCCAGATCTTGGAAAACTCGGAGGACAAAGCGTTGGCCGCGGGTACCTCAGAGGCAGGAGTTATCGGAAGGGGAACACCAGGATGTCTGCCGAACACAATGAAAAACGGAGACTTGGCCCAGGACTCACCAGCATGGTTGTTGTAAGCGAACTCTGCCCGGGGAAGTAACTCAACCCAATCGTTCTGGTGGGCGTTGGAGAAATGACGTAGGTACCCAGTCAACGTCTGGTTGGTGCGCTCCACCTGCCCGTTGGACTGTGGATGGTAGGCGAAGTCAAGGGAAATGTTCATGAGCTTACAAAGCAATTGCCAGAACTTGGAGGTAAACTGAACCCCTCGGTCCGACACAATGCGTTGAGGTAGTCCATGGAGTCTGAAGATTTGGTGGATGATGACTTTGGCCAGCTCCGGAGCCGAGGGGAGACCGGGCAGAGGGACAAAGTGGGCCATCTTGGAAAAATGATCCACTACCACCAAGATGACTGTGCAGCCAGAAGAGCAGGGCAGGTCGGTGATGAAATCCATGGCGATGTTTTCCCAAGGGACCGCAGGAATGGGCAACGGCAGCAACAAGCCGGACGGAGGTCTTTGTGGAACTTTGCTTTTTGCACAGGATGGACAAGAGGCCACAAAATCGAGTACATCTTGGTGAAGCGTGGGCCACCAATAGTGACGCGAGATAAGATCCAGGGCCTTCTTGATCCGGGCATGGCCGGCCAGTTTGGAGGAGTGCCCCCATAGGAGGACTTTTCGCTTGAGGTTCTCAGGCACTAGCGTTTTGCCAGGAGGAGGAGCAAGTCAGTTCACTGGAGCCACTGTGATGATCCTAGTGGGGACAATGATATGTGAAGGTTCCTCCGTGGTTACGTGTGGCTGAAAGACCATGGACAGAGCGTCGGCTTTGGTATTTTTGTTGCCGGGATGGAAACGGAGCTCGAAGTCAAATCGGGCGAAAAACAAGGACCATCTGGCCTGATGAGGGTTAAGTCTCTGGGCAGACTGGAGATAGACCAGATTCTTGTGATCCGAGGAGATGACAAAGGGATGGACAGCTCCTTCCAGGAGGTGACGCCATTCCTCCAAGGCCAACTTAATGGCCAGGAGTTCCCTGTCGCCGATCGAGTAGTTACACTCGGATGGAGAAAAGGCCTTCGAGAAGAAGCCACAAGGGTGCAGAAGACCGGAGGCGGATCTCTGGGACAATACTGCCCCGGCTCCTGTCGAGAAAGCGTCCACCTCGAGTACAAAAGGTTGGTTGCTCTCAGGGCGATGCAGAACCGGAGCTGTGGAGAAGGCCCGTTTTAGGGTCAGAAAGGCCTCTTCAGCCTCCAGAGGCCAATCCTTGGGCGTAGCCCCTTTACTGGTGAGAGCAGAAATAGGTCTTGTGATGGCGGAAAAGTGAGAGATGAATTGCCGGTAATAATTGGCGAATCCGAGAAATAGTTGAATCGCCCTTACTCCAACGGGGTGAGGCCATTTGAGAATGGCAGACAGCTTCTCGGGATCCATCCTCAGTCCAGCGTCGGAGATAATGTATCCCAGAAACGTCAGGGAGGTCTGTTCGAAGAGACATTTCTCATTCTTCGCATACAGGCAGTTCTCCCGAAGACGCTGTAACACTAAGCGGACACTCTTTCTGTGGGACGAGATATCCGGCGAGAAGACGAGGATGTCGTCCAAGTATACGACCACACAGGAGTACAAGAGGTCCCGGAAGATCTCGTTAACGAACTCTTGAAACACCGCAGGAGCTTTGCAGAGGCCAAAGGGCATGACCAGGTACTCGTAATGGCCGTCTCAAGTGTTGAAGGCCGTCTTCCACTCGTCTCCAGCCCAGATTATAGGCTCCTCTGAGGTCCAGCTTGGAGAAGACCCGGGCTCCTCTGAGATGATCAAACAGCTCCGGAATGAGTGGAAGAGGGTACCTGTTCTTAATGGTAATTTCATTCAAACCCCTATAGTCAATGCATGGCCGTAGAGTCCCATTCTTCTTTTAGACGAAGAAAAACCCGGCTCCCGCGGGTGACGAGGATTTCTGTATAAAACCTTTGGAGAGGTTCTCTCGGACATATTCGGACATAGCTATGGTCTCAGCGGGAGACAGGGGGTAGATTCTGCCCCTTGGGGGAGTTGAACCAGGAACAAGTATAATTGGGCAGTCAAAAGGCCGGTGTGGAGGAAGGACCTCCGCTTCCTTCTTATCAAAGACATCAGCGTAGGAACTGTAGGCTGGAGGAAGACTTGGAAGGTCTGGGAGTGGCCGAGGAGCAGCCACCAGGCAGAAAGGAATCAGACAGCAAGCTTGGCATGGGTGCCCCCAGCGGAGTATCTCCCCAGCAGACCAATCGAGGACAGGCTAATGAGTCCTTAGCCATGGGAGACCGAGTAGAATGGCATGGGAGAGCTTAGGCAAAACGTAAAAGGCTATCTTCTCTCAATGTAAGGCACCCACTTGCAACTCCACTTCCTCAGTGACCAAGGTGACGGTCACCTGTAGAGGTTTGCTATCCACCACGGCAATCTGGAGAGGGTTAGATAGGGCAACCACAGGAATTTCGTATTTGTCCACCTCTTCTGGCCGAATGAAGTTACCTGCCGAACCCGAAACCACGTAGGCCACCTCGGACCCACGTCTCAGCCCTAAAACCAGACGCACAGAAATAGTAAGAGGTTGAGAGGAATCATCGTCGCCTAGGGAGGCCTCTCTTACCTGACATAGGCGGAGGAGTTTCCCTGTCTTTTAGGACAGGTGCGGATATAGTGCGATGAAGCTCCGCAATAGAGGCACAGACCTTGTGCCCGCCTCTCTTGCTGACGTAACTCGGTCAAGTTGAGACGGTCAATCCGCATGGGCACGACCGACCGAGGACTGGCAGAATGGATGAAAAAGGGGGCTGACCTGGTGGATCTCCTCTCTCTCGCTGACTCCCGAGCGCGCTCCTGGAAGCGTAGGTCAATACGGGTAGCCAGCGAGATAAGGTCCTCTAAGGGGGTTGGGGTATCTCGACCTGCGAGTTCATCTTTTATTCTGCCTGAAAGACCGCACCAGAACGCCCCTACCAAAGCCGTGTTATTCCAGCCGAGCTCGCGAAAGTAAATAGCGTACTGACCGACTGTGAGAGAACCCTGATGTAGATTAAAGAGTGATTCAGTGAGGGCAGCTAACCGACCCGGCTCATCGAAGTCCCTGCAAAAAGTATCCAAGAAAACCGGGAGACTCGAGACAATGGGATCATCACTTTCCCAGAGGGGATTCAACCAGGACAGGGCCTCTCCCTCCAGATGGGACATAATGAAGGCTACTTTGGCCCGGTCAGAGGGATATTGCTGCGGCAACCATTCAAAGTGGAGGCTACACTGATTTAAGAACCCCCTGCAGAGCTTAGGATCCCCAGTGAAGCGAGGCGGTTTGGCGAGGCGGGGCATCGGGAGAGCTGTAGGAGCGGAGGGAGGAGTCAGAGCTGCGGCGGCAGAATGTAGGGCCGACAGGTGGCCATCAAAGGAGGCCATGTGAGACAAAATATGGGCTTGAGTATCTTGTTGCTGGACCAGCTCCTGTTGAAGACTGATCAGTAATGTGGCAGTTCCAGGATCGGCCACCTGCAGGGCCGACAAACGGGTGTCCATGGACTTCATGACGGACATAATGCGTCCCTGATTCTCCCGCAGGAACAGTAACTCTTTCTGGGTGGCAGCTGTGGTACTGGCGGGATCCATGGCCTGATTGTACTGTTAGCGTGGGTAGTCTGGAGCCGGAAACTCCAGGAGTGGACCCTGTTGTGAGTTCATTTTCCCCTTCGTCACTGAGGTCTGGTGAACTCCCTATTGTGGTAAAGGAAGGTAATGAGCCTGATTATCAGGCACCTGAGCCTAATGATGATGACTGGCTGAGTGGAGTCACGGACTGGATATAAGGCTGCCGACGCCCTTCTGCCCTGCGGGTGAATTCTCTGTGGACTTCTCGGAGACCAGTCTGATTCCTGCTCCTCTAAAGCTAAGTTTTCTGCTTTGCCTTTTAGCTTTTGTGTTTTGTTTTTGTTTGCCCTGCTTTTCTGGATTCTGCCATTCCCTGCTGGGGTGAGCTGAATCTCCTTTTGCCTGTTGCTCTGTCTTCAGAATATTCCTGAGTACTGACATAGTCTTTTTGAAGCCTAGTGTCTTCAGGGCCTTTTTCACTGTCAGTCTGTTGGCTCTTATTTTCATAGGGCTTTTCACGGATTGCAGACAGCAGCCTTCCTGTCCTTTCCTATCTAGTTAGCTTGGGCCCCGTCTTTGCTCAGTCTATCTTTCTGTCTGTGTTGTGTTCTTTCTTCTTGCTTCACCGTCATTATATGTGGGGGGCTGCCTTTTGCTTTGGGGTCTGCTCTGGGGCAGTTTAGATTTCCCTTTCTGTCTTTAGGCTATTTAGTCCTCCGGCTGTGATCGAGGGGCCTAGGGTATCGTAGGAGCCCCCCACGGCTACTGCTAGTTGTGTTGATAGGTTCAGGGGTCTGCAATCCGATAGCTGCCAACCTCTCTGGTTTTCTGGACTTAGCTAGCATTTCTGTTTTTGCCTCCTACGGTTACTCAATCATAACAGAATCACCTGCCATACCGCAGATCCTAGGGTACTCAATAGCAGGAAAGAATTGTGTTTTAAAAAAAAAAAAAAAAAGTGTGTATATTCTTTCCTCTATATCTCTGAGGCCGTAGGGGGAATTTTTTTACTCTCAATGGAGATAAAGCAATTGTCCGATCGTGTGGAGCAGCTCGCTGCGGAAGTGCGGGGAATTTCCACCTACCTTGCTCGTTCGCATGCTGTTGAACCAAAGATCCCCACACCTGATGTGTTTTTTGGGGATCGATCTAAATTTTTGAGTTTCAAAAATAATTGTAAATTATTTTTTGCCTTGAAGCCTAACTCGTCAGGGAGCTCCGCGCAGCAGGTTAAAATTGTCATCTCTTTGCTGCGTGGCGATCCCCAGGATTGGGCATTTTCTTTGAAACCAGATGATCCTATTCTGACTAGTGTGAACGCGTTCTTTCAGGCCTTGGGGTTGTTGTATGACGAGCCTAATGCTGTTGATCAGGCTGAAAAGACCCTGTTGGCATTGAACCAGGGTCGAGATTTTGCAGAGTTGTACTGTCAAAAGTTCCGAAAGTGGGCGGTCCTTACTACCTGGAATGATAATGCCTTGGCTGCTCTCTTTCGGAAGGGTTTGTCAGAAGTCGTAAAAGATACTATGGTGGGATTTCCTGTTCCCTCTGGTCTGGACGATTCTATGTCATTAGCCATTCAGGTTGATCGGCGTTTACGTGAACGCAGGATCACACGAGAGGTGTTGCCACCGGTTGAACAGACGTCTGAACCTATGCAATGTGATAGAGTTTTGTCTAAGGCGCAACGTCAGGAGTTCAGAAGGCGTAATAAGCTGTGTTTTTTCTGTGGAGATGCCTCGCATATTATTTCTGTTTGTCCTAAACGAGAGAAACGCTTTGCACACACGTTTTCTGTTGGTGGTGTTCAACCTAAGTTTCTTCTGGCAATTACTCTGATCTGCTCCCTGTCCACATTTTCCGCCAAGGCTTTTGTGGATTCGGGAGTAGCGCTAAACCTAATGGACTTGGATTTTGCTAAACGTTGTGGATTTCCGATGACACCTCTGCAGATGCCTATCCCTTTGAGGGGGATTGATGCTACTCCTTTGGCGAAAAATAAACCTCAGTTTTGGACCCAGGTGGTCATGCGGGTCGCCCCAGACCATCAAGAAAATTGCAGATTTTTGGTGTTGCATGGTCTGCATGATGCCGTTGTTCTGGGGTTTCCCTAGTTGCAAATTCATAATCCAGTTTTGGATTGGAAATCTGTGTCTGTGGTGAGTTGGGGTTGTCGGTGTGCCTTTAGTGAGGCTCCGGTTTTTTCCACCTCTCCTCAGTTGCATGATGTCCCTGACTATTTGGCGGACTTTTATGATGTATTTAGTGAGAATAAGTCTGCGTTCTTGCCTCCTCATAGGAGTTATGACTGTGCAATTGAACTGAGCCCGGGGTGTAAATTTCCCAAGGGTCAGCTCTTCAATTTATCTGTACCCGAGCACGAGGCTATGCGGTCCTATATTAAGGAGGCGTTGGAGAAGGGTCATATTAGACCATCCTCTTCACCCTTAGGTGCCGGGTTTTTTTTTGTGGCCAAAAAGGATGGTTGTTTAAGGCCTTGTATTGATTATCGTGCCCTCAACAAAATTACTATTAAATATCAGTATCCGTTACCCCTGATTTCGGATCTATTTTCTAGAGTTAGAGGTGCTTGCTGGTTTACCAAGCTTGACCTCAGGGGGGCGTATAATCTTATCCGCATTAAGCAGGGGATGAATGGAAGACGGCGTTTAATACTCCGGAGGGACATTTTGAGTACCTGGTGATGCCTTTTGGGCTCACTAATGCCCCTTCTGTCTTCCAGTGCTTCATGAACGATATTTTTCGAGACTTTGTCGATAAATTTTTGATTATCTATCTGGATGATATTTTGATCTTCTCCAAGGATTGGGATTCTCATGTGGAACATATTCGGACTGTGTTCCGGATCTTGAGGGAGAATTCCCTGTATGTCAAAGGATCTAAATGCCTTTTTAGAGTACAGAGGATTTCATTTTTGGGATTTATTTTGTCTCCGTCAACTATTGAAATGGACCCAGCCAAGGTACAGGCCATTTATGATTGGGTTCAGCCCACTTCTTTGAAGGCCCTCCAGAAGTTTTTGGGTTTTGCTCATTTTTATCGGAAATTTATAGCAAAATTTTCTAGTATTGCCAAGCCATTGACTGATCTGACTAAGAAGGGTGCTGATGTGTTGAATTGGTCTCTGGAGGCTGTTGCTTCCTTTCAGGAGCTGAAGCGAAGATTTACCTCCGCCCCGGTTTTGCGGCAACCTGATGTCTCACTCCCGTTCCAGGTAGAGGTGGATGCTTCTGAGATTGGTGCAGGAGCTGTTTTGTCCCAAAAGGATCCTGTAACATCTAAAATGAATCCCTGTGCTTTCTTTTCCCGAAAGTTCTCTCCATCTGAACGTAACTATGATGTGGGGAATCGGGAACTGTTGGCCATGAAATGGGCATTTGAGGAGTGGAGACATTGGTTGGAGGGAGCTAAACATCAAGTTGTGGTCCTCACTGACCACAAGAATTTGATTTACCTAGAGTCGGCTAAACGCTTGAACCCTAGACAGGCTAGGTGGGCCTTGTTTTTTACACGTTTTGATTTTGTGGTCTCTTTTCTTCCTGGAACTAAGAATGTCAAGGCAGACGCCCTCTCTAGGAGCTTCTTTGCTGATTCTCCTGTGGTGACCAAGCCTGCTACCATCTTAGGCGAAGGGGTAGTTCTTTCTGCCATCTCGCCCGATTTGAGACTTGCTCTGCAAGAGTTCCAGGGCAACAAACCTGAGCGTTGTCCCAGTGGAAAGTTGTATGTTGCTGACCAGTGGAAGAAGAGAGTGATGTCTGAAGTTCATTGCTCTGCATTGGCTGGTCATCCAGGTATTTTTGGTACTAGAGATCTGGTGAGTCGCTCTTTTTGGTGGCCCACCTTGTCTCATGATGTCAGGAATTTTGTGCAGTCCTGTGGGACTTGCTCCCGGTCTAAATCTTGTTCTCGCTCTAGTGGGTTGTTGATGCCTTTGCCGGTCCCCAGGAGGCCATGGACCCATATTTCAATGGATTTCATCTCTGATATGCCGGTCTCTCAAAGAATGACTGTTATTTGGGTGATTTGTGATAGGTTCTCTAAGATGGTTCATCTTGTACCACTCCATAAGTTGCCGTCTTCCTCTGAGTTGGTGCCCCTGTTTTTGCAACAGGTGGTTCGCTTGCACGGGATTCCTGAGAACATTGTATCTGACAGAGGAGGTCAGTTTGTGTCTAGATTTTGGAGGACTTTCTGTTCCAAGCTGGGAATTCAGTTGTCCTTCTCCTCTGCTTTTCACCCTCAGACCAATGGGCAGACAGAGAGAACAAACCAGACCTTGGAGTCGTATTTGAGATGTTTTATTTCGGCTGATCAGGATGATTGGGTTTCATTTTTGCCCTTGGCCGAATTTGCTTTAAATAATAGAGCTAGTTCTGCCACTTTGATGTCACCTTTTTTTTGTAACTTTGGGTTTCATCCTCGATTTTCTTCAGGGCAGGTGGAGCCTTCTGCCTGCCCAGGTGTTGACACTGTGGTGGAGAGAATGCACCAGCTCTGGGACCAAGTGGTGGATAAGTTATCTCTCTCCCAGGAAAAGGCCCAGCGGTTTTCCAATCAACATAGGACCATTGGTCCCCAGTTTAAGATTGGTGATATGGTGTGGTTATCATCAAAAAATATTGCTATGAAGGTGGCTTCTCCTAAGTTTAAGCCTAGATTTATTGGACCTTACAAGATTTTGGAGATTATTAATCCGGTCTCTTTTCGTTTGGCTCTTCCTGTCACATTTAAAATCCATAATGTGTTCCATAAGTCCTTGTTGAAGAGGTTTGTTGAACCAGTTGTTCCTGGGGTGGCACCTCTGGACCCTGTATTGGTTGAAGGTAACATGGAATATGAGGTAGAGAAAGTACTGGATTCCAGTCTGGCTAGACGGAGACTCCAGTATTTGGTTAAGTGGAAGGGTTATGGTCAGGAGGATAATTCCTGGGTCTCTGCCTCTGATATTCATGCCAAAAGATTGGTGCGTGCCTTTCATCGGGCTCACCCTGATCGCCCTGGTGGCGTGGTTGAGGGTTCGGTGACCCCTCCTCAAGGGGGAGGTACTATAGTGAGTTCATTTTCCCCTTCGCCACTGAGGTCTGGTGAACTCCCTATTCTGGTAAAGGAAGGTAATGAGCCTGATTATCAGGCACCTGAGCCTAATGATGATGACTGGCTGAGTGGAGTCACGGACTGGATATAAGACTGCCGACGCCCTTCTGCCCTGCGGGTGATTTCTCTGTGGACTTCTAGGATACCAGTCTGATTCCTGCTCCTCTAAAGCTAAGTTTTCTGCTTTGCCTTTTAGCATTTGTGTTTTGTTTTTGTTTGCCCTGCTTTTCTGGATTCTGCCATTCCCTGCTTGGGTGAGCTGAATCTCCTTTTGCCGGTTGCTCTGTCTTCAGAATATTCCTGAGTACTGACAGTCTTTTTGAAGCCTAGCGTCTTCTGGGCCTTTTTCACTGTCAGTCTGTTGGCTCTTATTTTCATAGGGTTTTTCACGGATTGCAGACAGCAGCCTTCCTGTCCTTTCCTATCTAGTTAGCTTGGGCCCCGTCTTTGCTCAGTCTATCTTTCTGTCTGTGTTGTGTTCTTTCTTCTTGCTTCACCGTCATTATATGTGGGGGGCTGCCTTTTGCTTTGGGGTCTGCTCTGGGGCAGTTTAGATTTCCCTTTCTGTCTTTAGGCTATTTAGTCCTCCGGCTGTGATCGAGGGGCCTAGGGCATCGTAGGAGCCCCCCACGGCTACTGCTAGTTGTGTTGATAGGTTCAAGGGTCTGCAATCCAATAGCTGCCAACCTCTCTGGTTTTCTGGACTTAGCTACCATTTCTGTTTTTGCCTCCTACGGTTACTCAATCATAACACCGGATAGCCCTATCCTTGAAATCAGCATTGTCTAGGTCAGGGCTATGATGCGCAGCTGTGCTCTGTGGGTGCTGGACAGGAGTCCTTCAATGAACTGCTACTTCAACAGTCCGTCTCCATCTTTCACACTGTCAGGGTCAATCTGCTTGACGGCTCGCAGCGCCTCCTGCAGGTTAAGAGCATAGTCCCGTATATTGTCCTGCGCTTTCTGTTTACATCCAAAGAACCTCATCTTGATTTCAGCTTCTGTGCAGGTGTCAAAGGTGCTTCTTAGCTTGGCCAAAATCTTTTTAACAGTCTCTTTGTCACTATCCTGCCAGGCTTTTACTTCCCTCTGTGCTGCACCTGTTAGCTGCCCAATAAGGATATTCACCTTCTGGCTTTCAGATAGAGGATACACCTCAAACAAACTGCACAGTCTCTCTTTAAATTCACTCAGGGTATGTGACTCCCATGAATACTGCGGTAGCCAGGCTGCTCCCGGTATGTAAGGCATAGACAGCGGCATTATGGGGACCGCTGTGGTGGGCGCTATTGGAGCCGCAGCCGCGTTGGGCACTGCATCTTGCGGCACTGAGGGGCTGGTGGGGGCGTCCGCCGCTGCATCGGCACATGCCTCAGACATTCTCTTTCCCCCCTAGTTAACGGTTGTCAGGCCCCGGGGTCGAGCGGCTTACCGGCTGTAGGCCTCAGCTCCTCCCTTCTCGCACGCTGTCCTCTCTTCCCGTGTGGCACTTCACTTCCTCGCGCTCTTCGGCAGGCTCCGCCCACAACGGCCCGCCTCTTTGGTCTCCCGCGTGCGCCAAGCAGCGGGATAATGGCAGCAATGGCGCCAACAGTTCACAGTACACAAAACAGTCTCTGGCACACAGGACCGGGGGATACCGGGCTCCGTAATCCTGTTCGTGACACCAAAATGGGTCGCACTCCCAGGGCTATGGGGTACTCGGTACCGGGCCGGTCCTTCAGAGGGGATTGTCACAGCAGCGGTGACCCGGTCCGTAGCCCTGGGCGCCCATGTAAAGGGTTGAGTGGTTGAATAAAGTTTATGAATGATTCGTGATGCCACCTGTGGTGTTCGGCAATGAAGATGTTAAGCCGACGCTGCAGACAGATCCTCTGGGACAGATGGTGGGGTGCAGCAGTGATGTTATAGCCCTCCACAGGCAGGGCTGTTGGTCCCAGGGCAGTGTAGATAGTTGTTGGGGACGAGGGTGCAGTGTATGGCACAAGGAGGTAGCAGTGCCGGAGAGTTTGTAGGAAGAAGGCAAGAACACAACAGGGTGCAGTTTCTTTACCTTTACTTGGCAAATGCAGTCCAGGGTCCCGATTACAGATGGCACAGGAGCAGGCTAGCCTGGAAGCAACTCAGGAATCTCTCTATGCAGATAGGTTGTGTAGTCTCCTTCCTAGCGCTTAGTTGAGGTACATGCAGCACTGTGTAACACTGAAGTTCCTCCTTATCTTCTCTTAGAACTACCTCGTGTGGCAGACAGCTGTAGCCCACTATCTCTCTTGGCTCACCCGTCGCTGTTATGCCTCCGAGTCTTAGGTGGGAATAGAGTATTTACAGCTTCCTACTCCTCTGGTTTCTGTTGCAGGACCTTCAGAATCCATACAACCGTGGAGACCAGGCTCCAGATCATGCGCTATCCCTGGGAGGGAGCTCTCTATCCTCAGGTCAACCTCCAGCTTCTCTCCACACATCTACACACTTTGGCCTCCTCACACTAACTAACTTCCCCTTCCTGGCCCCCAGAGAATAGCTCTTCAACTTAGTATTGGTTCAGAGCTCCCTCTGCTGGCCTGGAGTGGGAACTGTGTTGCATGTTATGGTTAACTGCCAGAGAGACCCTTTATTGCTTCCAAGCCTGACATCACCCTCCCTGGAGGAAGGCAATACCACCGTGGCGACCATATTCCTGGGGGCGCCACACATTGTGACTCCTATGGTACTTTGACCTCAATAATCAAGTTGCTAAAAATCCACATGCCCCTGAGTTGAGCCGCTATACGTTCAGCCGCCTATAATCGACACAGAACCGCAGAGTCCTGTCATTTTTTCTGATTTGCTCAATGGGAGCCACTCACGGACTCTGACTCTCTCATATTACTCCACTATGTGTAACGAATGGAAGCGGAGGCACAAATGGTGAAGTTCACATGTGGAACCTCGGGACCACGGTTCGGGGGGGGGGGCTCTGAAGGGGGCATAACTAGTGAGCCCCGGGTACCCGTAGTAGAGTCCATCTGAAGTAGCCTTACGGCAGAGTAGTCACTTGTTACCCGGTATCGATCAAGCAGTGAACAGCTCGCCCATTCACTTTGGCCCAGACTGTAGGCAGGGGTGGGGAACCTCAGGCCCCAGGGCCATTTACGACCTTCGATGACCTTTTATCAGGCCCCCGAGCAGATTCTCAGGGACTGAATTCTTGGGCAGGGAGCTGTATTTTGTTTGCCCCAAGCTCATTAATTTATTCTTGCTCTGTTAGCACACACACACACAGTGTTCACTACTGAACATTGAAGGGCATGCAATGAAAGATTAAGTCATGAAACCAGCGCCAGAGTCATGATGTACTTTGTGGGCGGAGTTTGTACGGTCCCCGAAGGATGGTATAAATATCCAAATGGCCCTTGGCAGAAAAAAGATTCCCCACCCCTGCTGTAGGGCTTGCAGAAACTATATTTTCGTGACTTCCTTCCCCATTCTGCCTTCTTCCTGGCTCCAGGCTGCGTCCCTCAGCCGAAGAGCATACTAGCTTAACGGCTGCCTCAGTGGGGGCCGTCTCCGGCTCGCACAGCCTCGAGCATAATGTCCAGTCTACCCAAAATTGAAACACGTCAGTCCCCCTTCAGCACCAAGAGTTCTCACTTCATGACGAGGCCTGGTAGAAAAGCGAAATCCTGTAACATTTCTGTTTCGGATTGAGGAATCTTCCCTCGGTAGCTCTTGAGCTAGAACAGGGTCTCTCCTTAGACTGGTCCATTCTCTCCGCATGACTTGTATCTCCTTCCGTATCTCTTGGGCCCACTCCGACTCTGCTGCAGGTGGATTAGGTAATTCATAGCTGCGGACCGTCCCTGCCAGGGCCGTCACCCCCTGCTCCTGCTCTCGCAATGCCTGTTTCAACGGTGCATCCCTAAGACACGACACAAATTTATCCCTCAAAATCCTATCGAGGATCCCCACTCCCATGATTCCCACATTTCCCTTTTTGCAATGTGCGCATGTACCTCCTGCAATACTTTGATATATTGTGTCACTGTCTCCACTTCTCGCTGGACGCAACCAAACAAACGCATGCACAACTCTCCAACGTTAGTGGTGTCCCCGTGAATCTCTTCCAAAACCTGAACCACTTTTTCAAACGTATCCCGCTCATGTGAAGGGGGAACATCACAGAACACCGGGCCTCCCCGTCTAGTGCCATTAACGCTATCTCCACCTGTAACGTAGGGGCCATAGGGTGCATTTGCAGCATGATCCTTACCTGTTCAGTCCAGTCCCACAACATCATGTTATCTCCCATAAACTTCAGGAGATTACTAAGCATTGCCCCCAATGGCAAACTGGACCTGGAGGCACCCATAGTGGACTGGTCTGCAGTATCTGTGTCCACGGACTGCATCCTGCCAACTACGCCAAATGTAATATGCAAGTGCTGGGATGCAGTAACACAAGTGATGCAGAGCAGGGATTAACTAAATTTAATTAATCAGCAGTAGGGAACTCTGCGCAAGGAGATAGCAGGGAAAAAGGGTACAAAGCTAAACTGAATAAACGGTTGTTTAACTAACAGTCTCTGGTTAACAGTTCACTTATCGTGGCTCCACAGCGTGTCACTCACTGAAGGTCCCGTGGGTAGCAGGATGCTGGTGGCGGTCGGTGTGGTGTCTGCTGGCATCCTCACCCAGCACACGGTCCTACTTCTGGCAGCAGCGGGCGGTCTCCGGTTTTGCCCGCTGAGCCCCTAGTCCATATATCCGCAGAGCAAAAGAATAGAGCTCTCTGCAGGATTACTCTTGGCACGTGTCTGTTTGAGCAGCCGCCGTCACCTGAAGGGCTGCTCTGCAATGCCCTGCCCGACGTGCACCTCTCTGGATGTCAGAGCTGCGATGCTCTGATGGTCGCACGCTCCCCTGCGCACCTGCCTGTTTTGTGAGTCCCTCACTATGCCGCTCTGTCTCTTCACGCCGAGGCCTGTCACCCCGCTGTCACTCAGCGTTTGCGGTCTGTACCTCATCAGCGTTCTGGCGGGAAGACCGCTTCTATTGCCACGCTGATCATTGACTGAGCCTTTGCCATTCTGGCTGTTCTTCCATCCATTTGAATGTTAGTCTTCCACTTTCTTCCATGTCTCTCTAATTTGGCTTTCCATTTTATAGCATTGGAGACCATTTTAGCTGAACAGTCAATCACTCCACTTCTTTATAAGTTTTACCCTCTCCAATCAACTTTTTAATCAAAGTACGCTGTTCTGAACAATGTCTCGAGCGACCCATATTTCTTTCAAGAAGAAATTCATGTACAACATGTCCTGGCTTCACCCTTAACCCCGAAGCCTGTTTTCACCTTCCTGACCAGGTCAGTTTTTACAGTTCTGACCACTGTCACTTTGGTCATAACTCTGGATCACTCAACAAATCCTGCTGATTCTGAGAATGTTTTCTTGTGACATATTGTACTTTATGATAGCGGTAAAATTTCTTTGATATGACTTGCATTTATTTGATTTAAAAAAATGGAAATTTGGCAAAAATGTAGAACATTTTGCAATTTTCAAACTTTTAAATTTTATGCCCTTAAATCAGGGAGTCATATCACACAAAATAGTAATAAATAACATTTCCCACATGTCTACTTTACATCAGCACAATTGTGGAAACATAATTTTTTTTGTTAGGAAGTTATAAGGATTAAAAGTTGACCAGCAATTTCTCATTTTTAGAAGAAAATTTGCAAAATCATTTTATTTAGGGACCACATCACATTTGAAGTCACTTTGAGGGGTCTATACAATAGAAAATACCCAAAAAGGACACCATTGTAAAAACTGCACCCTTCAAGATGTTCAAAACCACATTCAAGAAGTTTATTAACCCTTCAGGTGCTTCACAGGAATTTTTGGAATGTGGAAGAAAAAAATAAACATTTACTTTTCTGTCAAAAAATAATTTCCTATTTTTTTTTCTTTTGCAAGCGAAACAGGAGAAAATGGATAATATAATTTACTAGTTGAAGAGCCCGGCGCTGCCCGGGCATAGTAACTAACTGTGGTTAGTTATAGCAAATTATAATTATCCTCCATCCCATAGTCCCGTGCCCATATACCCATCATACATATCCTCCATCCCATAGTCCCGTGCCCATATACCCATCATACATATCCTCCATCCCATAGGCCCGTGCCCATATACCCATCATACATATCCTCCATCCCATAGGCCCGTGCCCATATACCCATCATACATATCCTCCATCCCATAGTCCAGTGCCCATATACCCATCACACATCCCATAGTCCAGTGCCCATAAACCCATCACACATCCTCCATCCCATAGTCCCGTGCGCATATACCCGTCATACATATCCTCCATCCCATAGTCCAGTGCCCATATACCCATCACACATCCTCCATCCCATAGTCCCGTGCCCATATACCCATCACACATCCTCCATCCCATAGTCCCGTGCCCATATACCCATCCAGCGTGGGACTGGCCCACCGGTGGATTCTCCAGTGGGCCCTGGCATCTGGTGGGCCCTGGCACCTGCAGGCATACAGGGCCAGCAGTTGCCTAGGGCCCCCGCTGCTCCAGGGGCCCCCAGCCAGTGGTGTGTCGCACACCATGCAGCTGCTATGGGGGCCCCTGCCAGCGGAGCAGCAGCGGGTGACAGGAGGCAGGAGTACCTGTTCCCGCTGCTAAAGAGAAATGAATATTCACTGCGAAGCAGTGAATATCATTTCAGGTCTCCACCCCCAGAGGCCCCGCCCCCAGCCCAGTAAGCCGCTCTGCAGACTACAGCTGTAAATCAGGGCCGGCGCCGCCCTCAGTCCCCTCTGCTCCTGGCTCACAGCCAGTGCGCGATGACGTCACTACATCGCGCACCCGCTGTGTGTCTGGCAGAGGGGGCAGCTCCTGACACTGAAGCCGGGATCAGGTGGGAGCGAGGAGGAGAGGTGAGTATTGTGGTTTGTTTTGTTTTTTATACCTCTCTCGCTCTCTCTCTCTATCTGTCTCTCTCTATCTATCTATCTCTATATATCTCTCTCTCTCTATCTCTCTTATATCTATCTTTCTATCTCTATCTATTATCTATATCTATCTATTTCTATATCTATCTATCGCTCTATCTTTATATCTATCTTTCTATCTCTACATCTATCTCTATATCTATATATATCTCTATATCTATCTATTATGTCTATCTATCTATCTTACTCTATCTATCTCTATATTTATTATCTATCTAGCTACCATCTATATCTATCTATCTTTATCTATATATATCTCTATCTAATATCTATATCTATCTATCTCTATACCTATCTATTTATCTATCCGTTATCTATCTCTATATCTTTTCTCTGTATCTATCTATCTCTATATCTATATCTCACGCTATCTATCGCTCTATCTCTATATCTATATCTATCTCTATATCTATTTCTATATATCTGTCTCTATATCTATATCTATTTCTCTCTATATCTATCTCTATATCTCTCTCTATAGCTATCTATCTATATATCTCTATCTATCTCTATATCTATCTCTCTGTATATCTATCTATCGCTCTATCTATCTTTCTCTATCTATTTATCTCTATATCTTTTCTCTGTATCTATCTCTCTCTATATCTATATCTATCTATCTCTATATATATCTATTATTATCTCTATATCTATATCTATTTATCTCTATATCTATCTCTCTGTATATCTATCTATCTTTCTATCTCTATATCTATCTCTATATCTATCTATCTATCTATTTATCTCTATCTATTATCTATATCTATCTCTATCGCTCTATCTCTATATCTATCTTTCTATCTATCTCTATATCTATCTATATCTATATCTATCTATTATGGCTATCTAGCTATCTCTATTATCTATATCTACCTATCTCTATATCTTTCTATCTTACTCTATCTCTATATCTATCTGTTATCTCTATATTTATTATCTATCTTTATCTATCTATCTCTATCTATTATCTATATCTATATCTATCTCTCTATCTATTTATCGATCTCTGTATCTATCTCTGTCTATATCTATCTCTCTACCGCTCTCTCTATCTCTATCTATCTTTATATCTATATCTATCTATCTATCTCTATATATATCTATTATCTCTATATCTATCTACCTATCTATCTCTATATCTATCTCTATATCTACATCTGTTTCTCTCTATATCTATCTCTATATCTCTCTCTATAGCTATCTATATATTATCTCTATCTATCTATCTATATATTATCTCTATATCTATCTATCTATCTCTATATCTATCTCTATATCTATCTGTTATCTCTATATCTATCTCTATATCTATCTATCTCTATATCTATCTATCTCTCTATCTAACACTATATCTCTATATCTATCTCTATATCTCATTATCTATCTATCTATCTCTATCTCTTTATCTATCTATCTATTGATCTATCCATCTATCTCTATATCTATCTATTATCTCTATTATCTATATCTATTTAGCCATCTATCTATCTAGCTATCTCTATCTATCTCTATAGCTCTCTCTATATCTATCTATCTTTCTAACTCTATATCTGTCGATCTCTATACATATCTCTATATCTAGCTATTATCTCTATATCTATCTCTATATCTATCTTTCTATATCTATCTGTCTCTATATCTATCTATCTATTTCTATATCTATTATCTCTATATCTATCTATCTATATATATATATCTCTATATCTATTTTTATTTATAGCCATCTATCTATATATATATTTATCTCTATATCTATCTATATATGTCTATATTATTATTATTATTATTATATCTGTATATCTCTATCTATTATCTATCTCTATCTATATATCTATCTATCTTTATATCTTTCTATCTATAGCTATCTCTCTATATCTATCTATCTATCCATTATCTATTTTCTATCTATCTCTATATCTATCTACCTATCGATCTATCTATCTATCTATCTATCTATATTTCTTTCTATATCTATCTCTATCTTTATCTATCTATCTCTATGAATCTTTCTATCTATATCTATCCATTATCTACTTTCTATCCATTATCTACTATCTATCTCTATATCTATCTATTTCTACATCTATCTTTCTATCTATATCTATCTAACTCTATATCTATATATCTATATAGCATTATACCCTATGAGGGGGTATTATTCCCTATGAGGGGGGCAGTATTATACCCTATGAGGGGGCAGCATTATACCCTATGAGGAGGCAGCATTATACCCTATGAGGGGGGCAGTATTATACCCTATGAGGGAGTGCATTATACCCCTATGGGGGGCAGCATTATACCCTATGAGGGGGGCAGCATTATACCCTATGAGGGGGGAAGCATTATACCCAATGAGGGGGCAGCATTATACCCTATGAGGGGGGCAGCATTATACTCTATGAGGGGGGCAGCATTATACCCTATGAGGAGGGCAGCATTATTCCCTATGAGGGGGGGGCAGCATTATACCCTATGAGGGGGTGCATTATACCCTATGAGGGGGTGCATTATACCCTATGAGGGGGGCAGTATTATATTCTATGAGATGGCTGCATTATATTCTATGAGATGGCTGCATTATACTATGTGAGGGGGCTGCTTTATATTCTATGAGGGGGCTACCCCAACTCCTGCTACATAATTAAGACATGTACAACCTTATATTATAACCGGATATTAGCGTGTTTTACCGCATAATTGGTGGTCTGGTATTTAACTCTATGCAGCTACATAGTGGGCCCCAAGAATGATTTTCTCTGGTGGGCCCAAGGTGTTCCAGTCCGACGCTGTACCCATCATACATATCCACCATCTCATAGTCCCGTGCCCATATACCCGTCATACATATCCTCCATCCCATAGTCCAGTGCCCATATACCCATCACACATCCTCCATCCCATAGTCCCATGCCCATATACCCATCATACATATTCTCCATCCCATAGTCGAGTGCCCATGTATCCATCACACATCCTTCATCTCATAGTCCCATGCCCATATACCCATCATACATATCCTCCATCCCATAGTTCTGTGCCCATATACCCATCATACATATCCGCCATCTCAGTCCCATGCCCATATACCCGTCATACATATCCTCCATCCCATAGTCCAGTGCCCATATACCCATCACACATCCTCCATCCCATAGTCAACCATTATGACATCATAATGAGCGGCGGCAGGGCTTGCAACCTATAATGACATCAGCGTCGCCATGCCAACCATTGTGACATTATAATGAGGGGCGGGGCTTGATACGCACACACTGCTTCCCCAGTATGCAAATAGGGGCATTATGACATCACAATGAGGGGCGGGGCTTGACGCGCACACACTTTTTCCCCCAGTATGTAGATAGGGGCAAAATTGGTGAATTGGAACGCACGGGGTTAAAATTTCGCCTCACAACATAGCTTAGGACGCTCTCGGGGTCAAGACGTGTGACTGTGCTAAATTTTGTGGCTGTAGCTGCGACGGTGCGGATGCCTATCCCGGACATACACACACACACATACACACACACACACATACACACACACTTTGAGCTTTATATATTAGATTGTGCAATTTCTCCTGAGCATGCCGATACCACATATGTGGAGGAAATCTACTGTTTGGGCGCACGGCAGGTGAAGGGAAGGAGCACCATTTCACTTTTTGAATGCAAAATTTGCTGGCATAATTAGCAGTCACTATGTCGCGTTTGGAGAGCCCTTGATGTGCCTAAACAGCGGAAACCCCCCACAAGTGACACCATTGTGGAGATCAGACCTCTTAGGGAACTTATCTAGATGTGTATTTGTGGTACTTGCAGGTGCGCAGGATGCAGTGACGAGTCGCGAGACAATTTGGTGCTTTCTAGAATAACGTTTATAAGACTAGAGGGAACTTTCCTCAGTCACGGCCTGATCAACAAAAGGGGGTAACACTGGTTGCCCTCGCAGGGGCTCTATACAAGCAAACACAAACGGGTAGAACACGACTACTTCCGGCAATAGCCAGTCACTATAGGGCCGCGGTATGGCCGACTACGGGTCCTTAATTATATAGTCAACTTAGCCGTCCAGACGTCCCCCGGAACCCAGATGACGGTCCCCTTGTTTCCGACCCGGACACTCGATGGGGACCCTCTCTCCCACACTCTCCCACCCTGTATGCTCACCAGTCCTCGGGCGAGGGCTTTAGTAGATTCGAGTTAGTCTTTGGAGACAACAGTTCTTGTCGCCATACGAACTGGTCCTGTTCGTAACGTTCAGGGGGTTTGCCAGCTGTTGACCGCTCGGAGAGTCTAAGTTCGACCGGGGTGGAGCTTTCTGGGGTGGTGGATGGTGGTGGGTTGGTAGATTCTGGCAGGCTAACTGGGTCTGCTGTAATGTCATTACTTGGAGGGCCCGCGGATGTGGCTGGGAAGTCCTCTTTGTCATCCAGGTCTCAGACCGTTGACTGGGGGTCGGGGACCTGAGTGATCGGCTCGAGTCGCATGGGATCAGTGGACGCACAGGGGCGCAACATATTTCGGTGCACAGTACGAGTGAGACGTACACCGTCTCTTTCCGATTGTATTTCATACACCGGCCCGTCGGGGCTTATCCGGCGCAACACTCGGTACGGGTTCTCCTCCCACCATGGTTCTAACTTGTTTTGGGGGCGTTGATCTAGTACGAGTACCCGATCACCAGCCTGGAAGTCAATTGGTGGGGGCAGCGCTCCCCCGGGCGTTCTAGATTCTGGAGCTTTGTATGGACGATTCGGTGGAGGGTCTGCAGCCGGTGCCGGTGGTTTCGGACTCACGAGGATACTCCGGTCCAGGGTAGAGGTTCCTCCGGGTTTAACTCCACTTCTGTGATTCCTTTGCCTTCCCGTCCAAACAGCAATGAGTAAGGAGGTGTAACCAGTCACCCGGTGCACCCGGTTATTATATACCCACACCAGCTCAGGGACGTATTCAGGCCAGCGAGCCTTTCGGTCACTCTCCAGGGTACGCAGCATTTGGATTATTGTCCGATTGAATCATTCACAGGCTCCGTTTCCCTGCGGGTGGTATGGTGTAGTTCGAGACTTATCGATACTGTAGAGATGATGTAGTTCTTCCATGACTCTCCCTAGGAAGCACACTCCTTGGTCTGAATGTATTCTTTGCGGGCAGCCGTACACTTGGATAAAGTTTTTACAAATCGCATAGGCGGCGGACTCCGCTGTCTGGTCTCGGGTGGGGGTGACCACGGCGAACTTGGTGAAATGGTCCACCATAACGAGACATTGTTCGTACCCCTGATAGGCCGGACCTATGGTCAAATAGTCCACCGTGAGGAGCTCCAGGGGAGCTGATGTTACAATTGTCTGCACCGGGGCTCATTGCGCAGGAGGTTTAGCGAGCTCGCATGGGCGGCAGGTTCAGAAAACTTCTTCCACAGCAGCGTGCAAGCGTGGATGGTACACTATCTGCTGCAGCCATTGCAAAGTCTTTTGAGCACCAAAGTGAGCCCCATTCTCATGGGCTTCACGAGCCAGTTGGCTGAGATGGGTTCCGGGCACGATTACCTGCCATATTGTAGCCGACGTTCGTGACACGGCTTTTCGATATAAAAGTCCCTTTTTGATGACTAGCTTTTCCCACTGGCGCAGCATCAGCAACATATCCTGGGTCAAAGTCTGTCTCTGTGAGCCAGTGGGCAATTTGCCAGTGGCCACCCATCGGCGCAGGAATCCAATCTCTCCATCCTCTTGTTGCTGCTGAATCCACTTGTCGCGTGGCTGTTCTAATATTCCCCCTAAGGGTCACGGATGGGGCGCTTCTTGCGTGTTGGCAGTAAGCGCAGCGGTGGGGAGGGCGAACGGCGTCTCTTCCCCTTCTAATTCGTCGTCTCTATTCCTCCCTGGGGTGGTGTGTCGGATTCTGGAGATTGCGTCAGCGTGCCCGTTTTCAGCTCCCCGTTTGTAGATGATCTTGTAGTTGAACTTGGCCATCCGAGCCACCCACCGCTGCTCTAGGGCCCCCCCAGTTTGGCATTCTCCAAATGGGCTAACGGGTTGTTATCCATCCGCACCACGACTTCGGAGCCTGCCAGGTACTCTGCGAACCGCTCCGTCATTGCCCACACCACCGCGAGGAGCTCGAGCTTAATGGAGCTGTAATTGTCCGGGTTGTGTTTGGAGTCGTGCAGCGACCGGCTACCATAGGCGATCACTTTCTCCCAGCCGTCCTGCACCTGTGACAACACAGCTCCTAGTCCCTGGAGACTCCCGTCGGTATGCAGGATGAACAGTAGCGAGAAACCCGCATATGCCAATACCGGAGCGTCCGAGAGTGCAGCTTTGAGATCTTGAAATGCATCCTCTTGTGGTTGTTGCCACTGGACCTTTCGTCCATTCGCCCTGGCTGGAGCCCCCTTCAGCAGGTCCTGCAGGGCTTGCGCTCGGCGTGCAAAATTCTTTAGGAACCGACGATAGTAGCCAGCCAACCCCAGGAAGGCCCGCACGTCTTTCACCGTCTCGGGGGTAGGCCACCCCTGGATGGCAGCAACCTTTTCCAGGGATGGTCTGACACCCTCCGCCGAGACGGTATGCCCCAGATATTCAATCTGGGTGCGGAACAGTTGGCATTTCTAGGGCTTCACCTTTAACCCGTACTTCTGCAGCCGACCGAGCACCTGCCCCAACCGTAGCAGGTGGTCCTCGAACGTGGCGGAATAGATGATAATTAGTGTTGAGCATTCCGATACCGCAAGTATCGGGTATCGGCCGATACTTGCTGTATCGGAATTCCGATACCGACTTCCGATATTTTTTCAATATCGGAATTCGGCATCGGAATCGGAAGTTCAAAGTTGATTGACAGACTGACGTCATCATGATGCGCGGTGTGTGCGCATCATGATGCGCCGTCATTTCGGGCCTTCCGGGGGTCTCTGCCGGCCTGCCGGGGGGCTGTGCCGGCCTGCCGGGGGGCTGTGTGGACTGCCCGGGGTCTGTACCGGCCTGCCGGGGGGCTGTGCCGGCCTGCCGGTGGTCTGTGCACCCTGTGGGGGTCTGTACCGGCCTGCCGGGGGGTTGTGCCGGCCTGCCGGTGGTCTGTGCACCCTGTGGGGGTCTGTACCGGCCTGCCGGGGGGCTGTGCCGGCCTGCCGGGGGGCTGTGCTGATGTCCGGGGGTCTGTGCAAGCATCGTCCCATCGGGCGATGCCTGCTACCATGACAGTGATTGACACATTAGCCAATGATGGGACAGTAGTAGTCCCATCATCCGGCTAATGTGTTAAATGTTAAAAAAAAAAAAAATACTACATACATACTACATGCATGCTACATACATACTACATGCTACATACATACTACATATATACTACATACATACTACATATATACTACATACATACTACATACATACTACATACATACTGCATGCTACATACATACTACATACATACTACATACATACTACATGCATGCTACATACATACTACATGCATGCTACATACATACTACATGCCACATACATACCACATACATACTACATACATACTACATACATACTACATGCTACATACATACTACATATATACTACATGCATGCTACATACATACTACATGCTACATACATACCACATACATACTACATACATGCTACATACATACTACATATATACTACATGCATGCTACATACATACTACATATATACTACATGCATGCTACATACATACTACATGCTACATGCATGCTACATACATACTACATACATACTACATACATGCTACATGCTACATACATACTACATATATACTACATGCATGCTACATACATACTACATATATACTACATGCATGCTACATACATACTACATGCTACATGCATGCTACATACATACTACATACATACTACATGCTACATACATACCACATACATACTACATATATACTACATGCTACATGCATGCTACATACATACTACATACATACTACATGCTACATACATACCACATACATACTACATACATACTGCATGCTACATGCATGCTACATACATACTACATACATACTACATGCTACATACATACCACATATATAGTACATACATACAATACATTCATACAATACATACATAGACATACAGTACATATAACATAGAGTAACATACTTACCAATACTTGTCACATTGTTCCCCGAAGCCATTGTCTTTTCCGGAATAAATATTAACATAACAAACCACAAAAATACTCACCCATGATCCGAAGCAGTCCACGAGTGTGTCCCACGACGATCTTGGGTAGAGAACTGCAGCATCAGCTGTTGCTGCCGTTCTCTACGGGCTGCAGGAATCCAATGACGGAAGGTAGGTATCCTTCCGCACTGTATTCCTCCGCCACTTAAAAAAAAAAAAAGTCCCTAGTCTCACTTTATGCCATTGCTGCACAGCAATGGCGTAAAGTGAGACTAGGGACTTTTTTTTTAAGTGGCGGAGGAATACAGTGCGGAAGGATACCTACCTTCCGTCATTGGATTCCTGCAGCCCGTAGAGAATGGCAGCAACAGCTGATGCTGCAGTTCTCTACCCAAGATCGTCGTGGGACACACTCGTGGACTGCTTCGGATCGTGGGTGAGTATTTTTGTGGTTTGTTATGTTAATATTTATTCCGGAAAAGACAATGGCTTCGGGGAACAATGTGACAAGTATTGGTAAGTATGTTACTCTGTGTTATATGTACTGTATGTCTATGTATGTATTGTATGAATGTATTGTATGTATGTAGTATATATGTGGTATGTATGTAGTATGTATGTAGCATGCATGTAGCATGCAGTATGTATGTAGTATGTATGTGGTATGTATGTAGCATGTAGTATGTATGTAGTATGTATGTAGCATGCATGTAGCATGTAGTATATATGTAGTATGTATGTGGTATGTATGTAGCATGTAGTATGTATGTAGCATGCATGTAGTATGTATGTAGCATGCATGTAGTATATATGTAGTATGTATGTAGCATGTAGTATGTAGCATGCATGTAGTATATATGTAGTATGTATGTAGCATGTAGTATGTATGTAGCATGCATGTAGTATATATGTAGTATGTATGTAGCATGTAGTATGTATGTAGCATGCATGTAGTATGTATGTAGCATGCATGTAGTATGTATATGGTATGTATGTAGCATGTAGTATGTATGTAGCATGCATGTAGTATATATGTGTTATGTATGTGGTATGTATGTAGCATGCATGTAGCATGCATGTAGTATGTATGTAGTATATATGTAGTATGTATGTAGCATGTAGTATGTATGTAGTATGTATGTAGTATATATGTAGTATGTATGTAGCATGTAGTATGTATGTAGCATGCATGTAGTATATATGTAGTATGTATGTAGCATGTAGTATGTATGTAGCATGCATGTAGTATATATGTAGTATGTAGCATGTAGTATGTATGTAGCATGCATGTAGTATATATGTAGTATGTAGCATGTAGTATGTATGTAGCATGCATGTAGTATATATGTAGTATGTAGCATGTAGTATGTATGTAGCATGCATGTAGTATGTATGTAGCATGTAATTTTTTTTTTTTTTTTTACATTTAACACATTAGCCGGATGATGGGACTACTACTGTCCCATCATTGGCTAATGTGTCAATCACTGTCATGGTAGCAGGCATCGCCCGATGGGACTTGTAGTCCCATCGGACGATGCCTGCACAGACCCCCGGAGCCTGCACAGACCACCGGCAGGCCGGCACAGACCACCGGCAGGCCGGCACAGCCCCCCGGCAGGCCGGCACAGCCCCCCGGAGCCTGCACAGCCCCCCGGCAGGCCGGCACAGCCCCCCGGCAGGCCGGCACAGCCCCCCGGAGCCTGCACAGACCACCGGCAGGCCGGCACAGACCACCGGAGCCTGCACAGACCCCCTGGCAGGCCGGCACAGCCCCCCGAAAGGCCCGTACAGACCCCAGAGAGGCTGTACAAGGGCAGGAAAGGGTTTTTCTTATTCCGATACCGGAAGTCCCATAGACTTGAATGGGACTTCCGGTATCGGAATCGGCGATACCGATACTTTTTTTAAAGATCGGCCGATACCATCCGATACGATACTTTGAAGTATCGGACGGTATCGCTCAACTCTAATGATAATATCGTCCAGCTATAGCAACGTGGCTTCAAAGTTAAGGTCTCCCAGACACCGCTCCATCAACCGCTGGAAGGTTCCTGGGGCGTTGGCCAGCCCGAACGGCATCCGGTGAAACTCGAACAGTCCCATGGGAAGGATAAATGCCATCTAGGCTCTGTCTTCCTCTGACATCGGCACCTGCCAGTAGCCACTGGCCAGGTCTAGAGTTGAAGAGTACGTCTCGTTCCCCAAGGCGGACAGAGATTCTTCTATGTGGGGCAGCGGATACGAATCCTTGATGGTGCAGGCGTTCAACTTTTGATAGTCCACGCAAAAACGCAGAGTGCCATCTTTTTTACGAACCAGGACAATGGGGGCCGCCCAAGGGCTCTGACTTTCTCGTATGACCACCTTCCGAAGCATTTGAGCTAATAGAGTTTTCACTTCTTGGTATAACTGCGGTGGTATTTGCCGATATCGCTCCCGGATGGGGACCGCTCCTGCCGTGGGACTCCCATGCGTGATGGCCGTTGTACATCTGAAGTCATCCTCATGGCTGGTGAAGACACAGTAATATTGTCCAAGAAGTGTCTCTACCTGGAGAAGTTGGGATGGTGCTAGGCCAGACAGTTAGGTCGAGCCATCCTGGAAAGAATGCGGGCCGTTCTCCTGGGTCGAGGATACAGCAGTCTGTTGTGTTTGTACCGTTACTGCCCAAGGATCTTCGGGCTGCACCTTCAACTGGACCGCGGGGTCTGGCAGCATCTCCTCCAAAGGCCTCACTAGTTTGGCCATTTCGGCCCGCGGCTTCAGGGCGATATCTTGGTCTTCCAGGTTGATACAATGCACCAGGATGGTCCCCTCCCGCACCGTGGCCAGGGAGCGGGCTACCAGTATGCCAGGGTGCAGGCGCTCTGAGTAACATGGTTCCACCTGCACCTCCACGCCCTCCAGTGGCATCGGAGCGTGGATCGGCAGGGCCACCACCATCTGCCCTGGAGGAAGCACGAGCAGGGGAGCCGCCGGCGTGACGATTCTGCCCAGCGCCTCACCCTCCTGGCACTCCTGGAGCACTCGCGCCTCCCGCACCAACCACAGGAAGACCTGCCCTTTGGCCGTGCAAGAACCCCAGTGGCTCAGAGTCTCTTGTGTGGGCTCATTGAGGAGGAGGTTGCCAAACTCTCGTAGTATGTTCATACCCAGAGTAACTCGATGTTTGCTGTTTGTGTCTCCCTGGGTCAGGACCTCTCCCCGGCGGCCGAGTGAATTGCCGCTTATCGAAATCTGCATCCAGGCTACTCTGACGACAGGAATTGGTAGCTGGTTGGTGGCTATCAACTTTATCACGGTCCCCCACTGAGGTCTCACTGCCTCGGGAAAATGCTGCCGAAAATAAGTCTCTGGCATGGTTGTTACTTGCGATCCCGTATCTCCTAGGCATACCCACTGGGCACCGCGCGGCCAGGTCTTCATGACTTCCTTCACCCCATGTGGTGGGCTCTGGCTCCGGGCGGCGTCTCCATGGCTCTGGGTCTTCTGCTCTTCTTGGCCAGCGGGGCGGGTTCCCCCTGGAACGTGGACACTCTCGGGCGGAGTTCCCCAATTCTCCACAATCGTAACAGGCGAATGGTCGCGGGGACCGACTTGGGTGAGGGCCACGAGGGTTCATGCCTCCTTCATCTGGCCCTGGCCGACTCCTTGTGGCCGCTTTCTTGGCTTCGGCCAGTTCACCTTTAATACTCTGTATCTCTTGCTTCACCTCTTGTACCCAGTGGGGTTCGCTCAGGGCGCTTACAGATGCTTCGATACACCGGGCCGTCCCCACGGGGACCGTCACCTCTTGCTCCTGTTCCCGAACCCGTGCCTCCTTCCCTATTTCTGAAAAGGTCAGATGTGGGTCCACTCACACCCGCTCTCACAAAGCCTGTTTTGTCAGGGTGTCTCGTAACCCTGTCACTAACAGGTCACGTAATGTTACGTCCACGGTCCCCACACCGACTCCACCCTTCCTTTCAATGGCTAAAAACAGTTCTTGCAAAACATTCATATACTGGGTCACTGTTTCCCCCTCTTTCTGCATGCGTCTAAACATCTGGGTTCTCCGTTCCCCCACATCGGTCGGGTCCACATAGGCCTCTTCTAAGATCTGTAGCACCCTGATGAAGGCGTTTCCCTGCCCCCGGGGCCTCAACATTACGGTATCCCGGGCCTCCCCGTCCAATGCCATCAGGGCCACTTCTGCCTCTAGGTCAGGGGCAAGCGGATGCAACCTAAATAACCCACGCATTCGCTCCGTCCAGTTCCACAGCATAGTATTGCTGACGGAAAATCTGGGTAGATTGCTTAGCATAGCCACCAAGGAAATGCTGGGCTGGGGGCCCTCGTTGTCCGCGCTCGGAGACTGCATCCTGCCGACTATGCCAAATGTGGTACTTGCAGGTGCGCAGGATGCAGTGTCGAGTCGCGAGACAATTTGGTGCTTTCTAGAATAACGTTTATAAGACTAGAGGGAACTTTCCTCAGTCACGGCATGACCAACAAAAGGGGGCAACACTGGTTGCCCTCGCAGGGGCTCTATACAAGCAAACACAAATGGGTAGAACACAATGACTTCCAGCAATAGCCGGTCACTATAGGGCCGCGGTATGGCCGACTACGGGTCCTTAATTATAGTCAACTTAGCCATCCAGATGTCCCTCGCCGTTCGGGATGGTGGTCTTTTGGCGTAGTAGTCGCTGGGCCCAGTTGCTGAGGCGTTGGCGGAGCCCCACAGGCCCCACAGGCCCCGGCGGTGTCCTTAGACGGATGGGCCGCAACCCCCGGACTGGGGCAAGTGGCAGCGATGTGGGGTGGCGGATGACAGGCCACCTGCGCAGCTTAATGGCTGCGACGGGGAGTCAGCGGTCAGCAGAGGCTCGGCCCCTGCTGCGGACCAGAGCGGGAAAGTGGTGGCCGCCGACGACACTGTACTTGCCGCGGCCACTGGTGAGAGCTGGGCGGCTGCGGGTTGTGGGGAGGTGGCCGCAGCCGCGAGCAGGAACGAGATGGCCGCGGGCGACTGCGCGTAGGCCGCAGCCGTGGGCTGAGGTGAGGCGGCAGCGACCGCAGGTCGAGCTGGGGCCGCAGTGGCCATGGGCTGGAGCGGGGCAGCAAGTCTCGGAGGATTGCCTTGGCGCCGTCCCTCTGGAGTCCTCAGTGAGCATCTTCCCTGGCACTGGTAAGTCGCTATAGCTTTTAGTCGCTCCCGCAGTCTCCTGCTGCCTCTGTCCTGGTCTGCTGACTCCCGGGAATCCCCCGCCTCCTTTATACTGGTCCCTCCCCCAGCCCATCTGTCTGTCACAACGGACCGTCCCCAAACTATGTCCCCCGGGGACAGTTCCCCCCCGGAACCCAGATGACGGTCCCCTTGGTTCGACCCGGACACTCGATGGGGACCCTCTCTCCCACATATTGAGCACCTTTAACCCACGGGTGTTTCACAGAAGTCTATAACGTTAAGCCGTGGAAAAAAAAAATCACATTTTTTCCAGATATATCTTTTCTAGTTCCAAATTTTGCATTTTCATAAGGATAACAAGAGAAATTTCTCCATACAATTTCGTTGTGCAATTTCTCCTGAGTGTGCAGATATCCAATATGTGGAGGAAAACAACCGTTTAGGCGCACGGCAGGGCTTGGAAGGAAAGGAGCGCCATTTGACTTTTTGAATGTAAAATATGCTGGAATAATTAGCAGTTGCCATGTTGTGTTTGGAGACCCCCTGATGCGCCCAAACATTGGAAATCCCCCACAAGTGACACCGATTTGGAAGCTGGTCCCCTTAGGGAACTTATCTAGATGTGTATTGAGCACCTTTAACCCACAGGTGCTTCACAGAGGTTTCTAACGTAGATCCGTGGAAATAAAAAAAATCACATTTTTCCAAAATAAATCTTTTTTAACTCCATATTTTGAATTTTTATAAGGGTTAAAGGTGGAATTGCTCGATACAATTTGTTGTGCAATTTCTCTTGAGTACACCAATACCCCATACAGTGGGGCAAAAAAGTATTTAGTCAGTCAGCAATAGTGCAAGTTCCACCACTTAAAAAGATGAGAGGCGTCTGTAATTTACATCATAGGTAGACCTCAACTATGGGAGACAAACTGAGAAAAAAAAATCCAGAAAATCACATTGTCTGTTTTTTTTTTTTTCATTTTATTTGCATATTATGGTGGAAAATAAGTATTTGGTCAGAAACAAAATTTCATCTCAATACTTTGTGATATATCCTTTGTTGGCAATGACAGAGGTCAAACGTTTTCTGTAAGTCTTCACAAGGTTGCCACACACTGTTGTTGGTATGTTGGCCCATTCCTCCATGCAGATCTCCTCTAGAGCAGTGATGTTTTTGGCTTTTCGCTTGGCAACACGGACTTTCAACTCCCTCCAAAGGTTTTCTATAGGGTTGAGATCTGGAGACTGGCTAGGCCACTCCAGGACCTTGAAATGCTTCTTACGAAGCCACTCCTTCGTTGCCCTGGCGGTGTGCTTTGGATCATTGTCATGTTGAAAGACCCAGCCACGTTTCATCATCAATGCCCTTGCTGATGGAAAGAGGTTTGCACTCAAAATCTCACGATACATGGCCCCATTCATTCTTTCATGTACCCGGATCAGTCGTCCTGGCCCCTTTGCAGAGAAACAGCCCCAAAGCATGATGTTTCCACCACCATGCTTTACAGTAGGTATGGTGTTTGATGGATGCAACTCAGTATTCTTTTTCCTCCAAACACGACAAGTTGTGTTTCTACCAAACAGTTCCAGTTTGGTTTCATCAGACCATAGGACATTCTCCCAAAAGTCCTCTGGATCATCCAAATGCTCTCTAGCAAACTTCAGACGGGCCCGGACATGTACAGGCTTAAGCAGTGGGACACGTCTGGCACTGCAGGATCTGAGTCCATGGTGGCGTAGTGTGTTACTTATGGTAGGCCTTGTTACATTGGTCCCAGCTCTCTGCAGTTCATTCACTAGGTCCCCCCGCGTGGTTCTGGGATTTTTGCTCACCGTTCTTGTGATCATTCTGACCCCACGGGGTGGGATTTTGCGTGGAGCACCAGATCGAGGGAGATTATCAGTGGTCTTGTATGTCTTCCATTTTCTAATTATTGCTCCCACAGTTGATTTCTTCACTCCAAGCTGGTTGGCTATTGCAGATTCAGTCTTCCCAGCCTGGTGCAGGGCTACAATTTTGTTTCTGGTGTCCTTTGACAGCTCTTTGGTCTTCACCATACTGGAGTTTGGAGTCAGACTGTTTGAGAGTGTGCACAGGTGTCTTTTTATACTGATAACAAGTTTAAACAGGTGCCATTACTACAGGTAATGAGTGGAGGAAAGAGGAGACTCTTAAAGAAGAAGTTACAGGTCTGTGAGAGCCAGAAATCTTGATTGCTTGTTTCTGACCAAATACTTATTTTCCACCATAATATGCAAATAAAACGAAAAAAAACCAGACAATGTGATTTTCTGGATTTTTTTTTCTCAGTTTGTCTCCCATAGTTGAGGTCTACCTATGATGTAAATTACAGACGCCTCTCATCTTTTTAAGTGGTGGAACTTGCACTATTGCTGACTGACTAAATACTTTTTTGCCCCACTGTATGTGCAGAGAGCAGGATAAATGTGCACCAAGCCTTAATGCGATTTTTGGGAGGCAAAATGAAAAAAAATCAACAGCAGGTGAAGAATTGGTTTTATTTATTTTTTATGCCATTTCTCGTGCAGTATAATTGATTAGGCGACGTTATTCTTCGGTCGGTGCGATTCTTTTTATTGCGAAAACTAGTTTTTGCGTCACCATATTTTGACAGCTATAATTTTTTCATATTTCGGCCCACAGTGTCATGTGAGGGCTTGTTTTTTGCGGTACGAGCTGACATTTTTATTGGTACCATTTTTGGGCACATGACATTTTTTGATCACTTTCTATTCTGATTTTCTGGGGACAGAATGAACAAAAACCAGCAATTCAGGAATTGCTTTTTGTTCCTTACCTTTCCGCCTGTGGTAAAACTGATAAGGCAGCTTTATTCTTTGGGTCAGTACGATTACAGCGATACCTCATTTATATTTTTTTTATGTTTTGGCGCTTTTACACAATAAAAACTATTCTATAGAAAAAATAATTATTTTTGCATCACTTTATTCTGAGAGCTATAACTTTTTTATTTTTCTGCTGATGTAGCTGTGTGGCAGCTTGCTTTTTGTGGGACAAGATGACGTTTTCAGCAGTACCATTTTTATTTATATCTGTCTTTTTGATCGCGTTTTATTGCACTTTTTGTTTGGAGGTATGATGATAAAGCATTGTTTTTTTCCTCGTTTTTTTTACGTTGTGTTCACTGAAGGGGTTAACTAGTAGGATTGTTTTATAGAGAGGGTCGTTATGGATGCAGTGATACCAAATATGTGTGCTTTTATTGTTTTTTATATAAATGTATTGATTGGTGAAAAAAAATGTTTTCTTTATTTAGGAATTTTTAAAAAAAATATTTTTACACATTATAATATTTTATTATTACTTTTGTACCTTGTCCCAGTATGGGACATCACTATATAATGTCAGATCGCTGATCTGGCACTTTGCACTGCTTAGTATCAGATCAGCGATCTGATAGGAAGGTAAGGAGGCTTCTCAGGTCCTGCTCTCAGCAGGCGCTCACAAGCCACCTCTCTGCAGGACCCGGAAGGACCCTGTGGCCTTCTTGGTGCCAGGGGTCCCTGTGGAGACGTTCAGGAGAACGCGATCGCATCGCGTTGTCCTGGCGGAAGCGCGCAGGGAGGGGACTCCCTGCGCGATGCTTCTTTATGCCGCTGTCACTACTGACAGCGGCATCTGAGGAGTTAAATGCCCCACGATCGGTGCTAGCACCGATCGTGGGCATTGCTGTGGGGTGTTAGCTGTCACATACAGCTGACACCCGCACCCGATCACCGTGGCGCTCAGCGTGAGGCCGCGTGATTGGTGTGCCGTACTAGTACTTCTGTTTGCGGGAACGCACCTCTTGCACAGCGGTACTAGTACAGCGCATGTCGGGAAGGGGTTAAATAAGTGCCACCAGATTTACATCTGTTTCTTCACAGAACTCACTAATTGAATTCCACACTGCTATTATTGTGAACACTTTCCCCTTTCATTTAATTGCTCTAATACACAGACTCAAAAACATGGAGATTAGTGATGAGCGAGTATACTCGTTGCTCGGGTTTTCCCGACATGCTCGGGTGTCCTCCGAGTAGTTTGGCGTGCTGGGAGATTTAGTGTTTGTCGACACAGCTGCATGATTTGCGGCTGCTAGAAAGCCTGAATACATGTGGGGATTCCATAACAAAAAGGCATTCCTCACATGTATTCAGGCTGTCTAGCAGCCGTAATCATGCAGCTGCGCTGACAAACACAACATTTCGGAGGTCAACCGAGCAACGAGTATCCTCACTCATCGCTAATGGAGATCATGAATGCGGAACTTGTTGGTTTTCTTAGAATCTACTGCACCAAATACAGAGATTAATCTGGTTAGTCATATTGGATTGCTAGTATTTTGAACACTACTGTAGATGCAAAAAAAAAAAAAAGTGTGGACTTTAGATAGCCCAGATGTCAACGTTTCGGTTCACAGAACCTTTTTCAAGCAAAGTACAAGTGTAACAGGAAGGTCTATAAAGACACATAAATTAGTTTCTTAGGCTAGTTTCACACTTGCTTTTTTTTGCAGCGCGTTTTTGCCGCAAAAAAACGCATTGAAAAAACGCATACAAAAGCATACAACTGCTGCGTTTTTTTCAAGCATTTTTATGAGCATGCATGAAAAAAACGCAGCGTTTTTATGCGTTTGTATGCGTTTTTAGTGCGTTTTTACCGCGTTTGCGTTTTTTTCCAACATTAGGTGGCCCCTCACACTAACCCAAACCATGACTTTACTAACCCTAACCCTGACCCTAACCCTAACCCTAACCCTAACCCTAACCCTGACCCTAACCCTAACCCTAACCCTGACCCTAACCCTTAACCAAATCATACTTAACCCTAACCCAAACCCTAAACCCTAACTAACCCTAACCCTAACCCTAACCCTGACCCTAACCCTAACCCTAACCCTGACCCTAACCCAAACCCTAACCCTGACCCTAACCCTAACCCTAACCCTGACCCTAACCCTTAACCAAACCATACTTAACCCTAACCCTGACCCTAACCCTAACCCTGACCCTAACCCTAACCCTAACCCTGACCCTAACCCTAACCCTAACCCTGACCCTTAACCAAACCATACTTAACCCTAACCCTGACCCTAACCCTTAACCAAACCATACTTAACCCTAACCCTGACCCTAACCCTAACCCTGACCCTAACCCTAACCCTGACCCTAACCCTAACCCTAACCCTGACCCTAACCCTTAACCAAACCATACTTAACCCTAACCCTGACCCTAACCCTGACCCTAACCCTTAAACAAACCATACTTAACCCTAACCCTAACCCTGACCCTAACCCTTAACCAAACCATACTTAACCCTAACCCTGACCCTAACCCTAACCCTGACCCTAACCCTAACCCTAACCCTGACCCTAACCCTAACCCTGACCCTAACCCTTAACCAAACCATACTTAACCCTAACCCTGACCCTAACCCTGACCCTAACCCTTAACTAAACCATACTTAACCCTAACCCTGACCCTAACCCTGACCCTAACCCTAACCCTAACCCTGACCCTAACCCTTAACCAAACCATACTTAACCCTAACCCTGACCCTAACCCTGACCCTAACCCTTAACCAAACCATACTTAACCCTAACCCTGACCCAAACCCCAACCCTAACCCTGACCCTGACCCTAACCCTAACCCTAAACCCCCTTAACTAACCCTAACTCTAACCCAAACCCCTAAATTCCATGGTTATAAAAAAAAAACGCATGTGCAAAAAAACGCATACATGAGCATGCCAGTGCGCACATATGCGCATCCATAGGCTATAATGGCCATTTTTAGCGCAAAACGTGCGCATATGTGCGCATGCGCTTTTTTGCAGGGCCAAAAAATGCAACATGCTGCGTCTGGAAAATACAAACGCACACCCCAAAAAAACGCAGCGCATGAAAATCGCATACATGCGCTTACCAGCGCGCAGGTATGCGCACCCATGTTAAATATAGGGGAAAAAACGCATGCGCACATATGCGTTTTTTTCCAGCGCTAAAAAACGCAAATGTGAAACCAGCCTAAGAATTGAAAGAATTGAAAGTGATGAGAATAATTTACCAAACACAATGGATACCTTTACAAAGAAACTCAAACATAGGGATTTCCCTCAAAAACTCTAATATGATCAGAGAAATAAAACTCAGAAATTAGATAAAACTATAGTACTAAATAGGATTAGTGACCAGAAACATTTTAATAGTTAACAGAGTTCTAACAGTTTCTACTTATGATGAAGAAAATGGACGCATTGCCAATATAATGAGAAACCATTGGAAAATGCTGGGAAATTGTGTACATAATATTCCAGAGTTTAAAAGTCCACCATTGCTCTCATATATAAGGGCGGTTTCACACATTCAGATATTTTCGGTACAGGAAAAAACGATATCGGAGATATCCGTGTCCATGTGGTACATCCGTGTGGCAACCGTGTGCCGCTTGTATGCCTAATCAGTACCACACGGACGGCCGCAGGGGAAGTAGCTCTACAGTAAGCGCTGTTCCCCTGCATGTGGTGCTGAACGCAGCTGTCATTCTTCCCTGATCTGCCGGCATCAGCGCAAGCAGGGAAGAATGAATGAAAAAAAAACGACGTGGTGTCCCCCTTATTTTTTTAACCAACCCGGCAAAACTATACAGGTGCGGACTGCTATTCTCAGACTGGTAAGTGGCCATGAATATGCAGCAGCAAAAAAGGCAAATGCAATTCTAGGATGTATAAGGGCAGCACGGTGGCTCTGGTTAGCGCTGCAGCCTTGCAGCGCTGGAGTCCTGGGTTCGAATCCCACCAAGGACAACATCTGCAAGGAGTTTGTATGTTCTCCCCGTGTTTGCGTGGGTTTCCTCCGGGCACTCCGGTTTCCTCCCACACTCCAAAAAACATACTGATAGGGAATTTAGACTGTGAGCCCCATCAGGGACAGTGATGAAAATATGTGCAAACTGTAAAGCGCTGCGGAATATGTTAGCGCTATATAAAAAATAAAGATTATTATTATTATTAACAGAAGCATACAGTCTAGATCACGTGAAGTCATTATTTCCCACTACTCCTCTTTGGTCAGACCTCATCTGGAATACTGTGTCCAGTTTTGGGCACCACATTTTAAAAAAGACATCAACAAACTGGAGCAAGTTCAGAGAAGAGCGACCAGAATGGTGACCGGTCTGCAAAATATGTCTTATGAGGAAAGGTTGCAGGATTTGGGAATGTTTAGTTTGCAAAAGAGAAGACTGAGAGGAGACTTAATAGCTGTCTACAAATATCTAAAGGGCTGTCACATTGTAGAAGGATCAACTTTATTCTCATTTGCACAAGGAAAGACTAGAAGCAATGGGATGAAACTGAATGGGAGGAGACACAGATTAGATATTAGAAAAAACTTTTTTGACAGTTAGAGTGATCAATGAGTGGAACAGGCTGCCACGAGAAGTGGTGAGTTCTCCTCCAATGAAAGTCTTCAAACAGAGGCTGGACAGACATCTGTCAGGGATGATTTAGTGAATCCTGCTTTGAGCAGGGGGTTGGACCAGATGACCCAGGAGGCCCCTTCCAACTCTATGATTCTATGAGATCAATGTAGCACACTAAAAACTACACCATCTCCTAGTCTGCACTGTCTGCAACTGGGGTGCAAAAGTTATTGGAGATCCATTGCTTGTTTATCTTGATGAAAGTTAGGTGGTCTACCCTTTCAGCAATCTGTTGAGAATCTGTCAGCATGTGTCTAATTTGTCTACAGCACAGCCGCAGGAGAAATATGGTATTACACGTTGATTCATTGAAATCAATGGACTTTTTATGTGACGAATGGACATGTCAGGTCCTCCAGTGTGAGTGCTGCTCTTTGGTCTTTGTAGCTGCAGTGTTCCAACTTATTAATGGAGGAACTACCGTAAACAAGGGATATTTGCAAGTAGATTTTCTAAACAACAAAAAAAAGTAAAAAGGAAAACAAAAATAGCAATTCTTTTTCTTTTCTTATACGTCTTGTATCAAATGCGACAAAGCTAGCGTGACAGCAGCGGCGATGCATCAAGGGACAGGATGTCTGCTAAGGACGCACAAGGACAATAGTACTAGGGTTGAAAATACTAAACAGGTCTCCTGAAAAGACGCAGCAGACAATGAAAAGGGCCCATTGTATCAGGATGTAACGCCCGGCATTAGTATTCAAACATTCAGATGTATTGCACGGAGAGAATGGACGGTTCAATTGTGCAAGAAGAACGTATTTAACCTTGAATGAAAGATCCATCAATTCAAATAGGTCAACTTAAAACCAGCGCGGCGTATCGCATGATGGGGAATGCGCTACGTCTGCTCGCCCCTGTCAGCTCGCCATTGTCCCCAGGAACAAAGTTAGTTTTGTCTTCTCTCCCGGGGAGCTGATGGTCTGAGAAAGGGTCATGACTCAGGGCTGTCACAGAGGCCACTAGCCCCATTAAGCCCTATTATCTCCCAGTGACCTATTTTTTAGAGAAGCACAGGAGTTGCTGGTGGCTGAACTCCAGGGAGATGAAATTTAGGAGTAAAACACTAGGAAAACTGCTCATACCGGGTCATGAAGAATTGACTTTTACCCTACAGAAACCGACAAAAAAAGACAAAAATATCGCAAAAATATTTCATGCATTTGTTTCAATAGAAAAAAAATTAGGACCCTTGTGTTCAGCAGAATAAAGATGAAGAGGTAATTGGATATGAGCGGGTATATACCCATTGAATTCCAACTAGTCCAGTGTCACCACTCCCATGGAGCCAGAAACGAGGCTTCCACTGTCATATTGTAGATAGTGTCTTCCTAGTGACTTTTGCATATAGAGCAAAATTGGCTGCAGCAGGTCAGGTGGATGAGTGATTGATAGGATTTCATTACTTTTACCCATGGTGAGGAATGTTACAGTGATGGCGCTGGAATAGCAGAGGATTATGTTAATATTTTACAGTAGTATAAAACATAGGTGCACAACGATCGCTGCAAAGAGGTCGCAACCGCAGCTGGGCCCGTGCGGGCGAAAGAACTGCTGACACCAGCGCAAACTTCAACTGGATGTGCGTCCTCTAATGCACATTCAGCTGAAATGTATGGCAGCACAGGTTTGCAATATACGCTGCCAGCCAATCAAAGGCCAGCAGTTAATGTCAGTGTGCACATGTCTGGGGACGCATGGCAGTGGCGTCATCCGCTCCCGTTGCTTGCACGCTGAAGTCAGCTGTCAGCTTCAGAAGAGGACGTCACACGGCGAGGGAGCCGAGGGAAAGCGAGTATAATCATTTTTTTTTTTTTGCTATGAATTGAAAAGCAGTGACAGAATGGGGGCAATTTATACCAGGATGGGGGATATATACTGTATATACAGTGCCTTGCGAAAGTATTCGGCCCCCTGAAACTTTTCAACATTTTCCCACATATCATGTTTCAAACATAAAGACACCAAATGTAAATTTTTGGTGAAGAATCAACAACAAGTGGGACACAATTGTGAAGTTGAACAAAATGTATTGGTTATTTTAAATTTTTGTGGACATTCAAAAACTGAAAATTGGGGCGTGCAATATTATTCAGCCCCTTTACTTTCAGTGCAGCAAACTCACCCCAGAAGTTCATTGTGGATCTCTAAATGATCCAGTGACTAATGATGATAAATATAATCCACCTGTGTGTAATCAAGTCTCCGTATAAACGCACCTGCTTTGTGATAGTCTCAGGGTTCTGTTTGATGCACAGAGAGCATCATGAATTTTATTCATTCTGCAGTGGTTTACAGACAGGCCGGTAGCATTAGCACTGGTCCCTGTTGTAAACTAGTTGATTCCTTGTGATGGATTGCAGCGGGGGACCTGACTGAACTGTGGAGAGGTATGGATATTGTAGTTTTTTTTATTTTTTTTGTTACAGGAGAACAAGGGTTTCTGTTCGATTGGCAGCATAAAAAATTTGGTCAAAAGCTAAAATTAATTAAAATAATTTTTAATTAATGTGTGTGTGTCTTTTTTAACCCTTTACTACTATTGGATTAATAATAGATCGCTGTCTTATTGACACCTCTCCATTATTAACCCATCTTAATGTCACCTTTCAATAGCAAGGTAACATTAACCCCTTATTAACCCATGAGCCACCGCTAAAGGCAATGGGAATAGAGAGGCTAAGTGCCAGAAAAGGTGCATCTTATAGATGCGCCTTTTTTGGGGTGGCTGGGGTCAGATTTTTTTAGCCAGGGGGGTCCAATAACCATGGTCCCTCTCTAGGCTATTAATATCTGCCCTCACTCACTGGTTTTCCCTCTCTGGCGGAGAAAATACCGCGGGAGCCCACGCAATTTTTTTCAACGAATTTACCCGTTAATTTAACACCTACATGTTCCAAATTTTACACACAAACCCTAATCTAATTATTAGTCAAAGGCATATAAAAAATTAAATGAAATGAAATGGTTTACTGTATGTAACCATGTGTCATTTCATGTCAGGTTCTGTAATGATTTTACAGAAGCCGGCAATTGATTTAGCGGCTATTATGCTATGTAGCAGTCTATGAAATATAAATATATATATATGTGTCTTAATGACGTGTGTGTGTGTGTATATATATATATATATATATATATATATATATAAGCTGAAGAGCCCGGCATTGCCTGGGCATAGTAACCAACTGTGGTTAGTTATAACAAATTATAATGATTATATTGCACACAAAAACCGTGCATCTAATCCTATCCTGTGTGATACTGACTGCTGAGCCGTGTAGCTAAACCTATTCTGTGTGATACTGACTGCTGAGCTGTGTATCTAATCCTGTCCTGTGTGATACCGACTGCTGAGCCGTGTATCTAATCCTGTCCTGTGTGATACCGACTGCTGAGCCGTGTATCTAATCCTATCCTGTGTGATACAGTCTGCTGAACCGTGTATCTAATCTTATCCATTGTGATACTGTGTGCTGAGCTGTGTATCTATTCCTATCCTGTGTGATACTGACTGCTGAGCTGTGTATCTAATCCTATCCTGTGTGATACTGACTGCTGAGCCGTGTATCTAATACTATTCTGTGTGATACTGACTGCTGAGCCGTGTATCTAATCCTATCCTGTGTGATACTGACTGCTGAGCTGTGTATCTAATCCTATCCTGTGTGATACTGACTGCTGAGCTGTGTATCTAATACTATTCTGTGTGATACTGACTGCTGAGCCGTGTATCTAATCCTATCCTGTGTGATACTGACTGCTGAGCTGTGTATCTAATCCTATCCTGTGTGATACTGACTGCTGAGCTGTGTATCTAATACTATTCTGTGTGATACTGACTGCTGAGCCGTGTATCTAATCCTATCCTGTGTGATACTGACTGCTGAGCTGCGTATCTAATCCTATCCTGTGTGATACTGACTGCTGAGCTGTGTATCTAATCCTATCCTGTGTGATACTGACTGCTGAGCTGTGTATCTAATCCTATCCTGTGTGATACTGACTGCTGAGCTGTGTATCTAATCCTATCCTGTGTGATACTGACTGCTGAGCCATGTGTCTAATCCTCTCCTGTGTGATACTGACTTCTGAGCCGTGTATCTAATCCTATCCTGTGTGATACTGACTGCAGAGCTGTGTATCTAATCCTATCCTGTGTGATACTGACTGCTGAGCTGCGTATCTAATCCTATCCTGTGTGATACTGACTGCTGAGCTGTGTATCTAATACTATTCTGTGTGATACTGACTGCTGAGCTGTGTATCTAAACCTATCCTGTGTGATACTGTCTGCTGAGCTGTGTATCTAATCCTATCCTGTGTGATACTGACTGCTGAGCTGTGTATCTAAACCTATCCTGTGTGATACTGTCTGCTGAGCTGTGTATCTAATCCTATCCTGTGTGATACTGACTGCTGAGCTGTGTGTCTAATCCTCTCCTGTGTGATACTGACTGCTGAGCTGTGCATCTAATCCTCTCCTGTGTGATACTGACTGCTGAGCCGTGCATCTAATCCTATCCTGTGTGATACTGACTGCTGAGCCGTGCATCTAATCCTCTCTTGTGTGATACTGACTGCTGAGCCGTGTATCTAATCCTATTCTGTGTGATACTGACTGCTGAGCCGTGTATCTAATCCTATCCTGTGTGATACTGACTGCTGAGCTGTGTATCTAATCCTATCCTGTGCGATACTGGGCTCCCACTGCAGTCTGTGTCAGAGGGTGGTCTGTGTTGGCACGGTAATAAATTGTGTTATTTCCAGCTTTACAGAAGGACGATAACACCATAGAAATGATAAGAATAATAGGCCTCAGTTACCACAACTGTCTACAAAGAAAACTGTTGCTGATAGCAGCCAATCACAGCTCAGCTTTCATCTTGTAAAACAGGTCTGGGACAGCGTGGCGAGTTTTGAGTGGCGACTTTTGTGTTTGGACTTTTATGTGGCGAGGTTGGTGTATGTGTGGTGAAATGTGTGCTGAGGGTGGTATATGTGGTGAAGCACATGGTAGTGTGTGGCGCATTTTGTGTGTGTTCATATCCCCCGTGTGTGGTGAGTATCCCATGTCAGGGCCCCACCTTAGCAACTGTACGGTATATACTCTTTGGCGTCATCGCTCTCATTCTTTCAGTCCCCCTTGTTCACATCTGGCAGCTGTCAATTTGCCTCCAACACTTTTCCTTTCACTTTTTCCCCAGTATGTAGATAGGGGCAAAATTGTACGGTGAACTGGAATGTGCGGGGTTAAAATTTCGCATCACAACACAGCGTATGACGCTCTCGGGGTCCAGACGTGTGACTGTGCCAAATTTTGTGGCTGTAGCTGCGACGGTGCGGATGCCAATCGCAGACATACACACACACATACATACACACACACACACTGAGCTTTATATATTAGATATATATTTATATATATGTATTTTATGTGTCTATATCTATTCTTTCATTTTGCTTTAGCCTGTCATTGGGCTCCATTATATGTCCATTTGGCAAGCCGGCGAGAAAATCTCTGCATACGAATGCAATATGGACGTCACACGGATGCTTAGATGCGAGAAAATCGCATCCTGGCATCACAATCGGATGACATACGGATCACTGTTCATGAAAGATTTGTGCGTTTTTCGACCATAAAGTACGGAGCGTATTTTTATACGTTGTGTGTGACTCCAGCCTAATGCAGTCTTCTGCTTTGTGTAAGATTTTTTTTCTGATTTGTGCAAATTTCATATAAAATTCTTCGAATTCACCAGGTGGAGCAAATTTAATCATTGGAATACTCATCTGTAGTAAATTGCAAATTTGCTTGTTTTTTCGAGCACGTTGCAATTTTAACCATTTAGGTTCTGTGGAGACAACCGCCTTTTAAAGGGTCTATGTAGAGTTGCGCCTAACTTTTCCACCACTTTTTATAGCTCTGACATCATGACAATAAATAAAGTAACAGACCTAGACATTTCACTGGAAACTTCTCGCACTCCACTCCCTTTACCTGCTCTTCTTGCTTCATTACAAAAAAAAGGAAAGCGGAGACAGAGGGATCCGACTACACAAGCTTTGTAGTCTGTTACCATGGAGATACATATCTTTGTATAGGAGCTGTAAACACAAAACGAAAGAAGATATATATCCAAAATATTTGCTGATGATAAAAGAGGAAATACATAATTCACATTAAAAATAGTAATTAGCGGCCGGTGGGGCTTACGATGATGTGAACCGTCAGCCGGTGGGGAAAGGAGCATCTTTTACTTTTTGCTGCTGTTTTAAACTTTTTTTTCCTTTTTCTAAACTTAGAAATATTGTTTTTTACTGAAGAACCAAATAGCCGCCTCTGACTATGTAGCAAAAAAGGGGACGATAACAAGATGATATTTTACTCCTCATTTTCGGATATTTTTTCGAATGTCACGTGAATCCTGCATGTGGGTTCTATTCGGGGTGCGGGCAGAGACCGCTGCGGGTGATGAAACATTTAAGACGATGACATAAGGAGTTTTGGAATTTCCGTGGATCTTCTGAGATTCCCTTTTGGGAAAACTTCAAAAATGATCCATTAGAGGGCGCCACTATCCACGCATATGTAATTCTACTGGTAGCAACAAGTGACATATATAAACGGAACTCTTTTTTTTCTTTAATTTTTTTAAATTTCCTAAGTGATTCATAAGATTTTAGAGGGTACAAATCCATCATTCTCAGTCTCTTTATTTAAGAGTTCGGCAATTTTCTAATATTCTATGCATTTCATTTTTCTCCATTTTCAAGATCTCTGCTCGCTGTCCATAAATTGGGTCTGTTTTGCCTATATTCAGCAAAACATATGCGTTTTCTACAATCCTATCCATTCTAGACAAGTATTTTTTGGGATATAACTCAGCATCAGATCTATCCTGTGCTGATAGTTTGCTACAATGTGTCAGTGCGGTGTAAAATGGTAAAACCAGGAGGAAAACCAGAAATTAGCCCACAAGATTATCCAGGCTGGAAAAAGATATAATCAACTATAGGGGAAAAAAAAAAAAAAGACGGAAACACACTAATTTTTTTATTTCATTTTTCCAAAAAAATGGGTCTAAAATTAATATTTGGGGCTGAAATAATTTTGGATTCTAGTCTGAAGTCTGGATACGCTTCGGAGTATGGTCCGAGATAGAAATTTATTTTAGGATCTGACCTGGGGTATGGTTTAATTTTGTGGACTCAAAGTGGGACCCCCTATGCAGTGTCCACCCCTGGACTGGGGTGTAGATTAAATTTGCAGAGTTTTACAAATGGAAAATTTCGACACTAAAACATTCCAATAATAGAATGCCACCGTAAACCAGTAAATTTTCAATCCATGAGCTTGAGCTTTACAGGAGCTACATCATAATTTTAGACAGTTCTGGATATGTTGTAACCCATCATTACTGTAGTTGTGTTGATCAGCGGGGGTCCGGATCCTAGAACTGAAAAACAAATATTACTTAATAGTTAACCCCTTAGTGACCGAGCCAATTTTTATCTTAATGACCAGGCCATTTTTTTACAATTCTGACCACTGTCACTTTATGAGGTTATAGTTCTAGAACGCTTCAACGTATCCCACTGATTCTGAGGCTGTTTTTTTCATGACATATTGTACTTCATGATAGTGGTAAAATGTATTTGATATGACTTGTGTTTGTTTATGAAAAAAATGGAAATTTGGCAAAAATGTAGAAAATTTAGCAATTTTCAAAATTTTAATTGTTGTGCCCTTAAATCAGAGAGTGGTATCAGACAAAATAGTTAATAAATAACATTGCCCACATGTCTGCTTAACATCTGCACAATTTTATAAACAATTTTTTTTTTGTTAGGAAGTTATAAGGGTTAATAGTTGACCAAGGGATTTCTCAATTTTCCAACAAAATTTACAAAACCATTTTTTAGGGACCACCTCACATTTAAAGTGACTTTGGGGGGTCAATATGGCAGAAAATACCCAAAAGTGACACCAATCTAATAACTGCACTCCTCATGGTGTGCAAACCCACAGTCAAGAAGTTTGTTAACCCTTCAGGTGCAGTAAAGCAGTGTAGAAGGAAAAAATTTACATTTAACTTTTTTTTCACAAAGAATTTAATTTAGACCCAAACTTTTTTTATTTTGACAAGGGTATCACAAGAAAATGGACCACAAAATTTGTTGTGCAAATTCTCCTGAGTACGCCGATACCCTGTATGTGGGGGAAAGCCACTGTTTGGAAGCATGGCAGGGCCCAGAAGGGAGGGACCACTGTTTGACTTTTTGAACGCAAAATTGGCTGGAATCAATGGCGGGTGTCATGTTGCATTTGCAGACCTCCTGATGTACCTAAACAGTGGAACCCCCCAATTCTAACTCCAACCCTAACAAAGCCCTAACCCCAACACATCCCTAACCCTAATCCCAACCCTAACCCCAACAACAACCCTAACCCCAACACAGCCCTAACTCCAACCCTAAAACTATCCCCAACCCTAACCCTAGCCCCAACCCTAACCCTAGTTGCAACCCCAACACTAACCCTAACTGCAAAGAATGGAAAAAAAAAAAAAATTTATTATTTTTACCTAACTAAGGGGGTGACAAAGGGGGTTTGATTTACTATTTTTTATTTTGATCACTGTGATAGGGTCTATCATAGTGGCACTGACCAAAATAAATTTCTTTTGCAGAGAAGAACTGCTTGATCTATATACAGTAGAACAGGGTTGACCTAGCCATACTACAACCTTGTGGAGGATGTTTTTCATAAGATGAATAATTTTATTGATGAAACTGAACAAATTTGCCCAAATTTCTTGTGGCACAATTGGGTACAGGAACAAAACAAATTGTACCAATAGAGCATTCACTACAGTGTTCTTCAGTGAGGAAAGGAAAGAAACGTTGAATCTAAATCTGGGGTTTGCATTATTTTTTGGATGTATAGGTTGGGGTTAAAATTTAATTTTGGGACTAAAGTTTTGGCTATGAGTAATTTTTTTGGCGTGGATGGGGTCTGTTTGATTCAAATTAATTGACTGAAGCCTCAATTTTTTTTATATTTTATGAGGGTCTTAAATCTGAATTATTCTTGGAGAGTGAAATCTCTGGGGTTCAGAATTAGTTTTTGGATTTGAATGATTTTGGGAATCTGAATGTCACAAGGTTACCGCATTAGAGAGGAGCCAGAAGATTGCTGCGTCTGATTGCTCCTACTCCTGCGTTGAAAAGATGCAGTTCTCTTCTTTTTAAATGGTGTTTATTTCTTTTGGCAGAACAGGGGTTAATTGGCCATGTTGGGAACTCTGGGAATATGAGCTCTCAGCTGAGCTCGGTTAGCCACTCCCATCCCCTTTATAATCTGGGTCCTGATTCAAACCCATGTCAGAGATAGCTTATGCTGCATGGCTTGGTGTAGAGGTGTTCATATGAGCATTAGTTTTGGAGGAGTTATCTGTGACTGTTGTGTGGGCTTGTAAGTGTGATAGTTCCCTTCCCTCGTCTTACTTTGGTTATTCCCCCGTCCTCCACTCCCTGGTGCATTCCTCTGTTATATGTGAATATTTGTATGCCTGGTACTTTCGGTTTACCCTTGTTTGTGTTGCCTTGTTCGTCTGGTTGGTGTACTGAGGTGCACAGTAGCACCCCCTCTTCCCTGTGTAGAGGAAGAGAACAGACGGAGGGTTGATTGAGAAGATAAGGCAAGGTTGGAGGCCCCGGCATCTTCACCTTCAGAAGTATCCCGGGGAAAAGGGCGAGCTAGGGTGCCCCCTAGTGGTAGGGACAGGGTAGGGACAGGGAAGGAGCCCCTGGTCCTGGGTAACCCGAAAGCTGGGTCGTGACACTGAAGTTTTTAATCATTTTTGGGGTGTAGAGACTAGAGACTGAATACTCATTTAAGTGCTGCATGTATACCAACTCAAACCAAGCTCAATTTGTTTGTTTTTTCTTTGTATTTTTGCATTTTGTGCAAGCCGGGGTGTGGCCTCCCTTTCCTGAGCTGGAAATTACATTTTAAAACTTCCCCAGACTGATGTCTACTGGTTGGGACCTGGTCCTTTTGTCTGTCCTTATTCACACATTGAGGTCAACTTTGACACATGGTAAAGTTTTTAATATTAGACAGTGTAGGACCGTCCCAATCAGAGTCACCTTGTTGACGGTGGGACGGCTTTTATGCTATTTTTGATCAAAAACAGTAATACTAAGAATTATTTAGATGCTCTTTTGCTTTTTACTTATTCAGTTACAGCAGGGTTTTGCTCATTTTGTTTCTTGTAGGTTTTGTATGTTTTATGGCCGATGTGAACATGCGTTCATGTGCTGCATGTATACCAACTCAAACCAAGCTCAATTTTTGTGTTTTTTCTTTTAAGTCTGGGGTCTGAATTTTGGGATCTGAGTTTATTTTAAAGTCAATTTATTTATTTATGAAGGGGGGGATCTCCACATGATGAAAGGGGGGTTCTGCTTATGATGAAAGGGGGTCTGCACATGATGAAGGGGGGGTTCTGCACATGATGAAAGGGGGGTTCTGCTTATGATGAAAGGGTGGGTTCTGCACATGACGAAAGGGGGTCTGCACATGAAAGGGAGGGGTCTGCACATGATGAAAGGGGGGGTTCTGTACATGACGAAAGGGGGTCTGCACAGCACATGAAAGGGAGGGGTCTGCACACGATGAAGGGGGGTCTGCACATGATGAAGAGGGGGTCTGCACATGATGAAAGGGGGTTCTGCACATAACGAAAGGGGGTCTGCACATGAAAGGGAGGGGTCTGCACATGATGAAGGGGGGTCTTCACATGATGAAGGGGGGGATCTGCACATGATGAAGGGGGGATCTGCACATGATGAAAGGGGGTTCTGCTTATGATGAAAGTGGGGCTCTGCACATGCTGAAGGGGGGTCTGCACATGCTGAAAGGCGGGTTCTGCACATAACGAAAGGGGGTCTGCACATGAAAGGGAGGGGTCTGCACATGATGAAGGGGGGTCTGCACATGATGAAGGGGGGGTCTGCACACGATGAAGGGGGGATCTGCACACGATGAAGAGGGGGTCTGCACATGAAAGGGAGGGTTCTGCACATGATGAAGGGGGGGATCTGCACATGATGAAAGGGGGGTCTGCACATGATGAAAGGGGGGGTCTGCACATGATGAAAGGGGGGGTCTGCACATGATGAAGGGGGGGTCTGCACATGATGAGGGGGATCTGCACACGATGAAAGGGGGGTCTGCACATGATGAAGGGGGGGATCTGCACATGATGAAGGGGGGGTCTGCACATGATGAAAGGGGGACCTGCACATGATGAAAGGGGGGTCTGCACATGATGAAGGGGGGTCTGCACATGATGAAAGGGGGGTTCTGCTTATGATGAAAGGGGGGTCTGCACATAATGAAAGGGGGGTCTGCACATAATGAAAGGCGGGTATGCACATGATGAAAGGGGGTTCAGCATATGATGAAAGGGGGTCTGCACATGATGAAAGGGGGGTCTGCACATGATGAAAGGGGGGTCTGCACATGATGAAGAGGGGGTCTGCACATGATGAAAGGGGGTTCTGCACTTAAAGAAAGGGGGTCTGCACATGATGAAGGGGGTCCTGCACATGATGAAATGGGGGATCTGCATATGATGAAAGGGGGAATCTGCACATTATGAAGGGGGGGTCTGCACATGATGAAGGGGGGGGTTCTGCTCATGAAAAGGGGTCCTGCATATGATGAAAGGGGGGATCTGCACATGAAGAAAGGGGGAATCTGCACATGATGAAGGGGGTACCTGCACATGATGAAAGGGGGTCCTGCACATGATGAAAGGGGGGATCTGCACATGATGAAAGGGGGGGGTTCTGCATATGATAAAAGGGGGGGTTCTGCATATGATAAAAGGGGGGGTTCTGCATATGATGAAAGGGGGATCTGCACATGGTGAAAGGAGGGATCTACACATGATGAAAGGGTGGATCTGTAAATGATGGAGGGGGGCTTCAAATGATGGAGGGGGCTGCAAATGATGAAGTGAGGGAGGGGAAGGGGGACTGCACATGAATGAAAGGGGACTGCACATAATGAAGTGAGGGGGAAGGGGGGCTGGAAATGATGAAGTCAGGGGGGAAGGATGACTGCGAATGATGAAGTGAGGGGGGAAGGGGGACTGTGAGTGATGAAGAGAGAGGGGAGGAGGACTGCAAATGAAGTGTGGGATGGGGGACAGCCATTTAATTGAAGGTGGGGGATGGGGAAAGCAAATGAGGACCTGGGGAGAGCAAATAATGATGAATTTTGAGTGTGGTGGGAGTAAATGATGTATTGAATGTGTGGGTAGAGCAGATGATAATGAATAGAGGGTGGGGGTGGGAGAGAGACAAGACATGACAATGAATTGGGGCGGAAGGGGCATGTAAATATTTTGAATCGGGGGAGCGGGAGACACATAGTGGGGGGGTGTTGAGGATGCAGTGACTTAATGAATTGGAGGAAAGAGTACAAGGGCTAATTAATGTATATATTAAGTGTAGAAAATGGCTATTTATAGTTGGTGGGGGCGCAGTGGTGGATTAATAATAATAACTAATTATATATTAATAATGGGTGCACGTCTGTATTCAGATGTATAGGGTAGAAGAAAGGGAAAAGTGGGGAATGTGCACTGGAAGCGGTACTCTAAGTAACTATGTGTTATTTTATGCAGAGGAGTCCTGGATGGAAGAAATGATGGCAGTCTGCGCTGCATGAAAAAGAAAAGCAAAGATGAGGGACTTCAGCTACAGACATCACTGGTGAGTCAGTGTGTTACCTGTACACTGACACTATACACTCTATTACCTGTTCACTGTACACTATACACAGAGCTCCTGTATATAATGTCACTGGTAATCACTGTATTACCTGTACACTGTCACTATATACAGAGCTCCTATGTATAATGTCACCAGTGATCACTGTATTACCTGTACACTGACACTATATACAGAGTTCCTCTGTATAATGGCATTAGTGTTGTTTTTTTTTATTAATGATCAGCATTGTAGTATTTGGTCACTATGTAGTGGTAGTATGTGATCTGGTTATGGTGTGGCGGTATTTCTCCCTGTATGTGGTATTAACTGGTCACTATGTGATGGTAATGTGATCTGGTCATGGTATGGAGGTATTTGTTCCTTGTATGTGGCATTATTCCGTCACTATGTGGTAGTAATATGTCGTCTGGTCATGGTGTGATGGTATTTGTCGCTTGTATGTGGTATTAATGGTCATTGTAAAAAATATATGTGACTCGTTCCCTTAAAGAAAAATAAATAAAAATATACCTAAAAATAGCTTTTTATATTTTAAGAAATGTTTAATAGGTTAGAGTAGAGTAGGGCCCAGCCAAAAGAGTCTACCTTATCGAAGTGGTGGCTTAAAAATTCTTTTGGCCAAAACAAAAGCTGCTGGCTTTATATGTGATCTGGTGTTTGCTGGGAACTGTAAATATCAGATTGGTGAGGATGTGGTGCAGAAGATGAGTTTTTTCCAAGAGCGGACGGTGGGACTTTTGAAGGTTTGAGATGTGTAGGCGGAGCTGGGGTGGTGCTTTAGTCATACTCACCAATGGGGGAGGCAGCTCTAAAAGTGCCTAGGGCAGCATAAACTCTAAATATGGCCATGTGTAGAAGTGTTCTGTGGTTTGCTGTAGTACATGTGTGCTTATCCCCTGGTCCCTGTTCCCATTTTGTTTATTCCTCCCTGTCCCTATCCTCCTCCTTATTGTTAGTGCTTTTGCATGATAGCGGTTTTCTCTTAGCCCTGTTTTGTCTTTTGTGACTTGTTTACCTCACTTTTCTGTCATATGCCTCAAGGGGTAGGAGAGGGGACAGATCAGGGTTTAACAGGAGCATAGTAAGGTTGGAGGTTCGTGCCTCTCTACCTTCAAGAGCACCCCCAGGACAGGGATAGTTAGGGTCCCAGTTCCCAGGGTCCCAGTTCCAGGGACAGTTTGAGGCCCCCCTTCCTTACTGAAAACCAGCACAGTGCGACACTTGAATTACTATGATGTGTTTGTGTTGTATAATTGATTTTGAGCTCTTGAGATATTATTTTTTGTGCCCGAGTCTGAAAACTGGAGACTGAACTCTCTTTTAGATTGGATATCCAAGTGTGATCCAGGGTTGGCAACTGCCCAGAAATTCCAAAATAATTTGTAAAATAGGGCACTTTTTTGCCCTGTCCGTAAAAAAAAATTGAATGTGTCTGTGATATTTTTGAAGCTCAATAAACTTATCCAGAATGTTTTCACTGTAATTATCATCATTTTACAGTTTACAGTGAATTCAGCTGATTTCTCATGTCAGAGTTATGGGCTGTAGACACGGGTCATTTTTAAGATGGTTTTCCCATGTGTCCTTAAAAAATATTGTCTGTCCATGATTTTTTGATCAGCTTTCCAGAAAAAATAAAAAGTCAAGTTGGTGACCCTGGTGTGATCTGAATTAATTTTGAGCTTTGAAGTGTTAGGATGCATAGGTTTATTGATGAAACTGTTGCGGATTGTCCAAAAATTTTTTAAATCATTTACTATAGTATAGTATAGTATTCAGTGAAGAAAGTAAGAAAAAGAGGTTTATCCAAGTAGGGTCTAAACTTTGAGGTCAGAATTATTTTTAGCATCTGAAGGCAGGGTCTCAAATTTTTATTTTTCTTTGGCAGGGGGGGAATCTGAAGTCTGAATTATTCTTACAGTCAGAAGAGTAGGGAGTTCAGAATTAATTTTCATATTTTGGGGATTTTTTGAAATCTGAAGCTTTGGGTTCGTATTAGTTTGAGGACTGAATTCTTTTTCAGGTCAGAAATCTGGATTGAGAAATCTGAGCTAATTATAAGGTTTTAAAGATTAACTGATGTTTTAATTTTTCACCCCACAAATCAATAGTACAGGTTAAAATAAGAAACATTGTAATATATCTTATCAAAGAAATTTGCTTCTTTCTCCTCCTGGGCTGATCTTTCATTCATAAATTTCCCAATTTGCTTAATGCAGATTTTCCTATTACTGAGATAGGAGATGACAGTTGGTGATCATAAAGTTCTATGGAGAACTGTAACTGTCAATTTAGGAGAACTTGCAGCAGAATGTCTGATTCTGCCTCTAGCTCCTCCCCTCTCCATAGAATTTTGAAAGCACCAACTGTCGTCGCCTATCTCAGACTCCTCCCCCCTCCATAGAATTTTAAAATCGCCAACTGCCATTTCCTATCTCAGGCTCCTCCCCCTCCATACAATTTCAAAAGCACTAACTGTCATTTCCTGTCTCAGTAACGGGAAAATCTGTCTTTACTGAATACTAATATTACATATTTTTAGCATGAATTGAGAATGAAAGATTAACTCAGGAGGAGAAAGAAGAGTATTTTTCTGCTAAGATATAATACAAAATTTCTTATTTTCACGTGTATTATTGATTTAAATAAAGATTAAACATAAGTTATTCTGAATTATTTTGGGTAGGAACTTTAGGGTCGGAAGCCTTTGGAATTGATGAAGGAATTATGTACAGTATAAATTATAAGAGCGGTAGGTTGTGGGTGTGGCTTAAATACAGAGGCGGAGCATGTCTGATGCATATTTGCATACGCGTCATGGAAATAAAACATTGGTACCTGCCAACTCAAGCCTGTGTTGGTGAATAGCATTCACAAAATCTGACATTTTCTTTTTGGTATTGTAAAACGGGTCCTGTCGACAGCAGACACTAGTGCTCCCATGTAGAAACCATACTGTAACATTGAGCACAAAGGCTTTCCTTAAAGGGTTATTCCCATCTTCACCTATGTGGGCATTTTCGGATAGTGCTATTAAAAATAATCACATTGACAATTTATTATTTATTAAAATTTGCAGCCGTTCTTGAGATATTAACGCCTTTGTTTCCTTTTCTTCACAACTTGTTGCCTGGGAAACTGACCACCGCTGCTGTGTTGCTTGTAAACAATGTGCTTATTAGCCTGGCTGGGATTAAGAGCTACCAGCGTGCTCCACCGATCCTTCCCAGCTTCAGAGTAGCGCCTATAAGCTCAATAGAAAAGACCTTTTAAGCAATGCACATGATTGTTTATTATTGCTAGACAGAAGCGGCGGTCGGTCTCCCAGGCAACGCTCTGTAAACAAAAGATAAGTGTTAATATCTCAAAAACGGCTGATAATTTTAACAAACAGTAAATTGCAAAAGTGCTTGTTTTTTCGAGCACTATCCATCAATACCTTTTCCTGAAGAAGGGCAATTACCCTTTAAATGCCCCTGGATCAATTTTTCCATGCTGTTTATTAGGCTACACCCACGTGAAAGCACTGAGGCTGTTTATGGATCACAAGTGGAGCTTTATTTTTATCTAAAGGCGCTTTTATCAAGGCAAGGATTCCCCCTTGGGAGTTTTATATTAGGACCAGATATGTATTCATAGCTCATGACTTCTTATTAAAGGGACCTCTATGAAGTGTGATAGGATTACTATGAGTCACTTTATATATATTTTATTTTCCTTCGCTCGCCGCTTTAGGTATTTAGATGGCTCCATCTGTTCGGCTCTGACTCACTTATCGTAAATTGGTCCCCCAGAATGAAGAGTTCTCATCACATTGCTGGATGAGCGGTATGTGACACTACATGCATTACATCAAGTGGAAAACTGGGGCTGGGCTCCACCGTGGAATATGTAATCCTCGTGCTGAGCACTGGAATGGCACGGCGGCCTCTGTTCATCCTTGGAATAGACCCTAAGAAATTATTTCACTACATGGGTCCTCCCAGCTGATATTTTTGCTCCCAAGCATGCAATGACATAATATTATCATCTATTTAAAGCTTAAAGTCCCAGAAAATAACACCCAACGTTGGAAAAATTCACTTAATAGGGAGTTCCACAAATTGTGGCTCTTTAAAACCACAGACTCCAGCTGAGATGCATTGTCTTATGGGGGCTTCTGGTAGTCTGAAAAATCGCTCTCTGTCTCATCAGAAGCTCAGGGTATGTGCACACGTTCAGGATTTACACAGGAAAATTCTACTGAAAATTGTGATGTGTTGGCTGGAAAAACGCTGAAAAAATATGAGCGTTTTTGCTATGTTTTTGGTGTATTTTTTTCAAGCTTATTACATGCTTTTTCGGTACAGATTATATCCCACTCATTAATATTTCTGCAAGAATTGACATGATGCATATTTAAATCTGCTGCAAATCTACAGGGACAAATAAGCAACGTGTGCATGAAGACTTCAGGGATTTCATTTTCAGGTCACTGCACAGAAGAAACGTGGGAAATAAGTGCACAGACCCGTATGCATTTTTTTGTTCACAATACTTTACACTGCAGCTCAGCATACTTATAGTTGCTTTTTTTTTTATATAAGCACAACCCCTGAGGAAGCTATGGCACAAATAACTGATCTCCAATTCGTCAACAATAAAATGATCTTATGCTACAAGAAACTAAAGTGTGAAACTAAAGTGCTAATAAAAAAGAAAAGATGATTATGGGGTAATGCTGGGGTCCTGGGTTCGAATCCCACCAAGGACAACATCTGCAGGGAGTTTGTATGTTCTCCCCGTGTTTGCGTGGGTTTCCTCCGGGCACTCCGGTTTCCTCCCACATTCCAAAAACATACTGATAGGGAATTTAGATTGTGAGCCCCATCGGGGACAGTGATGATAATGTGCGCCAACTGTAAAGCGCTGCGGAATTTTTTAGCGCTATATAAAAAATAAAGATTATTATTATTAACTAACCCTCCAAAATCTGTTTCAGATAGAAGATCCTGCCATGTCAGAAAGAAATCATTGATAGTGAATTTTATGGGTTAGAAATGTCAACGACTCTAAGAAATAGGTCTCCCAACTCTGTAAAGTGATAAAATCCTGTTTATGTTGATTCTGGTTGGACTATCTTCGTCCGATAATCCACTGCTGCAGGGATCACATGTAATCCCTGGAGGATCCCAAGAGCAAGTGCTTATCCCCTCCACAGGCTGTCCTTGTAATTGTTAGTATGAGACTCACCTTTTCAAGTGGATCCTCTAAACCCCAGGTCCAAGTTGGTACACGGATCCCAGGCACTATTCCAGCTGGCAGGATGTCACGGGGGAAGCAATGACATGACACACACAGGAGACTTGGGAGCAAGAGGTTGGATGAAGGGGAGACAGCAGGGAATGAAGTTAGGTGTGCACAGGAGGTGGAGTACACCCAACTAAACTCAACATTAGGCCACAAAAGGTGTGAGTCCTAATGAGCCTTAAATAGGATCCCAGAAATGTCGTCAATGAACCACGTCGGGCAATGTGCAAAACCTGATGTGGAGCACCAGACCGAGGTGAAGGAAGCAGAGCCCGAGATACCCAGGACTGGTGTGTAACAATAATGCACAGACGCGCTTTGTTCTTCATTCTGAGAAAATCTCTTTTGTCTATATCCATACAAACAAATTTGCATTCCTGTAGGACCCTTAAGGCCCCGTTACACGCTTCAATGTCCCAGCAATCCCACCAGTGATCCGACGTGGATGGGATCGCTGGGACATAGATAGCTGATCGAGGGTGAGCTGTCACATAGGCAGACTCACCAGCGATCAGGACCAGCGAGCACGCTGGTATCCAGGGTAAACAGCGGGTATCTAAGCACTGCGCCGTGCTTTGTTACCCGCTGTTTACCCTGGATACCAGCTCCCAGTGTCGCGGATCGTTGGTCTCTCCGCAGTGATGTTTGCTGCCCAGCGGGAGACCAACGATAGATTTATGGCCCAGACCATTAGGCAATGATTAACGATCAGCCAACTGATCGTTGATCGTTGCTACATGTCACAAGCAACAATGTCGTTTCGACATCGCTGCAACGTCACCAAACTGGTGACGTTGCAAAGATATCGTTCAGAATATCGTTGCGTGTAACGGGGCCTTTAGAGAAAGATCTTTAACTGCAAATATCCACTCCATCCTATCAGTGTTTCCAGAAGCTGAGATATGGGGAGCTTCTAGATTCAATCCTCACTCTAGAGTGGAGTTTTAGCTGTCATTACCTGTGACATGGAGGGAACACTCCTTTCACTAGAAGTTCTTTTTCCCTAGCTAACAAAATATAGACCCACATTTATTAAATAGCTATCACCACTTTTTGGCATAAGCCAAGCTCAAAAAAGTCAAAACATGCAAATTATGTAAAATTTTCTATTTATGTGCCATGCCCAACAGAAGATGAAAAAAAAACAGCATGGTGTAATAAGACAGGCTTGACTAACAACTTTTAGACAAATTATAAAGCAGCCAGAAAATGCTGCAAACTTTGGCGCAAAACTACACATGCACAAAGCAAAAGTAGGATTCATTTTCTAGCAAATGTATTAAAAGACGTGAATAGGTCCAGTGCCATTCACACAACAGTCCTTGGAGTTAGTCTGAAGAAAGCTGTCCCATAGTCTCTAAAGCAGGGGAGCACAAACTTTTTTTAACCAAGGGCCACATCGTCATGCTGAACAGGGGCACACATAGAAATCATGGGGACCCATAGCAAAAGATCTTATTGGGTCTCCCTCCATATAGGATAATGGACCCCATAGTCCTTCATATAGTATAGTACAGATCCCATAGTCCTCTTTATAGTATAATGCACAGCCATATGTTGTCCATACAGTATAATGCACTCCTCATATTCCTCAATATAGTATAATGCACCCCATTATCCTCCATACAGTATAATGCACTCCCCATAGTCTTCCATTTAGTATAATGCATTCTCATAGTCCTCCATATAGTATAATGCATTCCATAGCCCTACATAGAGTATAATGCAGTTTCCATAGTCCTCCATACAGTATAATGCACTCCACATTGTCCCTCATATAGTATAATTCACGTCTCCTAGTCCTCCATATAGTATAAGACACTTTCTGCAGTCCTCCATTTAGTATAATGCATTCCCCAAAGTCCTCGATATAGTATAATGAATTCCCCATAGTCCTCCTTATAGTACAATGCACTTCCCATAGTCCTCCATATTGCAGAATGCACCCCATAGTCCTCCATATAGAATAATGCATCAAATGAAAAAAAGGTCCAGCTCCAGGAATACAATTCGATACTTTTATTAATAAGCTTTAAAAGATATACATGGCTGCTGTGATCATATAGTCGGTATATCCCTTGAAAGGGATTACCACATGGGGATATTTCAAAGGAGCTCTGTATGCGTTTCGAGCATGAACTGCTCTTAGACGCAGTTGGCCAAAAGATTTTTTTTAAGAAGCCACCACGACAAAGTAGACTCTTTCAGCCGGGCCCCGCTCTACTCTAACCTATAAAATATTTGTTGAAATATCCAATACAATTTAGGTATATTTATATTTTTAAAATGACCAATAATATCACATACAAGGGACAAATACCACCGCACCATGCCCAGACCACATATTACCACCACATGGTGACTAATAATACCACATACAAAGAACAAATACCACCACACCATGACTAGACCACATATTACCACCACAGTGACGGAATAATAGCACAAACAAGGAATAAATACTACCGCACCATGTCCAGACCACATATTACCACCACATAGTGACTAAACACTACAATACTGATCAGTAATAAAAAAAACACAATACTAATATCACCATAAATGCCATTACACACAGGAGATCTGTACTTAGTATGCAGTGTCAGTGTACAGGTAATACAGTGATCACTGGTGACATTGTACATAGGACCGCTGTACATAGTATACAGTGTATAGTGTAAGTGTATAGGTAACCCACTGACTCACCAGTGACATCTCTAGATGAAGTCTTTTATCTTCATCCAGCACAGACCGCCGTCACTTCTTCCAGCCAGGACTCGTCTATGCAGGAAATAACACAGTTATCTAGAGCTCCGCTTGCAGAACACATTACTATCTTTTTTCCCAACTTCTACACTACACCACATGAAGAAAAAAAGGCCTTAAAATTACACACTTTAAAAAAAATACAAGTTTGGCATTGTCGTGTTCAGAAACACCTGATCAAAATTTAACATAAGATAATTTGATCTGTGTATGGTGTAATGAGAAAAAAAAAATAAAATGCAAAAGTTAAGTTTTTTCGGTCGCCGCAACATTGCAATAAAATGCAATAACAGGTGATCAAAACGTCGTATCTGTCCCAATATGGTATTAATAAAAATGTCAGATCCAGGCGAAAAAAAATAAGCCACTACCCATAACTGGATCACAAAAAATTAGTATGTTACGGGTCTTAGAAAATAGAGACAAAACAAAAAGACATTTTGAGGACAAACTTCTCATTTTTTTCACCACTGAAATAAAAAAAAAAAAACTAAACATGTTTGGTATCTACGAACTCGTACTGACCAGGGGAATCATAATGTCAGGTCAGATTTACCATACAGTGTACATGGTGAGTAAAATACCCCAAAAAAACATTTATGCAGTTGCACTTTTTTCGCAATTTCAATGATTTTTTTTCCTGTTCTCTCGTACACTATGTGGTAGACTGTGTGGTGTCATTCAAAAGTACAACTCTTCCCGCTAAAAACAAGCCCTCGCACAGCAATGAGGCCGGAAAAATAAAAAAGTCATGGCTTTAGAAGAAGGGGAGCAAAAAAGGAAAAATGGAAAATCGCCTACTGCTAAAGGGATTAAGGGGTTAAACATGGCCAGTTCAGGTAGGAGCCATGTGTTTGGCACTCACTGCTGACTGACTACAGTTATTTTAGGTATTCCTATATCTGTGCACAGTCAGCCTCAGATCACTTTGCGTTTCTCACCCACAGTAGACACGGCAGCAAAAGCAGAAATTAATAGCAGACAGGTAGAGATCCTCTATGTAATATGGCTGCCTCGCCTCCTGCCATTGTCTCCTCTCTCCCTGTCTGTCTGTCAGAGAGCGACTCCTACACTTTACAAACATCAGCAACTTACTGAAGGACCTTAATGATGTCACTGATCATGTGCAGAACGGACCAGTCAATCATAAGAAGTGTATGACTCATTAGGGAGGAGGAGTCTCACAAGTCATTGCTATTCCATCCTCCCTGCGGGCATTTGTGCTCCCACTGCTCTCCGAGTCCTCACCTCCTCCCACAGCCCAGTGAGCCGACCTACTGGAACAGTGCAGAGACCTGCCGCCGGGGCAGTGGGACCCAATGGGCAGAAGTGACAGGCCCCTCTGCTGATCAGGCCCCATACGCCAGTCAGGGCAGTCATGCGTGGCGGAAGGAAATGGACCTTCCAGATGCACAGGAGCTTCTAACAAAATTAGAATATCATCAAAAAGTTAATTTATTTCAGTTCTTCAATACGAAATGTGAAACTCATATATTATATAGAGTCATTACACCCAGAGGGATCTATTTCAACTGTTTATTTCTGTTAATGTTGATGATTATGGCTTACAGCCAATGAAAACCCAAAAGTCATTATCTCAGTAAATTAGAATATTTTATAACACCAGCTTGAAAAGTGATTTTAAAATACGAAATGTTGGCCAACTGAAATGTATGTTCAGTAAATGCCCTCAGTACTTGGCCGGGCTCCTTTGGCATCAATTACTGCATCAATGCGGCGTGCCATGGAGGTGATCAGCCTGTGGCACTGCTGAGGGGTTATGGAAGCCCAGGTTGCTTTGATAGCAACCTTCAGCTCATCTACATTGTTGGGTCTGATGTCTCTCATCTTCCTCTTGACAATACTCCATAGATTCTCTATGGGGTTAAGGTCAGGCAAATTTGCTGCCAATCAAGCACAGTGATACTGTTGTTTGCAAACCAGGTATTGGTACTTTTGGCAGTGTGGACAGGTGCCAATGACATTTCCATCTCCAAAAAGCTTGTCGGCAGAGGGAAGCATGAAGTGCGCTAACATTTCCTGGTAGACGGCTGCGCTGACTTTGGTCTTGATAAAACACAGTGGACATACACCAGCAGATGACATGGCTCCCCAAACCATCACTGATTGTGGAGACTTCACACTAGACCTCCAGCAGCTTGGATTGTGGCCTCTCCACTCTTCCTCCACACTCTGGGATCTTGATTTCCAAATTAAATGCAAAATTTACTTTCATCTAAAAACAACACCTTGGACTACGGAGCAACAGTCCAGTCCTTTTCTCCTTGGCCCAGGTGCTTCTATTGGTCATGAGTGACTTGACACAAGGAATGCGACACTTGTAGCCGTAGCCCATGTCCTGGATACGTCTGTATGTGGTGGCTCTTGAAGCAATGTCTCCAGCAGCAGTCCACTCCTTGTGAATCTCCCCAAAATTTTTAAATGGCCTTTTCTTAACAATCCTTTCCAGGCTGCGGTTATCCCGGTTGCTTGTGCACCTTTTTCTACCACACTTTTTCCTTCCACTCCACTTTCCATTAATGTGCTTGGATACAGCACTCTGGGAACAGCCAGCTTCTTTAGCAATGAGCTTTAGTGGCTTCCCCTCCTTGTGGAGTGTGTCAATGACTGCCTTCTGGACATCTGTCAGCAGTCTTCCCCATGATTGTGGAGCCTACTGAAACAGATTAAGGGACCTTTATAAACACTTAGGAAGTCTTTGCAGGTGTTTTTTGTTAATTATTCTAATTTACTGAGATAATGACATTTGAGTTTTCATTGGCTGTAAGCCATAATCATCGACATTAACAGAAATAAACACCTGAAATACATCACTCTGTGTGTAATGACTATATAATATATGAGACACAACAAGAAAACAGATTTGCAAAAATACTCTGCAGTAAAATATATGACAGTAATCAGCAAGTGCTGGATAACAAATACAGGGTATTTAATCGATACTTTTTTTTGCAAAAAAAATGTATACCAAGCTGCTTCACCGCGTCAAGGTAACCCGTATTGAAGCAGTCCCTATCTAATGTATTTAAAACCTGAACATCTGAACAGTGTCTAAAATGAACAGGATTCAGACAGGCGCTTCTTAGTATGGGCTTGTGGTGCAAGACAGCTCTTTTGTGCATGCCACACAAGAGAGGGGTGGGGTCTCTCAAACCATGCTAGGCAAGGAAAAAACGGATTAAAAACACATGTGATATGCACAATGTGAACAAGTCGGTAAGACAACGTTCACACCACCCACTAACTGAGACACAACAAGAAAACAGATTTGCAAAAATACTCTGCAGTAAAATATATGACAGTAATCAGCAAGTGCTGGATAACAAATACAGGGTATTTAGTCGATACATTTTTTTTGCAAAAAAATGAGCTTCACTTTTTGTTTTGAAGAACTGAAATAAATAAGCTTTTTGATGATATTTTAATTTTGTGAGAAGCTTCTGTATAATGACAAAAATGGAAATTTCCAGTTTAAGTGGGTGGCGCTGTGGGAATGAAGAGCCTTGCGATTCCAACTTGGTTTTTATTAATACCAATGCGTTTCTGAGCCGTACCTTTCTCAAGGCATAAAAACTTGGTATTATGTAAAGCTGGATGTACCCAAAAAATTGATGAAAATACAAGAAGAAAATTGGCCTGGGAAGCTGCCAAGATGACTGCAGCAACATTAAAGTGAACCTGTCAGCGGGACTGTGCACAGTAACCTACAGACAGTGTCAGGTCAAGACCGCTATACTAATTACAATGATACCTGGTGATAAAATCCGTCTTGTGGTTGTTTTTTCATCTTTATTTTCAGTTTTGAGTTAATTATATGCTCGTGCCCCGGGGCGGCCTGCTGGGGATCTTCCTGTTGGGCTCTGATTAAGTATTCATAATATAGACTGCTGACAGGTCACTGATCCCTCACTGCCCTGCCCCCTAGTTTACATAATGAATATCTGTACATACTGAAAAAAAAATCGCTTCTGCAGGCAGGTGCCAGCCGTGGGTGCCATCTTGGAGGAGGAATTTTTTTTTCTTCTTTGGATCTCTATACACACCGATAGAGATGGCGGACGCCATTTTCAAATTAATTTTTTCTTACTTGCTCGTTATTAACCAGACACTAAACATACGATTATGCTATAGAGTAGGTGCCATGAAATGAAAATTGCTAATAAAATATTGGATATTATAAACAAACATAATTGTGCAAGTGGTTATCTCTGTATGACCTAATTAGTTGAGGAATTCTGGGTCATACTGTTGTATTTTTCTCATGCGTTTACAAAACTACAAACTTTTAGGAATTTTTCACTTTTGATTACCTCCTGTGTGTATGGTAGTGAAACGAAAGCCTTTTAGAAAGAAAAACCTTCTAGCCCAGCTATGCTTTTCCAAAAACTACTTCACATCTGCCAATAGCATGTGGGAAAGCGTCTTATGTTCTGATGAGACCAAGGCTGAACTTTTTTACCATAATTCCAAAAGGCATGTTTGCAGCAAAGTCAGCACTGTGCATCACCAAAAGAACACCATACCCTAAGTGACAAATAGTGGAGGCAACATTATGCTTTGGTAATGTTTTTGGGCAGCTCGAACTGGAGTTTTATTCAAGATGGAGGGAATTATGAACAGTCCCAAATATCAGTCAATTTTGTATCCAAACCTGTAGGCCTCTGTTAAAAACTGAAGAGGAAAAGGAATTTCAGTATGACAACAAACCTAAGCAACCTCCAAATCAACAAAAGAGTGGATTTGCTGGAAGAAAATAACAGTTTTGGAATGGCCCACCCAGAGCCAAGACCTTGAAAATCTGTGGGTGACCTGAAGAGGGCTCTGTACACAGGAGATGCCACAGAAATCTGACAAATGTGGAGCTACTGCAAGGATGAGGGGGCAAAGATTGCCAATTCTAGATGTGCCACGCTGATAGACTCTGATCCAAAAAGACCAAATATACAATTATACATTCAAAGTATTACTTTAAGGGAATGCATAAATAGGCAATGGCATCATTTTAGATCTTTTTTTTTTTTTTCAGTTTATTTTCCAATAGAATTGTACAGATTATAGGTGACATTAAAAGGTGGGAAAAGTTCTGAAATTATTCTTTTCGGTAGAGTTTTTTTTATGTAACAAAGACCTACACAGGTTGTGTAGACTTTTTATATCCATTGTATGTTCTGTCTTTTTAAATTCTTTTAACCCCTTTCTGACATCAGACGTACTATCCCGTCCACGGTAACCGGGCCCGTATGACCGGGGACGGGATAGTACGTCTAAGCGATCATCGGCGCCCGTTGGGGCAGCGCCGCTGATCGCGGCCGGGTGTCTGCAGATTATCACAGCTGACACTCGGCACTATGTGTCAGGGGCGGTCACGGACTGCCCCCGGTACATTAACCGCTGGCACACTGCGATCAAACATGATCGCAGTGTACCGGGGGATTAGGGAAGCATCGGGCAGGGAGGGGTTCCCTGCGTGCTTCCCTGAGACCCTCGGGGCAGCGCGATGTGCTGCGCTGCTCCAAGGGTCTCCTTCCCTGCAGGGAGGCATCTTTCTCAGTGCCTGCTGAGAGCAGGCACCAAGAAAGCCTGCTGCAGTTCCTGTGTCAGATCGCTGATCTGACACTGCACTGCAAAGTGTCAGATCAGCGATCTGACACTAGACAGTGATGTCCCCCCTGGGACAATAAAATAAAGTAAAAAAAAAAAATGTGTAAAAATAATTTATAAAAAAATCCCTAAATAAATTAAAAAAAAAAGTATTCCCTAATAAATTCATTTTTTGGAAATAATAAAAAAACAAAACAATAAAAGTACACATATTTAGTATCGCCGCGTCCGTAACAACCCGCCGTATAAAACTGACCCACTATTTAACCCCTTTAGTGAACTGCTTAAAAAATAAAAATAAAAAAGCAAAAAGCAATGCTTTATCATCATACCACCGATCAAAAAGTGCAATAACGCGCGATCAAAAAGGCAGATATAAATAAGCATGGTACTGCTGAAAACATCATCTTGTCCTGCAAAAAATGAACCACAATACAGCATCATCAGTGAAAAAATAAAAAAGTTATAGTTTGCGGAATAAAGCAATGCAAAAATATTTGTTTTTTATATAAAATTGTTTTCATTGCATAAAAGCGCCAAAACATAAAAAAGGCATAGATAAGGTATCACTGTAATCGTACTGACCCGAAGAATAAAACCGCCTTATCAATTTTTTCACACGTGGAATGGTATAAAGGACCCCCCTAAAGAAATTCATGAAATGCTGATTTTTGTTCATTCTTGTCCCAAAAATCGGAATAAAAAGCGATCAAAAGATGTCACATGCCCAAAAATGATACCAATATAAACATCAACTCGTCCCGCAAAAAATAAGACCTCACATGACTCAGTGGGACAAAATATGGAAAAATTATTGCTCTCAAAATGTGGTGATGCAAAAACTATTTTTACAATAAAAAGCGTCTTTCAGCGTATGACAGCTGCCAAAAATAAAAACCGCCATAAATAGTAAATCAAACCCCCCGTTATCACCCCCTTAGTTAGGGAAAAATAATAAAATTAAAAAAAATGTATTTATTTCCATTTTCCCATTAGGGTTTGGACTAGGGTTAGGGTTAGGGCTAGAGTTAGGGCTTGGGTTAGGGCTGAGATTAGGGTTAGGGGTGTGTTGGGGTTAGGGTTGGAGTTAGAATTGGGGGGTGTCCACTGTTTGGGCACATCAGTGGCTCTCCAAATGCAACATGGTGTCTGATCTCAATTCCAGCTAATTCTGCATTGAAAAAGTCAAACGGTGCTCCTTCCCTTCCAAGCTCTGCCATGCGCCCAAACAGTGGTTTACCCCTACATATGGGGTATCAGCCTACTCAGGACAAATTGCACAACAACTTTTGGGGTCCAATTTCTCCTGTGACCCTTGGGAAAATAAAAAATTGGGGCAAAAATAGCATTTTTGTGGCAAAAAATATGATTTTTTTTATTTTTATGGCTCTACGTTATAAACTTCTGTGAAGCACTTGGGGGTTCAAAGTGCTCATCATACATCTAGATATGTTCCTTGGGGGGTCTAGTTTCCAAAATGGTGTCATTTGTGGGGGGGTTTCCACTGTTTTGGTACATCAGGGGCTTTCCAAACGCGTCATGGCGTCCGATCTCAATTCCAGCCAAAAAAGTCAAATGGCGCTGCTTCCCTTCCAATCTCTGCCATGCGCCCAAATAGTGGTTTACCCCCACATATGGGGTATCAGCGTACTCAGGGCAAATTGCACAACAACTTTTGGGGTCCTGTTATTCTTGGGAAAATAAAAATTGGGGGTGAAAAGATCAGTTTTGTGGAAAAAATATGATTTTTTAATTGTACGGCTGTACGTTATAAACTTCTGTGAAGCCCTTGGAGGTTCAAAGTTCTCACCACATATCTAGATAAGTTCCTTGGGGGGGGTCTAGTTTCCAAATTGGGGTCACTTGTGGAGGTTTCCACTGTTTAGGTACATCAGGGGCTCTCCAAACGTGACATGGCGTTCGATTTCAATTCCAGACAATTTCGCACTGAAAAAGTCAAATGGCGCTCCTTCCCTTCTGAGCTCTGCCATGAGCCGAAACAGTGGTTCACCCACATGTCAGGTATCGGCGTACTCAGGACAAATTGCACAATAACTTTTCCAGTCCAATTTCTCCTGTTACCCTTGGTAAAATAAAAAAATTGGACCTGAAATAATTTTTTTGTGGAAAAAAAGTTAAATGTTCATTTTTTTTTAAAACATTCAAAAAATTCCTGTGAAGCACCTGAAGGGTTAATAAACTTCTTGAATATGGTTTTGAGCACCTTGAGGGGTGCAGTTTTTAGAATATTGTCACTTTTGGGTATTTTCTATCCTATAGACCCCTCAAAGTGACTTCAAATGTGATCTGGTCCCTTAAAAAAATGGTGTTGTAAAAATGAGAAATCGCTGGTCAAATTTTAACCCTTATAACTTCCTAACAAAAAAAAAAATTTGGTCCCAAAATTGTGCTGATGTAAAGAGAACATGTGGGAAATGTTACTTATTAATTTTTTTGTGTATCTCTGTGATTTAAGGGCAATAAAAAGTTGGAAAATTGCAAAATTTTCAAAATTTTCACCAAATTTCAGTTTTTTTCACAAATAAACGCAAGCTATATGAATGAAATTTTACCTCTAACATGAAGTACAATATGTCACGAGAAAACAATGTCAGAATCACCGGGATCCATGGAAGCGTTCCGGAGTTATTACCTCATAGAGGGACAGTGGTCAGAATTGTAAAAATTGACCCGGTCATGAACGTGCAAACCACCCTTGGGGGTAAAGGGGTTAACCTCTTCAGGCTTCGAAAGCTGTGAAGTGGCTAAAAAAAGTGACCTGACCATTGCCTCTATTTTATATATTTTTAAAAATCACGCTGGTGGCAAAATGGTTACAAAAAAATGCACGAAAAGACGACAAACCAGATGCTTAAGGAAAAATACAATAAGTAGTCATGTGCACATACCCTAAAAACTAATTGCATGACTTTACAGTTGGTGGAGTGCACTATAAAATTTACTTTTTAATATAGTGGGTGGAATTAATAGATTTTTTTTGCTCCCTTAAAAGGCAACCTATGCCTCTATCTTTCCCTTTTACCTTCCTGTCTATAGTAAATTTCATTGCTCAACCTTTATGATGCGGAAATGAGACTCTCCCCTCCATAAAGTTCTGGAGCAGAGGTTTCCACGGCAGGTGCAGATATAATCCACCTGACATTTATCCTCTCCTTATCGCTTTTTCTATGCAAAACATTTCCTTATCTCACCTAGAAGGTGTGAATTGTAATCTCATACATGTAGCATTGTACAATGTAATTCATATAAGCTCACAATATATTGCTTCTCAGGGTATGTTCACACATGGTGTAATTGCTGCTGATATTTCTGCATGAAAAAAGGAATGTTGGCAGGAAAAATGCCACAGTTTTTTTACTTTTATTTGAATATTTTTGAGCATTTTTTAAATGAATTTGAATAGGTAAAAAATGCTGCAACAATGTTAAAAGAATAGACATGCTGCAGATAAAAAAAAGGGGCTCAAATCTACAAAGGAAAAATAAGCAGCGTATGGTCTGATTACCATTTAGAGCAATAGATATTCTCATCTTCCTAATCCTTCTGAATTAAAACCTTCCTATTCTTTATCACAGAGTTGTCGACTGCAGTAATTTTCCTTACGATCTGTAATTTACTTCTTTATTACCTGCCAAATATATGTATTACAAAGTAGAGGACAAAAGGAATAAAATACGAGACGGCAGGATTACACTATAACAAATTTCTTTGTAGACGTTAGACATGGAGATGTAGAGTTCTACATGAGAGTTGTAGTGAAAAACGATAGAAAAATTGGAAAATTTGCTTAATTTTTCACTTTTGATTTATTGGCACAAATAAAAAAAAATTCAAAGGAGTATACATAGTTTTTAACAGTCTATGGGAAATATTACAAATTTAAAGTGCCCCAAGATCCTGAAATGTTATCATGATCACAAGTCTAGCACATTCAATCTTTCATACTTAGGAACTCCTGATGAAGGTAGAGACCTGCGAAACACGTTGATGCCCTTATGTATGTGTTTTTTTTGTTTTTATTATAATATTGATGTTCTTTTTTATGTGAGTATTGAATATTATTCTCCAAATAAATAATATTGCATTGGTAGGATTTCATTAATTTTCTTGATCGCTAATGAGTAAATTTGAAATGTGTTTTTCTTGGAACTGGAGGGATATAAAAGTAATTGACGCACGCTGAATGAGAAGCCCTTGGTGTTCATGATTGCTAAGTATAACTGCATTTTCTTCTTGTTTTTACATAAAATAGATGAGAGAATCAATTTGAGCTGAATTCATGTTGCATTTTAAGAAATTTGCTGGGCCCAGCAAATTTAAACAATTTGCTATTCGATTTGCGCAAATCACCATAAAAATGACTGCTACATCCATTTTACACAGAGGAAAAGACTTCATCAGCAAGAGCACTTTCACCTGACCTCAGGCACAAGCCCATAATGTCTTGCAGCAATCACATCACGTGATATAGCCCAAGCAATCAGAAAGGAATATTATAGTTTGTATAAAAGCCAAGGCAGAGAATGCAGCAGCCACTTTAGGGTGAATCTGGATAGCGAGAAGATATCAGAGCTTTAAACAGTAGAGATAGAGAGAGAAAGCCATAAAAGAATTAATAAACATTACACATAATGTGTGACAGCAAAATAGTGAAATACAGCTACCATTCTTTTACCCATATCCATATATGTTCAGGTCACATGGACGTCCCTAAGCCTGGATTTGCATTTAAAAGTGTTCAGTCTTACGAGACCTCACAGTGTTACACATATGTTTTCAGGGCAAATGGAGGCTTTATAGTACTTACAATTTGCCGCAAAACGATTTGCTAAAAATCTAATTTTTGGGAAAAATTTGAGTTTCAAAAGATTTGTTCATCACTAATGAACGAATCATATTTCCTTAGTTCCAGGCAAACAAAAAGTTCCACGCATAATAAAATTACATCTGCATATCAAATTTGGATAAAGTAAGAAAAAATGTTTAAGAAAAATAAAAATAAAGAAGCAACAGATTAAACAAACTGTAATCACAAATGGTTTATTATCTGTAGCTAAAGAACAGCAGAGAAGCTGCTGAAAAAAATAATCTTAAAAAAAAATGTATTTCCCTAAAAAATTTTGTCCCCAAATTTTTCAAATTTTTCTAAATAGTTGGAGGTTTTCCCAGTGAGTTTTGCTCATGCTAATATATTTTTTTTTAAAACACAAATTCACAATACTTAAACAATGGTTTGTCCCAAAAGAGATACCAAAAATTCCAGAAGTGTGTTCTCCTGTGTCCTTTGGCTTTAAAATAGACGTCAATCTGTTTCCAGCCTATTTTTCAAAGGAGGAATTAAATGGAGCCTTGAAATGTTTGCATTGACCTCTAGGGTTTCTCTGGTAGAAGAACAGCTGTTTTAAGTCTTGAAGCTTCTGACAAACCTTTGTGAGGGCCATGGCAGAGGCGGTTGATCCCAGAACAAGATTAGGACAAATAGGGAATCCATGAATGTCTCTGTGTCACTGACATTGATTAAGAAGTCGTGTTCAATATGGTCCAGTGCAAGTTACATGGGCAAATATTTGACTTGGCCGATCCTGGAGGTATTTGCTCATTGGTCAGCAAATAGCATCTTCGTCCATTAAAGCTAAATGGATAAGAAAGCCGAGAAAACAGAAGAAGGTAAGATAATACTCTTGTATATATTTTCCTCATTAAGTATTTGACTGAAGCATTTGTCTAAAAAGTTTGCCCATTAAAGGGGTTTCCTGTCATAGACAACCCCTTTTCAAACACGCTATTAGTGTCTTTTGAGTTAATGAAAGGGGTTGACGATTGCAGACCTCATATTTATTTTCACAGTAGAGGAACCCAGGGCTGATCTTAGGTCTTGTGGGAAATGTTTGCTGCCCTTTTTAAAGGAGGAAGCCTTGGTGAAATGGGAGCCAAGACTTTTGAAAACAACAAATTTTAACCAGTATAGCATGTGAGGTGTAGAAAGCAATCTCAGTATCTCCTATGTGATATATATATACAACAGTTTCAGTGTCTCCTATGTGATGTGTATACAGTAGTTTCAGTGTCTCCTATGTGATCTATGTGATGTGTATACAGTAGTCTCAGTGTCTCCTATATGATGCATACAGTTGTCATGGTGTGTCCCATGTGATGTATATATAGCAGTCTCTGTGTCTCCTATGTGATATCTTTACAGCAATCTCAGTGTCTCCTATATGATGCATACAGCTGTCTTGGTGTGTCCTATGTAATGCATACACAGCAGTCTTGGTGACTCCTATATAATGTATACAGATGTCTTAATGTGTCCTATGTGATGCATATACTGCAGTCTTGGTGTCTCTATGTGATGTATATACACAGTCTCAGTTTATCCTATGACATGTAACAGCAGTTTTATGAAAACCAGAAATTTACTTGTATAGCAATATTACCTTTAACATTTTTATTACATTACTTTTCATGTATGGATTTGTTATTTGATGGCTGTATGTTTGTATAATTTGGTTACCATGAGGCACAAACATAAGGCACTGTGCAGGTACTGTCCAAGGTAAGGCCGGCCCTAGAGGAACCTTCAACAACTTCCTCATTGGACACCAGACAACCTATAATAATGGGATCTAATTCAGCCTGGACAAATATTTACATGGTATTTATAAGTATATAACAGATATTAGGTTACAACTCACAGGAGTTACGACGGCAGGTTTTCATATAGCGTTTTACAAAAGTTTAATGCCACAATGTTATTTAAAGTGGGAGGGAAAAGGAATGTTGTGAGATTGATATGAGAGATAAGAAATAAACTAAAGTATGGGGAGATGAAAATTGTTTTATTTTAAGTGTCATTTTTTTTATTTTTTATAACTCAATAGTACACCTGAAAATAATAAAGTTTGTTAAGTTTCTTATTAGATAAATCTGTTTCTTTGTCCTCTTCAGCTGATCTTTCATTCTCAAAATGTGTCCTTGGTGAATACAGATTTTCCCATTAGTGAGATAAGAGATGTCAGTTGGTGTTCATAAATCTCTATGGAGATCTGTAACTTGTTTCAGAATGTCTGTCTGACTCTGTGGCGCCCCCAGGAGTACGGTCGCCACAGTGGCATTATCTTCCTCCTAGGGAGTGTGATGTCATGCTTGGAAGCAATGAAGGATCTCTCTATCAGGTTATTCCAGCACACAGCACAGTTCCTACTCCAGGCCAGCAGAGGGAGCGCTGAACCTAAGTGCTGAGGAGCTGCTCTCTGTGGCCTGGAAAAGGAAGCTAGTCAGATACATGCAGAGAGAGGCAAGAGTGTGGACGTGGAGAGACGAGCTGGGAAGGATTGAGCGGAAGTCAAGCTCACTCCTAGCTGAAGTGCATCGATCAGACCGGAGGCAGCGTGGATACTAAAGGTCCCACAGCAGAAACCGGAGGAACAAGAGGCTGTAATTGCTCTGTTCCCACCTAAGACTCGGAGTCACAGCAGCAACGTGTGTGAGCCAGAATGAGACGGCTACAGCTGCCTGCCATATGAGTGGAGTTCTAAGTGTGAGCAAGCAAGAGGATCTTGAGTGTAATTCAGAACTGCAAGTACTTCAGATTAGAGCTAGAAAGGAGACTACACAACCCATCTGAATAGAGAGATTCCTAAGTTGCTTCCAGGCTGATCGACTCCTGTACCATCTGTGATCTGAATCCTGGACTGTACCTTTAGTAAAGGTAAAAGAAACTGCACTCTGTTGTGTTCTTTGAATCTTTCCTGCGACCCCTTCAGCACTGCTACATCTCTGAGCCTAACACTACACCATCTACTGTTGTGAGCTCATTTTCTCGTTCACCTTTGATGTCCAATGAACTCCCTCTGCTGGTGAAAGGAGGTGGTGAAACTGATTTGGATGGGAGAAACCTGTTACCTGAACAGGTGGATTGCGATTGGACATCCGGAATCTCTGAGTGGATATAAGGCAGCCGACGCCCTGTAGGGTTGCTGGTGATTTCTCTGCTCTGAGCTCTGGCCTCCAGTTCAGTTCCTGACTTCTAAAGCTAAGTTTTGCTCTGTTATTGTTCCATGAGATTTTGTCTGATTTGCTTAGCTTTGTGTTCTGTCAGCCCCGGCTGGGGCTCTGCTGAATTTCCATTTTTGTCCCTGATCGGTTAAATCTCTTTTGCTCTGTCTTCAGAATATATCGAAGTGCTGATATAGGGATTTTGAAGTCTAGTGACTTCAGGGCCGTTTTTCCTATCAAACGTGTTGGGACATTTTTGGTAGGGTTTTTGCGGATTGCAGCCAGCATCTTTTCCGTCCTTTCCTATCTAGTTAGTTGGGCCCCATCATTTGCTCTGCCTGTCTTTCTGTCTGTGTTTGTGTTTTCATCTGTTTTCACCGACAATACATGTTGGGGGCTGTCTATTGCTTTGGGGTCTCCTCTGGGGCAGTTTAGATTTCCCCTTTCTTACGGCTTATTTAGTTCTCCAGCTGTGAAGAGGCGTCTAGGACCACTGTAGGAATGCTCCACGGCTACTGTTAGTTGTTGTGAATAGGATCAGGGGTCTGCAATCTACCAACCTCTCCGGTTTTCTGGACTTAGCTTGCATTTTTGTTTTTTCCTCCTCCAGTTACTCATTCATAACAATCTACCGCATCACCGATTACTACTGCCCTGGGACTACAGCTCTACCTGTGGGGAGCTATTACATCTTTGCTGCCTTATACCATCTGTCCCAGACGATCTGCACCGCAGCGTCGGCTTAACACCTTAATTGCCGAGCACCACAGGTGGCGTCACAAATCATCTACCTATAAACTTTATTCAGCTACATTTCACCCATTTTACATGGACACCCAGGGGCACGGACTGGGTCACCGCCACTGCGACCTATCCCTTTAAGACATCGGCCTGGTACTGAGTATCCCACAGCCGTCGGGGTGATCCATTTTGGCATCATGAACAGGATTACGAAGCCCGTTGCCACTGGGTCCTGTGTGCCAGAGACTGTACTGTGTTCTATAGACTGATTGTGCAATTGCCGCCATTACCCCGCCACTCGGCGCTCGTGGGAAGTCAAAGCGGCGTGCTGTTGTGGGCGGAGCCTGCGAGAGCACGAAAAGTGAAGTGCTGCGCACGAAGAGACCAGCAGGCGGGAAGTGGAAAGCGGAGGCCTGCACTTCCGGTGTGCCCCGATCATCCAGCCTGTGGAGCTGCGACCTGGTAAGCCAGTGGAACACGGAGCCTGGCTAGCATTACCTAGGGGGGGAAGAGAATGTCTGAGGCAAGAGAAGATGCTGCGGTGGACGCCACCGTACCCCCCACAGCGCTGCAAGATGCATGGGCAAGCGCAGCTGCGGCTCCAATAGCGCTGCCTCCAGAGCGCAACAAGATCAAGCGACCGCCGCAGCAGTCCCCATAATGCCGCTATCCATGCCATATATTCCAGGAGCGCCTGGCTACCGCAATACTCAGGGGAGTCACCTACCCTGAGCGTTTTCAAAGAGAGACTGTGCAGTTTGTTTGAGATGTATCCTCTGTCCGAAAGCCAAAAGTGAACATCCTTATTGGGCAGCTAACTGGTGCAGCGCAAAGAGAAGTAAAGTCCTGGCAGGACACTGATAAAGAGAATGCTAAAAAAAATTCTGGCTAAGCTAAGGAGCACCTTTGACACTAGCACTGCAGCTGAAATAAAAATGAGATTCTTTGGGTGTAAGCAAAGAGTGCAGGACAGTATACGGGACTGTGCTCTTAACCTGCAGGAGGCGCTGCGAGCCATAAAGCAGATTGTTCCAGACAGTGTGAAAGATGGAGACAGACTGTTAAAGGAGCAATTTATTGAGGGACTCCTATCCAGGACCCACAGAGCGCAGCTGCGCATCGTAACCCTACAAAACCCTGACCTGAGCTTTGCAGACTTTAAAGACAGGGCTATCCGGGTGCTGCATGAACTAAATGTCAGCCGCCCAGCGCCCCCTAGGCACCCAGCAATTACATACCACCAAGAGGCAGCATCTTTCCCTCAGAGCCCTGTGGAGGCTGACGCACAGACTGTAGATAGTGATCCATCTGCAGAACTACGCCTTCAGGTCCAAGAGCTGACCAAAAATATGGCTGCACTTGCCAAAACTGTGCAGTCCGTGCAGGTGTCATCAAAGGAGAAGATCCAGCTGGCCTCCAGTCCAGAGAACGTCCCGTGGCTACGGAAGAAGAGGATCCCACCACTCCGAGGGAGAGACAACGATCGCTATGACCAGATCTGAAGTCCCATCTGTCGCCGATGCAGCAAGACATGCCATATCGCAAAATTCTGTTATTTAAACGAGCAACCCCTGGGGCAGAGGGCCAACCCCCAGGAGTAGGACCACAAGGCCCAAAGAACTGGCGAACCAAGTGTGTTGGAGGGCGACCGGTCCTCCCAGTGGTGATTGACGGCATCCCCATGAACGCTTTGCTGGAGACTGGCTCTCAGGTGACAACTATGCCATATGTCCTTTACAAAAGGTATTGGGCTGACTCTGAACTTACTCGTGGCCCAAGTGATGAGCTGACAGTAGTTGCCAACAATGGTCAGTCTTTACCGCAAGTGGGATATAAAGAGATTAGCATTAAGGTGGGTCGAGTAGCGTTAACATCTCAAGGTCTGATAGTTGTAGACATTGATCAATGAGAATGTAACCCAATGATGACCTTAGGTACCAATGTGATTGAAAATTGTCTTGCCGAGGTTATTGTTTTGATGCAACAGTTAGCTAAGACTGTTGGTTCCAGTGAGCAATGGGTTCTGCAAAAGGAGATCAAGGCCCTGATGCAAAGACAGCAGGTAGAACTCTCTGGCGGAGAAATTGGCAGCGTCAGAGTGAGTGATTCATTCCCCATTGCAATACCCTCTAGAGGTGATATGTTAATATGGTGTCGGGCAGCCATAGGCCTCAGAGGAAAAGATTACCATACACTGGTAGAGCCAGTATACTCTGATAGCCGGCCCACTGTCCTGACAGCCAGAGGGGTAGTTGATGTCAGCAAAGGGAGAGTAACCTGTATGCCTCTTGAATTGTGGGGAGGAGGAGGCCACAATACCTCGGTATTCCATAGTTGCTAAGCTGTTTACTGTCAGAAACAATGCAATACAGGCAGCAGAGCCCTTGATTTCATCCGACCAGGTGGAGGACAGTGGCTTTGTAAAGCAGCTGGAGGAGTGGTGCCAGCAGCTGCATGTGGGCACTGACTCTACTCCTTCACACCAAAAGAATGGGGTGTACCGATTGGCTCAGGAGTATGAGCGGGTATTCAGTAAACATCCTCTAGACTTTGGGAAGGCAAAAGGGGTTCAACATCACATCCCCACTGGAGATCATCCACCCATTAAAGAAAGGTACCGGTCTATACCCCCAACACAATATCAATGTGCCAAAAGTATGTTACGGAAGATGAAGGAAGCAGGGGTAATCAGAGAAAGTTGTAGCCTCTGGGCAGCTCCAATAGTCTTTGTGAAAAAGAAAGATGGTACCATGAGAATATGTGTTGATTACAGAAAAATTAACAGCATTACACATAAAGATGCCTACCCATTACCCAGAATTGAAGAGTCATTAGCTGCACTTAAAACTGCTAACTATTTTTCCACCTTGGATCTCACTAGTGGGTATTGACAGGTTCCCGTGGCAGAGGCAGACAAGGAGAAAACAGCGTTTACTGCTCCAATGGGTCTCTGTGAGTTTAACTACATGCCATTCGGGCTCTGCACAGCCCCAGGGACGTTTCAATGGCTAATGGAGTGCAGTTTTGGACACAAGAACTTCAAGACAGTTCTGTTTTACCTGGATGATGTCATTGTCTTCTCCAAGACTTAGGAAGATCATTTGGAGCACCTGGCTGAGGTGTTTAAAGCCTTGTCCAACTTTGGCCTGAAAGTGAAGCCATCCAAATGCCACCTCCTGAAGCCCAAGGTACATTACCTCGGTCGTGTTGTGAGCGCAGAAGGTGTGGCACCGGATCCTGACAAAGTCACTGTCATCTGGGACTGGCAGAAGCCCAGCAGCTTCCATGAAGTACGTCAATTCCTCGGGTTGGTAAGTCACTACCGAAAGGTTCATCAAAGGCTTCACTGAGATAGCCACCCCTATGCAAAATCTTCTAGTGGGCCAGCCTAAGAAAGCCAGGAAGAAGAGTCCTACATTTGAATGGAATGAGGAACTGGAAAGGTCTTTCACTCGAGTGAAAATGGCTCTCACGGGAGATGAAGTTCTGGCCTACCCAAATTATGACCAACCATTTGTTCTTTATACTGATGCCAGTAACGTGGGACTGGGAGCAGTACTGTCACAGGTACAGAATGGCAAAGAATGAGTGATCTCCTACGCCAGCAGGAAGCTTCGTCCCACTGAAAGGAACCCTGACAACTACAGTTCCTTCAAACTGGAGTTCCTCGCCATAGTCTGGGCTGTGACTGAACGATTCAAACATTACCTAGATGCAGCCAAGTTTACCATCTTCACGGACAACAATCCGCTGACTAACTTGGAAACGCAAAACTAGGTGCACTGGAGCAGAGATGGATGGCCCGGCTGTCTAACTATGAATTTACCATCAAGTACCAAGCGGGGCACAAGAATGCTAATGCTGATGCACTGTCCGGAATGTCCAATCTGCCAAATGGAGGAGAAGACCCTGACGCACTCGAAGAAATAGATTTACCTGCCTTTCACCGGCCAATTGCAGCCCAACGAGCCCAAGGAGTGAGAAACAAATGCCATATCATGAAAGAGGCCACCCTAAATCCTTTGCCTCATCATGACTAGGCAGAAACGCAGGATAGCAACCCCGCAGTCCGCCTGGTGTAGGAACTACTGACAAAAGCTGACTCACGCCCAGGTCCAGATTCTCCTGAAGAAACCCAGCAGTTGTGGAAGGAACGAGGCAGGCTGTTCATCTATGAGGGAAAGCTGTGTTGGAGGAGTATCAATGCCGCACTCACGAGCTGGTCTGGCAGGTGGTAGTTCCAAAAAGAGAGGCATCAATGCTCTTGGAAGTGTACCACAATGGGGCAGGACACTTCGGATGGAAGAAGTTGGAGGCCTTGCTCCGGGAGAGATTTTGCTGGATTGGTGTGAGGAAGGCCATTGAAAATTGGTGTCGGGAGTGTGGACAATGCAACCTGCTCTGGACAGTCAGCGAGCTCCTTTGCAGCCAATAATAAGTAAACAGCCACTCAAGTTGGTAGCCCTGGACCATATGAAGCTGGTCCCAAGCCGTTCAGGCTATGTTTATGCTCTTACCATTGTTGACCACTACTCAAGATTCCTGGTAGTCGTGCCTGTCAAGGATCAAACAGCCAGGACAGCAGCTGGAGCATTCCAGCAGCACTTTTGTCGACCACACGGTTACCCTGAGTGAGTGCTTACAGATCAAGGCCCAGCCTTTGAGGCAGAAGTGTTCCAGGAATTCTGTAACTTGTACGGCTGCAAGAAGATCAGGACAACACCATACCATCCACAGACCAATGGCATGTGTGAAAAGATGAACCAAGTGGTAATCGATCTATTGAAAACATTGCCCCTGGAAGAAAGAAATCTGTGGCCAGAGAAGTTGCCGGATCTGGTAGATCTCTATAATCACATTCCAGTAAATTCCACCAACTGTACTCCAGCTTACTGAATGAGAGCAAGGCATGGCAAGTTTCCTATTGATTTGGATATGGGAGTCCTGACGCCTGAGGTGACATCCCCAGATGCTGACTGGGATACAGAGTGACAGCAGCAATACCGCAAAGTGCAGGAGTGCGTAAAAAAGAGTCTAGCTCAGGCAAGACAAAAGCTGGAGAACTACAATCAACATGCACCTGCTGTGCCCTTGTCACCAGGAGAACAGGTCCTAAAGAGGAAAAGGAGAATGCATAAATTGGATGACCAATGGGAGGCTGAACCCCACACCGTCCTACCATCAAACTTCGACAACACCAAGGTGTGCCTTATCAGTAAGGATGGAGGAGAAACCTCATCAGCAGTGTCGAGAGATCATCTGAAACTGTGCCCTGACCAACTAAAGGAAAGAATGGAAGAGCAAAACAACCTTCAACCCCTAGAGGAAGAAGAAGAAAAGGTCAGCACTGTACTCGGAGAATTTCCAGCAAATTGGACAAGAGTGGACCAAGCCATCATAGTTCCTGTCCTAATCTTTCCATAACCTACTGCAACTGAAGTAGCAGCAGTGGATGCCACACCAGCAGTGGAGCCAGAGAATCCTCACCCTGCCAGTGGTGAATCTGTCATGCCCACAGTGAGTCTAAGAGTTCGCAGACGGCTACTACCCAGTTTACCCACATTGGTGACAGGCCCACTAGACCTAAATAGGCCATTAGAAGTACCCATGCTACGCAGATCTACCCGTAGTACCCAAGGTATACCACCCATAAGGTTCCGTACATAAATAAGTTATGTAAATGGTAAATGTAAATATGAAATGTAAATATGCAACTTTTCAAGAATATGTGCCTACAGAGACTCTGTAAGAATCTTTTGAACAATCTGTTTGTTTTGATGGACAATTGGGCCACAGGACTATGTGTGGCCAGGACTATCCTTGTATATAGTTACCAATTGCTCTGGAATTGGACCATGGACAATGACGCATGGACTAATCGTCACAAGGACTATTTTTGAGCTTTGGTTTTTGTAATTTTTCATTTTTGAAATCTTGTTACCATTATAATTGTTCACTTGTTTATATGTTTGCATGCTTTCTCAGTGCGGGAGTACTGAATTGCACTAGGGGGAATGTGGCGCCCCCAGAAGTATGGTCACCACAGTGGCATTACCTTCCTCCTAGGGAGTGTGATGTCATGCTTGGAAGCAATGAAGGATCTCTCTATCAGGTTATTCCAGCACACAGCACAGTTCCTACTCCAGGCCAGCAGAGAGAGCTCTGAACCTAACTGCTGAGGAGCTGCTCTCTGTGGCCTGGAAAAGGAAGTTAGTCAGATCATGCAGAGAGGGGGAAGAGTGTGGACATGGAGAGACCAGCTGGGAAGGATTGAGCGGAAGTCAAGCTCACTCCTAGCTGAAGCGCATCGACCAGACCGGAGGCTGCGTGGATACTAAAGGTCCCACAGCGGAAACCGGAGGATCAAGAGGCTGTAAATGCTCTGTTCCCACCTAAGACTCGGAGTCACAGCAGCAACATGTATGAGCCAGAAAGAGACGGCTACAGCTGCCTGCCATACGAGTTGAGTTCTAAGTGTGAGCAAGCAAGAAGAACTAGAGTGTAATTCAGAACTTCAAGTACTTCAGATTAGAGCTAGAAAGGAGACTACACAACCCATCGGAATAGAGAGATTCCTAAGTTGCTTCCAGGCTGATCGACTCCCGTACCATCTGTGATCTGAATCCTGGACTGTACCTTTAGTAAAGGTAAAAGAAACTGTTGTGTTCTTTGAATCCTTCCTGCAACCCCTTCAGCACTGCTACATCTCTGTGCCTAAAGGGCATGTCACACTAAGAGATATCGCTAGCAATATCGCTATAACTTGTGACGTTATAGCGATATTGCTAGCGATATCTCTGTGTGTGATACTTACCTCCGACCGGCTCCCCCGCTGGTTATCGCTGATCGCGCGAGAACAGGCTGGACTGTTTCTCGTCGTCAGCTTCCTGCTGGGCTTCCTGCTGTGAGGACGAGCGACGCGTGGAGCCGGGCGGGAGAACGCAGGATCGCCTGGTGTGACAGGTAAGTAGCGACCCCCGCCCCCAGCGATGTCGCTAGTGAGATCTGCCTATGTGGCAGCTCACTAGTGACCACTTAGCGATGTACCAGCGATCCTGACCGCGTCATATCGCTGGTCGGGATCGCTGGTACATCGCTAAGTGTGACAGTACCTTAACACTACACCATCTACCGCAACACCTATTACTACTGCCCTGGGACTACAGCTCTACCTGTGGGGAGCTATTACATCTTTGCTGCCTTATATCATCTGTCCCAGAAGATCTGCACCGCAGCGTCGGCTTAACACCTTGATTGCCGAGCACCACAGGTGGCGTCACGAATCATCTACCTATAAACTTTATTCAGCTACATTTCACCCATTTTACATGGACACCCAGGGCCACGGACCGGGTCACCGCCACCGCGACCTATCCCTTTAAGACACCGGCCCGGTACCGAGTATCCCACAGCCCTGGGGTGATCCAACTCCAGCTCCTCTTCTCCTCTCTCCTTAGTATTCTAATGGCACCAACTGTTATCCATCTCAGTAATGAGAAAATCTATCGCCACTGAATACAGATTTTACAGCTTTTACTTATGAATTGAGAGTGAAATTCCTGGACGAGAAAGAAGCAGATTTCTGTTATAAGATATTACAAAGTTGCTTATTTTCAAGTGTGCTATAGATTTATGAACTAAAAATTAAAATGACGGTTGCTATATAACACATAATAGTAAGAGCATATTCATACTTTGCATTTGTGCAATGTTTTTTTTTTCGGCACCAAAAATCAGAGCGTTGGAAGGAAAAATGATGCATTAAAAAATGTGCATTTTTGTCACATTTTTACGTGTTCCTCACCCATTAATTTCAATGGAAAAATAAAGCAAGTCTCAAAATATGCAGCGTATGCATGAGATTTCAGAAATCTCATTGATTATACTGCTAATTGAAAAACATTGCGTATATCACACACCAAATACACTTGGTGTCGGCACTCGCTCTCCTCGGGGCTGTGATGTGGTGTTGTGACGTGACGCCAGCGCTCAATCCGCCTTCGGACCAACTGAACATGAAGAGGAAGCCAGGGCTGCAGCTAATCCTGGACTTCCTCTTCATATTCAGTTTGTCCGAAGGTGGAGACAACGACGTCAGTGCTGATTGGGCACCAGGCATCAAGTGTTGTTCCGCTGCATCACAGTCCCCCGGGACTGCGAGTGCCGACACCGCTGGAACAGAGCCAGCACGGGAGGGGAGTATAGGCTTTGTTATTTTATCGGGGCCGAACATTTACTTTAAGAGGAGTTGAGTAGTGGACAACCCATTTAAGGACTATAGTCAACCAAATATAGGTTTACTTAATAAGTTTCACATATAACTGGGAGCAGGAACCACAGACATGAAGCAAACAGAGTAAAACAAACTAGAATTCAGGTAATAGATTTCAGGAAGCATAAACATGCAGTATGGTAGAAAACATTTTTATAAAATTGATGTCCTGTAATAAGGGATGTTGCACACCTACCCCCGGGTATCCCACGCTCCACTTCCTTCCCCAGGGTGTTTGCTCTGTGCTACGCTCCACATTCGGTTTTGTAGGTTGTCCAGTGTTAATCAGTGACATCATCTCCCTAAACCTATGCATGTCCCATTTAGACACGTACCTTTGTATTGGGATTGAATCTCTAGACCTCTACATTTGGTGTGCTTCACCATCAGTGATTTTTTTGTTTGTGTTTCCAGCTGCATTTCATTCCTGTTGAGTTCCACTTCATCCGTCCTGCTGCTCCTGAGATCCCTCAGTGTGACAAGTACTCGCTGTCCACTTATCTTCCAGCTTGCTTCATCAACACCAGGGGTCCGTGTGCTCACCTGGACCTGGGACTTAGAGGATCCCCCAAGAATAGCTCATTCCGACATGAGTGATTTTTCTTGTACAAAGAAAAACGCTCTGACTTTCCTTTGTGTTTTTGATCAGAGTCATCAGGGCTTGATCAGTGTCAGTTCTTACTGTCCATCACAGTTTGGTCAAAGTTTCTTCAATTTTTCATGGTTGGGATAAAAAAGAGGTTTCTCAAGCTTTTCCTATCTAACTGTCAATGAAAGTCAGACAGCACATAGATGACATCTGAGTGCTGACTGATTTTTTTCACTGACCCCTAAACTTGCATCTGCAATTTTTGATCCAAGACTCGGATCAATATGGAGACAAGTGTCATGAGGGTGTCACATCTCCCTGGAAAACCTAGAGTTAGACGATCACATCGAGAATTGAATCGCAGGTCTTCTTTAGAGATGGTGTGATTTGTGTCGCATATTATTTGGATTTCGTTTCCTCTGGTGCTGAAGAGCTTAACGACCCTTACTATGCTGGTCCGACACATGCAGCTCCAATTCAGCTGCTTCTGACCTGGTCATTGCCTCCTCCTATAAAAACTGGCCAGACTTTCTTGTCCCTTCCGATGAAAGATTTGTCTTCCAGTAATGTGTGCTAAAGCTAATTGGTTAGAGTGAAGTTGTTGAAGTAGTGATCTGTGGTTTGCTGTAGTATGTGTGTTTATCTCCTGGTCCCATTTAGTTTTTTCCTCCCTGTCCCTATCCTCCTCCCTATTGTTGGCTATTGCTTTTGTATGATAGAGGTTTTCTGCTATCCCTGTTTTGTCTTTGTGTCTTGTTTACCTTAGATTTCTGTCCCGAGCCTTTTGTGGTAGGGGAGGGGACAGATCATGGTTTAACAGGAGCATAGTAAGGTCAGAAATTCAGACCTCTCTACCTTCAAAAGTACCCCTGAGAAAGGCATATATAGGGTAACTGTTCCAGGGACAGTTTGAGGCCCCCCTCCCTTACCGAAGTCCGTCACAGCGTGATAAGTCTCTATGCTTTAGTGCAGACCTCTAAGTCCAAGTAAAAAATCAGACACGTGAACTACCCCATAGATTATCAGAAATGGGTGCTATCCATGAAAAACACACCTAGCATTTGTACAAGAAAAACTGCAGTCTGAATAAACCCTTAGGCTGAGGGATTTGTGGCTCAGTCACAAGATGTGGATCTTTGCACAGGTATATTGTGAAGTGTATTGGCTAGAAGAATTCAACCTCATTTCATATTATGTGTAGGTTCACACGTGGCAAAAAAATCTGAAGATTTTGCCAAGGATTTGTGTTAGATTTTCACAAACATTGTGAAATCTGCACTGAACATCTGCTAAATGTCGATGTTGAAATTTTATCAGTTTGCATCCCTAAGTCTGGTGCTGTTTTCCACTTATATGGATAGTCTGTGTCATTTTTGCTACCTATGTTTTAACCTTTAAAAAAAATGGTAATATAAAACTATGGAAATATTAATTGATGGTTGGGGTAAGGGTAATTTTAGTCTTGTCTGGAGAGTTTGCTCCGTTGAGAAATATTTGTGGAGCACATTAAACACCTTCGACATAATTAAGGGTATTTACTAAGTGTTGCTCAAGTTGATTTGAGGGCAATTACAGTACTTAATGACAAATTAGCAATTATGGTGATTTAGTAGGAATGGCTCAAGTGTCTTGGCCTGACGCTGATGTGATTGTGTTTGGGAAACGACATCACAACTATATTCCTAAACTAGTGTTGCACTAGCAATATTTTCCACAGAAACCTTGAGATATTGGAAGCTTTCTCTTCACTTTTGGAAACATTCCCATACCAAACTGGGACACTGTCCACTTTGTCCAATTTGTGATCCATTACTTTTCAGTGTAGATTTAATCCTCATCATTTTCAGTGGCCTCCTTATACCTTCCAAATATCTAGGTACATATTGGACTTTAGTAATTCCAAGTGCAGATGAATCATCTCTGACTCTTTTGGATACTCCTCATATCCGATTCTGCCTGATCGATGATACCTGAATCTTGGCCTAGTCAAGTATTCTCACATGTCTTTCAAGTTAAAGCACATTCGATGGGTTTTTTGACCACTGACATGTTGGACCATGCTCTCCAATCTCCATTCTACCCTCCCAGCAATCAATGGAGAAGATATCATAGTCAGAAAAATAGAAGGAACAAAGCGAAAAGGAAGATCAGCAACCCAATGGCTTGATACAAGAAAAATAACGATGGAGAAGACCCTGGTGGACCTATCTAGGCTTGCACAAGATCCTTCTTCCTACAGATAATTCATCCATCAAGTTGCCATAGCTTGAAATCGAACTTAAAGCCGTTAAACAAATAAATAACTTGTTCCCAGTGAATTTTACCCTCAGTTATCGCACCTTCATCCATCCGTTTGAGCTTGCTCCACTCATACAAGTTGTCCATGTATAATTTGACCTGGACAAATATCCTGATAACAGCCGAAGTTGTGATAAAATCAGGTGCTATAGGTAACCAAGTAATTATTTTCACGGTTGTAACGGCAAAATCCTGAAAGTGATGACCCTTAGTGCTTGTGCACATGACTGCTTAAATTGGATGAGTGATACCAATGTTATTCTAGGGGGTTATGCACATGTCCAATTTTTTTCTTGAACCAAGAGGTCTGAGGAAAAAATCACGGCATGCACTATTTGCCTTCGAGAATTGGATAGCTCTGACCCATTCAAGCCTATGGGTCCATGAAAAAAATCAGCGTGCTATCGAATGACATCCAACTGAGTGAGGTCCGATTTTCACTGACTGACATAATGGAGAAGTTAAAGAAACTTTTTTTTTCTCTCCACCTCTGAGAAAATCGGATCAGACTCTAATGAGTCTGATTAGCATAAATCAGACTGTTTTTCTTGGATGAAGAAAAACCGGCTGTGTGACCCGAGCCTTAAAAGGATGATATGTTGGGGCCATCTTCTAATACCATGGCTGATGATGTCCAACAACATAATTTAGGTAGCTCAGACCAATGTTGAGGGATCACTTTTAGTTCTGGTACAGGTTCTTGGTGTTCAAATTGTCCTCAAAAGACTGTGAAAGTTGTGTCTTGCACAAGTGCAATAAAAATGTTGGCACAGTTCATCAAGGAAGTCTTCACGCTGCATCCATGCATTGCCCTATTTGTGGTTTGGGGTCAAGCTGGGTAAACAACTGTCCTGACAAAGGAATCATTCCTTGTGTAGTAATGTTGCCTGCAGACGCTTTCTTGGTCAGCAGGACAGGCGGCACGACCATCGAATAACATCTTCTCTGTGCAACACGATATCACTGAGCAAATAAGAAATGGTTGAATTTTATAAGTGCTTGGAGAAAAACAATTCTCCTTGAAACCGTCTTCTTTTTTTAAAATGGGAAATAATTAGCAGGACACAAGTGACAGTCTATCCCAGTGTAAAGCTCTCTGCCAGCTGCTGTGAGTAGGGTCTTCAAAGCTTCCCCCCCCCCCCCGGAATGTATGGCATAGATGTAGAACGCTGGTGGCAGCTGTACCGGGTGGAGTTGGTTTACAATCCGCCAGCATGTAATGGTAAACAGCAGTTCAATTTGTTTCACATCACCAAGGACAAGACATTAATGATGAAGGAGCAATTTATGAACGACAGCGACATCTCAGCTCTTACGGGAGGGAAATGTACATAGGCCCAAGTAACCTAAGTGTAGCATAGTCCTATGCTGTTCCTTTCATGGACAATGGACAGCAATTGGCAGGCATAAATCAGACCGTTTTCCTCGGATGAAGAAAAAACGGCTGTGTGGCCAGAGCCTTAAAAGTATGACATGTTGGGGCCATCTTCTAATACCAGGGCTGATGAAGGCTGGGGGGACCGTTAGATCAGTACCCACCTTGCTTGCGGATTTTGTAAAAGCAACAGCAAAAATAAAAGTCTCATGCAGGTTCACTATGCTTGCAAAAAACAACCAACAGTCTCTCAGAAAAAAGGGGAGGCCTAAAAGCTTCAAGAAAAGATGGCAATTCCTCCAAATACCCAAGAAGCCTCAAAAATATAATGGGAAGTGGGTCGCCCTCCCAGGGCTGGCGGGGTACTCGGTACCGGGCCCGATGAGCTTCAATGGGAGATGTCACGGCAGCTGGGAACCGGCCCGTGGCCCTGGGCGCCCATTGTAAAAGGGGGATGTTCAGTGCGCTTATGGTGATTAGAGTTTATGAATGAATGAGTCGTGACGCCACCTGTGGTGTTCGGCAATGAAGATGTTAAGCCGACGCTGCAGACAGATCCTCTGGGACAGATGGTGTGGTGCAGCAATGATGTTATAGCCCTCCACAGGCAGGGCTGTAGTCCCAGGGCAGAGTAGGTGAAGTGACACGTAGATGGTGTAGTGTCAGGCGCAGGGGATGTAGCAGTGCCGGGCAGGTTGAAGCAGGAATAAGTGGAGGACACCAGGGCACGTAGTTCCAAAGCTTTACTCACAGTCTGTTGTGGCACCAGAGCCCGCATCCGTGCCGTGTCCTCCGAGTCAGGAGCTCAGCCAACTTCCAGGCAAGATGAAGTACTCCTTTTGCCACACTCCGCCAACATATGCCTTTTCTGAACGTCTCCCTCTTAGCGCCTTTAGTGAAGTACTCACAGTACTGAGTTACACTGGAGTTCCTCCTGTCAGATGTTCCTATGAGCTCTACTTGTACGGCAGACAGCTGTAGCCTGCTTCGGGGACTCCTTGCTACCAAGTCCCGGTTCACCCTCATTGCTGTTGTGCCCCCAAGTCTTGTGTGGGAATAAAGTGGTGACAACTTCTATTCCTCCGGTGTCTGCTGCAGGACCATTAGTATCCATACAACCTCGGGGACCGGACCCCGGCCTTGCGCTGTGAACTTGGGAAGGGTTCTCTCTTCCAACCCTGATCCTTAGTCCTCCTATTCTCCTTACGTTCCGTACAAATCCTTTCCTTCTTATGGAGAGTCAGGCTTTCTATCAATGTCCCTTTCCTGTGCCAGCGGACCCAGGTCACTGAGGTCGGCTGCAGCACTTCCTTCCATCCATCCCTCTCCGGGGATCTTCTCTCACACCCTTCTGTGACAGACTCACTGACTGAATGAATCCTATCCTACACTCTTCCCGCTCTTTTGAGTGCAAACTAAACTCCACCCACCTCCCAGCACGCTTCGTGTTCCAAGCAGGAAGCCACCAAAGGGTGCTTTGCTACACTACTATGTTGTGTGGGATGCAGGTGTTGGAGCGTGGTCAGGTGTCTCCACCTTACCTGGATGGTGGGGTATCACACCTCAGGAGCAGGTGCAGCACCTCTGTGGCGACTGAACCCTCAGGGGCGCCACAGGAAGCATTCTTCAACGTAGTCACATAATGCTTAATTATTGGAAAGAGCTTTAGTTTTCAAATGTATTTTTATTGCGGCAGTAAACAAGGTATGGAATGTGACTAGAATAATGTCTTTTAAATGCAATGCTCCTCTGCACAAGAATATAACTACTATAATACTGCTCCTATGTACAAGAATATAACTACTATAATACTGCTCCTATGTACAAGAATATAACTACTATAATACTTCCTCTATGTACAAGAATATAACTACTATAATACTGCCCCTATGCACAAGACTATAACTACTATAATACTGCTCCTATGTACAAGAATATAACTACTATAATACTGCTCCTATGTACAAGAATATAACTACTATAATACTTCCTCTATGTACAAGAATATAACTACTATAATACTGCCCCTATGCACAAGACTATAACTACTATAATACTGCTCCTATGTACAAGAATATAACTACTATAATACTGCTCCTATGTACAAGAGTATAACTACTATAATACTGCTCCTATGTATAAGAATATAATTACTATAATACTGCTCCTATGTACAAGAATATAACTACTATAATACTGCCCCCTATGTTCAAGAATTTAACTACTATAATACTGCTCCTATGTACAAGAATATAACTACTATAATACTGCCCCCTATGTTCAAGAATTTAACTACTATAATACTGCTCCTATGTACAAGAATATAACTACTATAATACTGCCCCTATGTACAAGAATATAACTACTATAATACTGCTCCTAGGTTCAAGAATATAACTACTATAAAACTGCTCGTATATACAAGAATATAACTACTATAATACTGCCCCCTATGTACAAGAATATAACTACTATAATACTGCCCCCTATGTACAAGAATATAACTACTATAATACTGCCCCCTATGTACAAGAATATAACTACTATAATACTGCTCCTATGTACAAGAATATAACTACTATAATACTGCCCCCTATGTACAAGAATATAACTACTATAATACTGCTCCTATGTACAAGAATTTAACTACTATAATACTGCCCCTATGTACAAGAATATAACTACTATAATACTGCTCCTAGGTTCAAGAATATAACTACTATAAAACTGCTCGTATATACAAGAATATAACTACTATAATACTGCCCCCTATGTACAAAAATATAACTACTATAATACTGCCCCCTATGTACAAGAATATAACTACTATAATACTGCTCCTATGTTCAAGAATATAACTACTATAATACTGCCCCATGTACAAGAATATAACTACTATAATACTGCTCCTAGGTTCAAGAATATAACTACTATAAAACTGCTCGTATATACAAGAATATAACTACTATAATACTGCCCCCTATGTACAAGAATATAACTACTATAATACTGCCCCCTATGTACAAGAATATAACTACTATAATACTGCTCCTATGTTCAAGAATATAACTACTATAATACTGCTCCTATGTACAAGCATATAACTACTATAATACTGCCTCCTATGTACAAGAATATAGCTACTATAATACTGCTCCTATGTACGAGAATATAACTACTATAATACTTCCCCTATGTACAAGAATATAACTACTATAATACTGCCCCTATGTACAAGGCTATAACTACTATAACCAGCGTCGGACTGGCCCACCGGAGAACCGGAGGATTCTCCGGTGGGCCCTGGCATTTGGTGGGCCCTGGCACCTGCTGGCATAAAGGGCCAGCAGTTGCCTAGGGCCCCCCACTGTTCCAGGGGCCCCCAGCCAGTGATGTGGGGGCCCTGTGCCAGCAGAGCAGCAGCGGGTGACAGGATGCAGGAGCCCCTGTCCCCGCTGCTAAAGAGAAATGCATATTCACTGCTTCCCACACCCACATGGGCGTGGGAAGCAGTGAATATCATTTCATGGTCTCCACTCCCCCAGAGGCCCGGCCCCCCCAGCACAGGAAGCTGCTATGCGGCCGTAAATCAGGGCGCCGCCCTCAACTGACCCAGAGCCCATGCCAGGGAGGATGATGAGCACGGCATGACGGCACAATGATCCCTGCCAGCTGGGCATCCACAGCCTCTACTTGTAAGTTTCCAGCTTCTACAGCTGCGCACTTACCCAGGGGATGGTGAGCACGGAGTGCTGAAGTCCTTGCCTCCCACCAGCCTGAACCCTCGGGGAGAGGGGCCATTGAGAGTGACAGTGTGTGCCATGGTCTTGTGCACCGGACCTGCCTGCTCACCGCTCAGTGCCTGCTGCCCGGAGTGCTGCTCACCCGCCGCTGGCGTCACGTGGGAGGGTCCAGAGCCTGAATGCAGACTTTGGCCGTTGCTAGGTGACGGAGGCCGCGTTCCCTTCTTGCAGAGGTGGTCGGGATGTGGGGTCCCTATGTGACTCACCACCCCATGCTGACGCGTGAGTCACTTATGGCCCAGACTGATCCCCACCATTGTTAGCAAGTGCATATGATCCAGCCATAAGTCAAATATGGGACCCAGGGGCCACATTTAGGCACCATTTTAAGCTACTTTTTGGTGTTACCCTGAGAATGTAAAAGATTGGCACTAAAATGTACAAATCATCATCACCATCTATCTATCTCTCTATCTATCTATCCCATATCTATCTCTATCTATCTATCTATCTCTATATCTATCTATCCCATATCTATCTATCTCTATATCTATCTCTATATCTATCCATCTCTATATCTACCTCCATCTATCTATCTATTTATCTCTCTATCTCTCTATCTATCTATCTATCCCATATCTACCTCTATATCTGTTTATCTATCTCTATATCTATCTATCTCTATATCTATATATCTATCTAGCTCTATATCTATCTCTCTATCTCTATATCTATCTATCTATCTATCTATCTCTCTATCTATCTCTATATATCTATCTATCCCATATCTATTCCATATCTATCTATCTATCTATTATCTCTATATCTATCTCTCTATATATATATCTCTCTATCTGTCTATCTCTCTATCTATCTATCTCTATATCTATCTATCTATCTATCTATCTCTATATCTATCTCTCTATATCTGTCTCTATCTCTATATCTATCTATCATTCTCTTTCTTTCTATCTATCTATCTATCTATCTATCTATCTATCTATCTATCTATCTATCTATCTATCTTTCTCTATATCTATCTATCTCTATGTCTCTATCTATCTATCTCTATATCATCTATCTATCTATCTCTATATCTCTCTCTATATCTCTATCTTTCTGTCTATCTATCTATCTATCTATATATATATATATCTATATATATATATAGCATTATACCCTATGAGGGGGTGCATTGTACCCTATGAGGGTGTGCATTATACACTATGAAGGGGTGCATTATACCTTTTGAAGGGGGCAGCATTATACCCTATGAGAGGGTGCATTATACCTTTTGAGGGGGGCAGCATTATACCCTATGAGAGGGTGCATTATACCCTACGAGGGAGGCAGCATTATACCCTATGAGGGTGTGCATTATACCTTATGAAGGGGTGCATTTTACCTTTTGAGTGGGGCAGCATTATACCCTATGAGAGGGTGCATTATACCTTATGAGGGGGTGCATTATGCCCTATGAGGAGGCAGCATTATACCCTATGAGGGGAGACAGCATTATACCCTATGAGGGGGGCAGCGTTATACCCTATGAGGGGGTGCATTATACCCTATGAGGGGGGCAGCGTTATACCCTATGAGGGGGCAGCATTATATTGTATGGAGGGCTACATTATATTCTATGAGATGGCTGCATAATATTCTATGAGGGGGAAGCATTATATTCTGTGAGGGGCTACATTATACTATATGAGGGGGCTGCATTATATTCTATGAGGGGTCTACATTATATTCTATGAGGGGGCTGCTTTATATTCTATGAGGGAGGCTACCCCAACCCCTGCTACATAATTAAGACGTGTACTACCTTATATTATACCCTGATATTAGAGTGTTTTACCGCACAATTGGTGGTCTTGTATTTATCTCTGTGTAGCTACATAGTGGGCCCCAAGAATGATTTTCTCTGGTGGGCCCAAGGTGTTCCAGTCCGACGCTGACTATAATACTGCTCCTATGTACAAGAATATAACTACTATAATACTGCCCCTATGTACAAGAATATAACTACTATAATACTGCCCCTATGTTCAAGAATACAACTACTATAATACTGCCCCTAAGTACAAGAATATAACTACTATAATACTGCCCCTATGTACAAGAATATAACTACTATAATACTGCCCCTATGTACAAGAATATAACTACTATAATACTGCCCCTATGTACAAGAGTTTAACTACTATAATACTGCTCCTATGTACAAGAATATAACTACTTTAATACTGCTCCTATGTACAAGAATATAACTACTATAATACTGCCCCTATGTACAAGAATATAACTACTATAATACTGCTCCTATGTACAAGAATATAACTACTTTAATACTGCCTCTATGTACAGTAATATAACTACTATAATACTGCCCCCTATGTACAAGAATATAACTACTATAATACTGCCCTATGTACAAGAGTTTAACTACTATAATACTGCTCCTATGTACAAGAACATACAGTAACTACTATAATACTGCTCCTATGTACAGGAATACAACTACTATAATACTGCGCTTATGTACAAGAATATAACTACTATAATACTGCTCCTATGTACAAGAATATAACTACTATAATACTGCTCCTATGTACAAGAGTTTAACTACTATAATACTGCTCCTATGTACAAGTATATAACTACTATAATACTGCCCCTATGTACAAGAGTTTAACTACTATAATACTGCTCCTATGTACAAGAATATAACTACTATAATACTGCCCCTATGTACAAGAATATAACTACTATAATACTGCTCCTATGTACAAGAATATAACTACTTTAATACTGCTCCTATGTACAAGAATATAACTACTATAATACTGCCCCTATGTACAAGAATATAACTACTATAATACTGCTCCTATGTACAAGAATATAACTACTTTAATACTGCCTCTATGTACAGTAATATAACTACTATAATACTGCCCCCTATGTACAAGAATATAACTACTATAATACTGCCCCTATGTACAAGAGTTTAACTACTATAATACTGCTCCTATGTACAAGAACATACAGTAACTACTATAATACTGCTCCTATGTACAGGAATACAACTACTATAATACTGCGCTTATGTACAAGAATATAACTACTATAATACTGCTCCTATGTACAAGAACATAACTACTATAATACTGCCCCTATGTACAAACATCATTAATTATGCCATAAGTACTCAGTGGGTACTATTACTGTGAGAATAAAATGACAGAAAGCACCAGAATCAGCAGAGAGATCAATGGGGATAAGAGTAGAAAGTGACCTTTTGGTTCAACCATGTAAAGGAAATCACTGCTCTGTATCAGCACAAGTCTCAGAAAGCATCACAAAGAAGGTGCCTAGACTGTTGACCAGAGGGGGCCCACATCAGGCCCCATCTCTTCTGGTCATCGGGCCCCAGCGGCAGGATTCTACTGGTGCATTAACTGAACCTGCGTCCGAGATGCAGGTTCAGTTAAACTCTATTGCCATGCAGGCCCGGGTCCACACGACAATAGTTAAAAGCCGCCAGCTAATCAGAGGCTGGCAGCTGACGTCAGCGCGCACGTCGCCAGCGTATGACATCATTGTCATTCGCCGGCAAGTGCGCGCTTGAACTGCACCGAGGGAACTTCGCCGCAGGAGCGTGGCAAGGTAAGGAGAAAGTTTTTTTTCTTCTATTGAAAGCCGCACGGGGCAGGATGAGAGACATGGGGGCAGGATGGGAGACACAGTGGACAAGAATGGAGACACAAGGGACAAGAATGGAGACACAGGAGCCAGAATGGAGACACGGGGAAGGATGGTAGACAAGGGAGCAGGATGGGAGACACAGGGGGCAAGAATGGAGACACATGGGGCAACAATGGAGACACAGGGGGCATGAATGGAGAGACAAGGGGTAAGAATGGAGACACAGGGGCAAGAATGGAGACACAGGGGGCAAGAATGAAGACATGGGCAGGATGAGCATGGAGACACAGGGGCAAGAATGGAGACACAGGGGGCAAGAATGAAGACATGGGCAGGATGAAGACACAGGGGACATGATGGAGACACGGGGCAGGATGGAGACAAATGAGGCAGGATCATGGGGCAGGATGGAGACAGATGGGGTAGGATGGAGACACCGGGAACAGGATCATGAGGCAGGATGGAGTCAGATGGGGCAGGATGGAGACAGATTGGGCAGAATCATAGGACAGGATGGAGACACAGGGGGCTGTATCATGAGGCAGGATGGAGACAGATGGGGTAGGATGGAGACAGATGGGGAAGGATCAAGGGACAGGATGAAGACAGATGGGGCAGAATCATGGGGCAGCATGGAGACACATGATACAGGATCATGAGGCAGGATGGCGACATGGGGCAGGATGGAGACATGGTGCAGGAATGGATCCAATGGAGAAAGATGAGGCAGGATCATGGGACAGATGGAGCAGGATCACTGGGCAGATGGGGCAGGATCATGGGGCAGATGGGGCAGGATCACGGGACAGATGGGGCAGGATCACAGAGCATCACATTGGGCAGAATGGATACTCATGAGGGCAAGATGGGAGAACATATGGGGTCAGGATGGGAGACCATATGGCTGGAGCCAGGAATGAGACACACGAGGGCAAGGATGGGGGATATTATTACCATAGGGGCTATTTAAGGGATATCATTACTGTAGTAATGTATTTATTTTATTTTTTGAGGATAATGTTTTAAATGGGGGGGCGGTCCTGTTACTGTGCAGAGCGACACTATGTTGCCTTTTTTTTCTTCATCTGGTGTGGTGTAGAAGTTGGGAAAAAATTAAGTAATGTGTTCTGCAAGCGGAGCTCTAGATAACTGTGTTATTTCCTGCAGAGACGAGTCCTGGGTGGAAGAAGTGATGGTGGTCTGTGCTCGATGAAGATGAAAAGCAAAGATGAAGGACTTCACCTAGAGACATCACTGGTGAGTCAGTGTGTTACCTGTACACTGACACTATACAGTGTATACTATATACAGTTGTCCTGTGTACAATCTCACCAGTCATCACTGTATTCCCTTTACACTGATACTATATACAATGCTCCTGTGTATAATGTCATTGATCACTGTATAACCTGTATAATATATACAGAGTTTGTGTGTATAATGTCACTGCTGATCACTGTATTACCTGTACACTGTACACTATATACATAGCTCCTTTGTATAATGTCACCGGTAATCACTGTGTTACCTGTACACAGACACTGCATATTAAGCATAGATCTCCTGTGTATAATGGCAGTAATGGTGATATTAGTATTGTTTGTTATTGTTGATAAGTATTGTAGTATTCAGTCACTATGTGGTGATAATATGTTGTCCGACCATGGTGTGGTGTTATTTGTTCCTTGTATGTGCTATTATTTGGTCATAATGTGGTGGTAATATGTGTTCTGGACATGGTGTGGTGGTATTTGTTCCTTGTATGTGATATTATTCAGTCACTGTGGTGGTAACATATGGCTTGGACATGGTGTGATGGTATTTGTTCCTTGTATGTAGTATTATAGGTCACTATGTGGTGGTAATATGTTGTCTGGTCATGTTGCAATGGTATTTGTCCCTTGTATGTGATATTATTGGTCATTTTAAAAATTGAAAAATAAATAAAAATATACCAAAATTGTGTTGGATATTTTAACAAATGATTAATAGGATAGAGTAGAGTAGTGCTCGGGCAAGAGTCTACCTTGTCATGGTGGCGGCTTAAAAAATCTTTTGGCCAAAATTGTTAATGTGTGATTGGTGAGAAGTGGAGTTTTTCCGAGAGAGAATGGTGGGGCTGTGGACAGTTCGGGGGGTGGAGGCGGGACTGGGGTGGAGCCTGGGCAGAGTCTCAAGGGGGCCCAAAAAATGTTGCCAGCATGGGGCCCCGAAATTCCTAGTGGCAGCCCTGCTGACAGCAATACAATGGAGATTGCAGCAGTATAAATACAGAAAACATTCCAAAGCACATTACTAATAGTTTATAATCGTTCTTTACTGGCGACGGTATACTTCATTACATAGATGATAAGATCGGAAGATCATGTAGATCCATCAAGTTCAAACTTTAAAACTAACGTGTAAATAAAAAAAATGGCAAAACCCCCACTGGACGGTTATCACTTCCCCATTTCAGGGCAAAAATACTCTTTTTGGTATGCACGTGTTAAGCTCGATCTTACACCCAGCAGCCAATTTGTAGAGGCAGAGCTGCTTTATGAAATAACGGTAAAGGTGGCAGAGAGAGGATGGAATGTTTTAAAATTCAATTTTTCAACAAATTTTTCAAAGAAAATTTTGATTTTGATTCTGACCCTTCTCTTTTTAAAGGATTATGAGGGAATCATGAAAGAAATAGCGCTCACAATAATAAATTAAAGGTGTCATCCAAGATGACGATATTGTTATCTTATTCTTCGGGCAGTGACAAATCACACACTGATCAGAGTGTGATCATAGTGTGCTCTGATTTTCTCGGATATGGAGAGGACGGAGTAAAAATGTCTCCATCTTCTTTATTCTGATCAGTGCGTGGAAATCGGACAGTGCTCAGATGTCATCCATGCATTCCAATGTTTTCCGTGGACTCATTGACTTGCCTGGATGAGTGTGATATGAATATCTGATGAAACTTGGGTATGCTGCGAATTTTTTCTTGGACCGGCACTATCCAAGGAAAATATCAGACATGGAATAACATTTGTCCGAGTGCGTTCTGATGCTTTGTCAGATTGCAATTTGACTCGAAAATACGGTCCTCTGCATCTGCCCTTAGGAGAGGTCATGAAAATCAGATCAGTGGACATTGTACTCTTGGTAGTCCCACCGATTATCAGTTAGTAGGTCTCGTAGATGCAAGAAGTGCTGAGGTTCACACTAGACAGATATTATTAAAATGGTATTTTTTTAATCATTTATGAAGTTGGTCATACGAGTTTTGATATCTTCTTGCTCAACCAGCTGCCTGCAACTTTTGAGGAAAAGGTTGATGACACAACCATTACATTTCTTATTACTCTGATCCCCTCTTATTACATCCTTTTATTGCAATATATTGTCCTTATTATGTATGAAAACACCTCATCCCAACCAAAGTGGTTTGTGGGTGCCCACCTTGACAATAAGTGTGGCGCCCCTGAGGGTTCAGTCGCCACAGAGGTACTGCACCTCCACCTGAGGTGTGGTGTCCCACCATCCAGGTAAGGTGGAGACACCTGACCACACTCCAACACCTGCATCCCACACAACATAGTAGTGTAGCAAAGCACCCTTTGGTGGCTCCCTGCTTGGAACACGAAGCATGCTGGGAGGCGGGTGGAGTTTAGTTTGCACCAAAAGAGCGGGAAGAGTTTAGGATTTGGTCAGTCTGACAGAGTCAGAGGAAGAGAGAAGATCCCCTGAGTGGGATGGATGGAAGGAAGTGCTGCAGCCGAGCTCAGTGACCTGGGTCCGCTGGCACAGGAAAGGAACACTAATAGAAAGCCTGACTCTCCGTAAGAAGGAAAGAATTAGTACGGAACGTGAGGAGAAGAAGAGAACTAGGGATTAGGGTTAGAGGAGAACCATTCCCAAGTTCTAAGCGCAAGGCCGGGGTCCAGTCCCCGAGGTTGTATGGATACTAATGGTCCTGCAGCAGACACCGGAGGAATAGAAGTTGTCACCACTTTATTCCCACACCAGACTTGGGGGCACAACAGCATCGTGAGTGAGCCGGGACTAGGTAGTAAGGAGTCCCCGAAGCAGGCTACAGCTGTCTGCCGTACAAGTAGAGTTGATAGGAACATCTGACAGGAGGAACTCCAGTGTAACTCAGTACTGTGAGTACTTCACTAAAGGCGCAATAAGCGAGACGTTCAGAGAAGGCACATGTTGGCGGAGTGTTGGAAAGGAGTACTTCATCTTGCCTGGAAGCTGGCTGAGCTCCTGACCCAGAGGACACGGCACGGATGCATGCCCTGGTGTCCTCCACTTATTCCTGCGTCAACCTGCCCGGCACTGCTATATCCCCTGCGCCTGACACTACACCATCTACTTGTCACTTGACCTACACTGCCCTGGGACTCCAGCCCTGCCTGTGGAGGGCTATAACATCATTGCTGCACCACAACATCTGTCCCAGAGGATCTGTCTGCAGTGTCGGCTTAACATCTTCATTGCCGAACACCACAGGTGGCGTCACGAATCACTCATAAACTTTCATCACCATAAGCACACTGAATATTCCCCTTTTACAATGGGCGCCCAGGGCCACGGGCCGGGTCCCAGCTGCCGTGACTTCTCCCATTGAAGCTCATCGGGCCCGGTACCGAGTACCCCGCCAGCCCTGGGAGGGCGACCCATAAGCACCCTGGACAAATGTCCTGGTTCACTCTCCCCCTGTCCTACAGCTAAGTGCCTTGGTTGTAGACAGTTTTGCATCTCAGCCCCATTCACATTAATTGAACTAAACATCATCCCAGGATCTAAAATTACATTGCAGAGTCAGTCCTGAGGCCAGATTGGTGGAAAATTTGCCTGTGTATCTTGAAGTTTTAGTTTGTCCAGTGTGAGAGGTGTTTACTGGGATTGGAGACCTGGAGAAGAAAAAGGACCTGTAGACACTTGAACTTCCATTAACCCTGCAAATCTGATAATCAGATATCCAGTTGGGTCATCAGACTGTTAGAGATCATTGAGGACTTTTTTTTAAACCTAGATCAATATATTTGTTATGGAAAGATAAGAATGTGGTCTATGAAGATCGTGTTTCAATGATGCCAGCCTAAAACCTTAAGATCATGTAGATTATTCTTCATCTCAGATCTAATCATAGAGAGGTTTGATGAGATAAAACCACAGACTGCTCATCCAAAAACTGTCCACAAAGGATGCCTCTACACATAAGACATATTTTCTTTGGTAAGATATCAAGATCAAGAGGAGGCTACTATCGACCAAGCATGATGTCAACCATTAAGACACTTTCCTACACAGCATAGGAGTAGTAGTGTCCAAAATTAGAAACCCTACCAAAGGTGATGTGAACATGATGTCATTTAGATGCCGGCACAGTCACTGAATTTTCCCAGGCGAAACCACTTCAGGAAAACACCAGAGTCTGTTTTCCTAAATTGACTTTGTAGCTTTTGAGGTGTCTTTTAATCTATACTGTGAGGGCTCACAAGCCTCCAGTAGATTGAGAATGTCACTTCTTGTAATCACTCCAAAGTTTGTGCACAGAAATGCAGCATTCTTGCGGTGCTTTTTCAGGTGGATTCAAGGCTGAGTTCCCGTGAAAAAGACTTTGTCTACAGTAACCCTAAAGGAACTTTAATTTTTGAGGGTTTTTCTAAACACTCAAATAAATAAGTCAGACTTTGTAGCACCATAGCTTGCAAACATGAAATATGAAAGTTGAACTGCATCATTGCATTAGAAATATGAAAAATTGAGAATGCTTAGCGCACAAGTTGGCCAATTCATTTGTACCTGGAAGCCATGTTAAGGCGATTCTCATTTTCCAGGACCTAACACGGCCAAACCTCTCTTAGACCAAAGTCTTCATATGTATGGAAACCTGTGAATCCTCTCTTGAACTGAAATCTATATCTTTGTGGAGGGGTAGGGTCCTGCTATTGATTAAAAATGCCTGAGGCTAAAAGGCGGAGTGCTCAGTCAGAAGGCTAATGAATACAAATTTCAAAAAACTGACCGTCACATCCAAACATAGACTAGGTGTGAACAGGTGCTTAGCTAGACTCATCAACTCATATATAATCAAATAAATAAGGCAGCACTCTGTAGCTAAACACTGTCATGCAATGGGATAAGGTTAAGTATACTTAAAAAAGTAATATGGGGCAAAAGGGCCTGTCACACTAAGTGATATCGCTTGCAATATTGCTATAACATGTGACGTTATAGCGATATTGCTAGCGATATCGCTGTGTCTGATACTTACATCCGACCACTCCCCCGCTGGTTATCGCTGATCGCGCGAGAACCTCCTGGACTGTTTTTCGTCGCCAGCTTCCTGCGGCGCTTCCTGTGGAGAGACGAGCGACGCGTGGACGCGGGCGGGAGGACGCAGGATCGCCTAGTGTGACAGGTAAGTAGCGACCCCCGTCCCCCATCTGCCTGTGTGGCAGCTCACTAGCGACCACTTTGCGATGTACCAGCGATTCTGACTGCGTCATATCGCTGGTCGGGATCGCCGGTACATCGCTAAGTGTGACAGTACCTTAACAAGAAAAATGTTTCCACTTATTCAAAGTCTACATCTGAGATGCTGAAGGACAAACTGTTCCCATGCATATTAGTTTGTCATCAGAAATGGTCAGGAGTGACCCACACACCTAATGTCTATGGCCAACTTAAGGTCACAGTGTCCCAAGTGGGTTAATGATCACCTGGGGTTGTAAAATAAATTCTGCCTTATCCTGTGTTGCTTCTAACAACACCCAATAGTGTTGTATTCCAGATATTCCCATCCTGAAGGAATGTGTGAGCTCAGCTGACTTGGGCAGTGGTGGGATTCACACCTTCTCCTCCTCCAAGAGACACCACCAAACCTTTCTCATCAAACAATGACATATGCAGATGTTTATCTGACCCCTAGCATTTAGACATGGTGGGAATCTGGTGGGTTTTATCTTCTTAAAGTAAATGTATGCATACCTGTGGCACACAGCAGGGCATGACATGATCTTCTGAACATTGCTGCATAAATTGTAGGTGAAACTGTGAGATAACTTCTACAAGAACATAACGTTAAACATGGCTCAATTATTAATTTTGTGAACCCAATGAGGAAATTAACATTTACTAGTCCCTGCTGTAATTTTTAGATTAATTATAACATTCCTCTACAGTTGTGCAACTCTTGGCTAAAGGAAGATGACTGCCATGCATCTTCGTTGCAAGAGGCCATCAAGAGAGACTTGAATGAGAACAAAGTAAGTGAGAAGCTGTCATGACAAGGTTTGGAAGAAGTGAAGGGTTGAACAGGTTGTCTCATGACTTGAACCCTTTGTCCGTATGCCGTTTATGACATTTGGGGGCAGATTAATTAAGACTGATGTTGCACACACCAGTCTTAACAAAAGACTTACTGGAGTACGATGCACCAAAATCATTAGGAGGCACATGCTACACAATAATTTTTGTGTATCTTCTCAGTGGCGTGTGCCTTGCCAGAAATGCTACTCCTCTTAGATACTGGAGTAGAATAGTTTGCATAGGGAACACACTTTTAATGAATACCAAGGGTGCTCCTCCCTATCTCCACCTATTTTGGTGACGTGAAAATGCCAAGTCACTATATTTTTGCACAACTTCATTATGTGCAAAAACTTGCAGCTTTTCAAGGCATTTTACACTAGTTGCCTGGTGTAAAACCTTTGGTGAATCAGCGCAATGGACTTCATAAAGTGGGGTTCCCTGCTCAGGACCCTCCTCAATGTCACTCTTGTTATACTTGTGCACCCTTGATGTGGCCTAGAGGATCAGTGCACCGCTCTCTCCGTTGATTTTGCATGCCCCCGCAAACCCAAGTCACTTGGTGAACTCCGTTGACATAATCACCAAAGGTGTTTTGAGGCCATCTCAGACAGCTGGTGCTGTCTGAGTATTCAGTAAGCTTTACGTTAAGTTACCAAAAATATTTCTGGAGTTTGCTTTGCCTTTCCATTTCTTTCAGCTAGCTAATCATCTCTTAAGTTCTGCTTGTTTAGCATTTGCCTGAATTTACTTTCTGGCTCAGACCTGCAGATAACTATTTGTTTGATGTAAACATAACATACTTTTCTCTGCTAATACTGGTGCTGTTCACACTACAAAGCTGCTGCAACACTACAGCGTGGAATCTTTTCTACAAGCATTTATCCAGTTTGCCTGTTCATCACTTCTGACTGTGGTTAAACATTTGTTTGCTGATTGCCTATGTCTCTGCCATTGTCATCTGTCTCCTGGTAGTATACAATGCTGCCGTTAACTATTTGTTTTCTGCAAGTCCAGGCTTGACTTCTTCAGTTCCTGTTCACATACACACTCCTGACTCTGTCTCATGTAGTGCTGCATTCTGCTTTTCTTGCCTCCCGGCAATCCTGCATACACTGATCTATTGGTTCTCAGTGTACCACGTGCCATTTGGCAAGTCCTGCTCACTGTGCTATTGTCATGATTACACACCCTTACCTAAGGCTTAGCGAATCCACCTCACCAGGTGAATTCATGACACCAGTGCTGTGAAGGGACATGCAAAAACAATGGGTGGACTGGTGGACCAGAACTGAAGCAGCAAATACAACAATAAAGCTATGTGTATATATTGAGTATTTGCAGCAGATTTTTCTGCACCAGAACCAGAGTCTTGTCAGGAAAAACTCAGTGCAAAATATCAACATTTTTACCTATTTTTACTTGCATTTTTTATGTATTTTTACTTGCATTTTGTGCCTATTTATTTGAGAAAAACAAGGCAAAAATGCAGAGTGTGAACAAACCCTAAAGGAGCAATTTGTATAAGGACTAAATCTCCTACAAGGATATTTACCTAGTTTATACTGATAGTTTGGACTGACAACTTCCTTTAAAGGGAATGTGTCAGCAGGTTTTTGCTATGAAATCTGAAGACAGCATGCTGTAGGGGTTAAAGCACAGATTTCAGTGATGCCTCTCTTATCAAGCTCTGTAGTTTTGTTTACTTACAATTAAGGTTTTATCACCTGATTATCATTTCTCAGACACAGAAGCATGTGCCTGGTAGTCCGACTCCACCCCCTCCTGTGATGAGCAGCTCACTGTCTATGGACATTGTATATAGAGAGCCTGGTGTGGGCGGGGTTAGTTTTCTCAGCTCTGCTACATTGCTAAATCTAAAAGCTCTGATTATGTCAAAACTGCTGCACCAAGAAAACTAAGTGATACATCGCTGCATTCAGTGTCTCTTTGCCTACATCATGCTGCTCTCAGATGAGGTACTAAAAACCTGCAGACAGATTCCTTTTAAGGTAGCTTCCGTGCTTGTGAACCAACTGGATCAGAAAGAGCTTCAGTCCTGGCAGCTAGCCTGCTTAGGGCCATGATTGGGTGGAGGGGGACCTTTCTTGTATGTGTGATCACTGCTGACAGCCTGAGAGTGCAGCCGCACCAGCAGCACATGCGGTGTGTCTACCCCTGGCCTGAGGGCAAACAAAGGTCCCCATGGCAATGTCTTCTGAAATTTTGTTAGGGAACACATTATGTATTTTACTATAATAATAATAATCTTTATTTTTATATAGCGCTAACATATTCCGCAGCGCTTTACAGTTTGCATACATTTTTCATCACTGTCCCCGATGAGGCTCACAATCTAAATATTTTACTAGGAAAATGTATAACATACAGTACTGCCATACATACATTATAAAAAAAAAGATACAATTATGGGAGTCGGGATAAGGATCCAACTAAAGATTATAAAAAGAAAACAAAATAAAACTTTTTTTTAATAAAAGCTATGCATAGTAATATTAGTTCCACATATTTAATGTGGATGTATAAAAAAAGCTTAAAATATTCTAGAATTATGTTTTTTTTATTTACCCTCAACATTTTTACCCATAATAATAATAATAACAACAATAATTGCAGATCAGTGAGTTAATGCAAAAGTAAAAAAAAACAACAGAACTTATGAGTTCCGGAATTTTGAGTTGCAAAACCTGAAGCCAAAATGGTTTTATTCTTAAGTGGTTAATAATAGCGGGAACTTTCATCATGAATATGCAAGGCTGTGTTCTCACAATGAGCATTTGGTGAAGTTTTTGATGTTGCCGATTAAGTCAAATAAATTATTTGCATTTTTTCAAAAATAAGCAGCACCAAAAACCCAGTGTGGGAATGTAGCCCGATAGTGAATGAAATCTGTCTAAAAAAAAAAAGTCTCACGTCTCACTGTACATGATGCACATGGAACTTGAATGGCGCAATTTTATTTTCTAACTATAGGGGTTATTGGAAGTGTCGTCTTACTGTTATACAACTGTAAAATGGTGACAGTGGTGCTATTGCAGTATGTACCATAACTCACAACCGCGAGCAGTTCTATTCGTGCAGTAAACATTCCGCCGGGTGCTACGAAGGATTTGAACAATGATTGTTTGGCATCGCGGTCATGTAATCTATAGTGAAGGTCAACTCAAGAAATCGTGGCTGCGAAGTAAACAGTGCGAAAGAAAGGCAAACAGTAAAGTCCACCAGGCAGAGAGATAAGCAAGACAGCAGTTTATTGCCCTTGTGTATTATTCCTGTGCTGCTTGTACTATACGCTAGAAGTCAGGAGGACTCTGTGCGCTGGCCACCTCACGCCAGGTGCTGGCAGCACGTAAAGATCTGCCCATGTTTAGGAGCCTTTAAGCCTACCCTGAACCTGAGCTGAATGTAGAGGAATATAGACCACTGATCCTCTCAGAAGTTCACATTGAAAAAAAGGGCGGGTTCAAAGCAGATAAAAAATTGGACCCTCCTGTGGGCCATATAGGCTGAAATCTGAAAACAACACTCCTCAATCGCCTCCTTAGTCCATTTTTTTAGTGTAATGAATGTGTCACGGGCCATGGCACTATTGCAGGATATCCCAAGGCTAGTGGCTCCTTCCCTATCCCTAAATGTAGGGGCACCCTAGCTATCCCTGCTCCCTGGATTACTTCTAATGGTGAAGAAGCAAGGGCCATGTGACTTGCTGAGCTCCTAAATCAGCCCTTATCTGTCCCCTCCTCACTCAGGGAAGTGGGGCGTAGCATTGTGTAAGAATACACAAACCAGACTAACAAGGGAAGACGTTCAGGGATAAATGAAAATACCAATCATGCAAATATGTACTCACAAACATCATAGTGGAACATCGGGAAGTAAAAGAAGGAAACAATAGATAAGAGAGGATGGCAAATAGCCAAGCAACAGTCTTCTGAAAAACACTCCAAATGCTTCCTCAAACAAACAGCACCTCCAACTCCAGAACCAGGCAGTATTAAACTAACACTGGCCATCTCTAATTGACAAGGGTGAGTATATATCATAGAGGTGAGTGGCCAGCACTGAACAGCTGAGATCATCAAAGCATGGAAGCTCCAGGAGCTCTCAACTAAACAGATTAATATGCACTGTGTAATATGATGTGAAAGTACTTCTAATTAGTGCAGGAGTGTGTGAAATGAGACACCACAGTCTTCTGACCCATCTCTGTCACAGTAAACCACTGACAGAATTAGTCTAAATGCCCCTGTGCACATTAGAGTCTAATGATTAGACTAACCTTGGTTGACGTTACCAATATCGATGGGATTGGCTGATGTTTTTATGACGAGAAGTGTTATGATTGGGTCACCGAGGAGGAGAGCAAGACCAAGCTAAGCCACAGAAAACGAGAGAGGTTGGTAACTAAGCGGATTGCAGACCCCTGATCCTATCCACACAACTAGCAGTAGCCGTGGCGCGTACCTACGATAATCCTAGACGCCTCGACACAGCCGGAGAACTAAATAATCCTAAAGCAAGAAAGGGGAAATCTAATCTGCCCCAGAGCAGACCCCAAAGGAATAGATAGCCCTCAAACATATATTGTCGGTGAGACAAGATGAAAACACAAACGCAGGCAGAAAAATAGACTGAGCAAACGAAAGGGCCCACACTAACTAGACAGGACAGGAAAGGAAAGACTCTGTCTGCTATCACGCAAAAAACCCTGTAAAAAATGCCCAACACGTCTGATAGAAAAATACTGAAGTCACTAGACTTCGCCCACTATATCAGCACTCTGGTATATTCTGAAAGCAGAGCAAAAAGAGGCCAATCTAATAAGGGACAAAAACAAACTGGCACAAGCAGTAACATAAGGATGGAAATTCAGCACAGCCCTAGCCGGAGCTGGCTGACCACACAAAACTGAAATAGACAAAACCAGATCAAATGTGAACAATAGCAAAAGAACACTTCGCTGAGCATGCAGGGGTTGAGCTGGAAACTAAGACCTCAGGAGGCAGGAAGAAAATCCCCAGCAGGGATAGAGGGAGTCGGCTGTCTTAAATCCAGTCAGAAACTCCAGATCTCCAGTCATCCTCCTCATTATGAGATGGCAGGCCTCTGTTAATTAGATCAGCTCCATTACCTCTAGTAACCACCAGAGGGAGCCCGGAAAGTTAACTCGCGACCCCTCTGTCAAAATAACCAGCTCCACTACCTTCACTAGTAACCAGAGGTAGGCAAGAAAGCGAATTCACAACAGAGAAGGATCTGGTTTGTTGGATCTTCAATGGCCAAACCTTTTGTTCTCCCTAGAGTTAAGTCACTGCTGGAGACAAAGAGAATACAGGAGAGCTCTCCCGAATGTGTATGGGGGAGTTAGGGGAGATAGTTATAAAGTGCCCCATACACATTAGACTAAGGTCCGCTGAATTGTCAATATCGGGCCTCATCTGGAATACTGTGTCCAGATCTGGTCACCACATTTTAACAAAGACATTGAAAAATTGAAGCAAGTTCAGAGAAGAGCTACTTGGATGGTGAGTGGACTGCAAAGTATGTCCTACGAGGAACGATGAAGGATCTGGGAATGTTTAGCTTGCAAAAAAAGAAGTCTAAGAGGAGACTTAATAGCCGTCTACAAATATCTGAAGGGCTGTCACAGTATAGAGGGATCATCCTTATTCTCATTTGCACATGGAAGCACGAGAAGCAATGGGTTGAAACTAAAAGGGAGAAAATATAGATTAGGTATTAGAAAAATCTTTTTGACAGTGAGGGTGATCAATGAGTGGAATAGGCTGCCAAGAGAGGTGGTGAGTTCTCCTTCAATGGAAGTCTTCAAACAGAGGCTGGACAGACATCTGTCTGAGATGGTTTAGTGAATCCTGCATTGAGCAGGGGGTTGGACACAATAACCCTGGAGGTCCCTTCCAACTCTAACATTATATGATTCTATGTTTGGTCCGGCCAAAACTCTAATTTGTATTGATACACTGTACCATTGATTGAAAGGGGAGTTAAGGATCCAGCATGTCAGAGTGTCAATCGCTCCATTTGCTCTTCTGGAGATAAGTCACAGGTAGGTGGCTTCTCTCTTTTAGAGAACACAGGAGCGCTCGACTGACAACTTATAAACCACTGGGACCCCACTGATCACGAGTACAAGTCTTTGGTGAACCCCATTTGAATGGAGCGATTGATCCAAATGTGCACCACTGCTCAATTTATTTTCTATGAGACTTCCAGAGAATACTGTATTCTCATGGACATGTGGCGAGGGTGCCCTAGAATATACATATAATATACTGTAAATATATGTATAAAGTTTAAAGTCAGCTTATCAAAACCATAAGGTAGATTTCAAAAGAAAAAGTTTGATAAACTTTTTTATCCTTGTTTCTTCTTCCAGGTCTATTCCTTAATGAATGGGTCCCTCCGATGCTAATCTGAAGGCCGTTTACTAGACAAGGAGTTGTGCGACCATATGTGACCCATATTACATCTTTAGTTCAGCTCAAAAACGAATTTGTAGCTCATAAAAGTGTCTGCACATCATGAGCAACATTCCTGTGAACCCAAACAATGTAATAAATTCATATTCCATGAGAGAATATGCGACAGATTCCATGATTTCAGAAGTAACTGCACTGAAACCACAGAGATTGCATTGTTAATAATCATCCCGATGACAACTGTTATGATGTTTGCTCCTTTTATTGTTCATTTGCTTCCTAAGCAACTTTTATAACAGTCTTCTTCATAAAAATATTCTTCCATTCTCCTGCTGCAGAGAATCTGTAAGTTCTTATCTGTAAATTCTTTATCTAGCAGAGTGCTCTGAAAAATGTTACAAATCTAACAAAGCTCCTGGTTCTGACAGCTCTCTCCGCTTCTTCTGTTCCCTTCTCTCAGTGTTAGAGATAGCAGCAGGATAAAGGCTGATCTGCAATGGAGAGGTGAGAAAATGTCTCAAGGAGGACAGAGAATCTGTAAGTTCTTATCTGTAAGTTCTTTATCTAGCAGAGTGCTCTGAAAAATGTTACAAATCTAGCAAAGCTCCTAGTTCTGACAGCTCTCTCCGCTTCTTCTGTTCCCTTCTCTCAGTGTTAGAGATAGCAGCAGGATAAAGGCTGATTTGAAATAGAGAGGTGAGAAAGTGTCTTAAGGAGGGCAGAGAAAATAAGCTACAGATAAGGAGGAAAGCACATGAAGAGAAAATCAGTAGAGGATAGAAGCTGTGCTGACATGTCAACTAATGAAAATAGCAGCAAGACCCTGGATCCACACAGACCCCACATCCAGCCTAGGAGAGAAACTTTTAAAAGAGAAAAATATGAAACTTGGTTCAGGATATAAACTACTTATAGGGGGGAGGGAGTGATCTGAAAATGAATTAATGAAGGAATGAATACTCAAGATGGGAATTTCCTGCAATTTTATTAACTATTTTATTATTTAATGTGACTAAAGCCTTAAAAGGCAATTTCCATTTTTGGGTTAATAATGCTTAAAGGGATTGTCCACCTTTTCTTTTCTTGCTTAAATAGATGTATTTGGGGCTAAAAATAAATTTGGGCATGTCGGTTTTAATAAAAAGTTTGCCTTCTGTAACCTCTGTGTTGCATTGTCTATTGCTGGCTGCACAACGAGTTAACTGAGAATCTATCAGTGACCTTGGTCTGAGATCTTGTAACTCTTTTATGTATCATTTTTTGAGCTTCTCTGAGCTGATTTATGACCACAGACCAAATCAAAACTGAATGTGCCGGGACACAAAGAGTCTGTAAAAGCCAAACGATGCTAAAGTTATATTGAAACTCAATTGCAAAAATTATTTTTAGCTCGAAGTATACTGTATGTGCTTAAAATTTTTTAAAAAATGGTTCCAAAAGGTGATGAGTGAACGTGGTCGGATAAGGAGTCACTTTGCTGTCAGTGAATAGTGACAATACTTGAATTCCTATGCAGTAAAACCGTACAGAACAAATCCTGCTGAATGGCAATTTTAGCAATGTGGGGAAAAAAAAAGTGTGAGAATATTCAAAGTTGCTATCCAAGAATTTGGTAAAACTGGGTTTAGAACAGTTGTGGGAGCGGGTGGTGGGCATATAAGCTGTCACCTAACTTTCCTAGATACAAAATGTGACATTTACACTTCTGGTTTACTCCGGAATTCCAGAATGGAATTTTATAAAGTTCCAATCACAAAGCAAAGCCGATAATTTTTGCATTTTTGGCTAATACGTTCTGCTTTCACAACAATGGATTCCCAAATATTCCTTATCCTCAACTAGAGAAGCATTTCCAGGGGTGTACCGTGAAGCTAAAGGGGCCCTAATGCAAAATCCTCAAAAGGGTTCCCAACTATTACGGGTCTTTTGCATACAAGAAAATCGCACCTAATATTCTGTTCAGACTCTGATTAACGTTTGGTTGGAGTTTGATCAGAGTCTTGTAAGAGTTGGTCATAGTTTGATCAGAGTTTGGTCAGAGTTTGATCAGAGTTTGGTCATAGTTTGATCAGAGTTTGATCAGTATTTGGTCATAGTTTGGTCAGAGTTTGGTCAGAGTTTGATCAGAGTTTGGTCATAGTTTGATCAGAGTTTGATCACAGTTTGTTCAGAGTTTGATCAGAGTTTGATCAGTATTTGGTCATAGTTTGATCAGTATTTGGTCATAGTTTGATCAGAGTTTGGTCATAGTTTGAACAGTATTTGGTCATAGTTTGGTCAGAGTTTGGTCAGAGTTTGATCAGAGTTTGATCAGAGTTTGGTCAGAGTTTGATCAGAGTTTGGTCAGAGTTTGATCAGAGTTTGGTCAGAGTTTGATCAGAGTTTGATCAGTATTTGGTCATAGTTTGATCAGAGTTTGGTCATAGTTTGATCAGAGTTTGGTAACAGTTTGATCAGAGTTTGGTAATAGTTTGATCAGAGTTTGGTCAGAGTTTGATCAGAGTTTGTTCAGAGTTTGATCAGAGTTTGATCAGTATTTGGTCATAGTTTGATCAGAGTTTGGTCATAGTTTGAACAGTATTTGGTCATAGTTTGGTCAGAGTTTGGTCACAGTTTGATCAGAGTTTGATCAGGGTTTGGTCAGAGTTTGATCAGCGTTTGATCAATATTTGGTCATAGTTTGATCAGAGTTTGGTTATAGTTTGATCAGAGTTTGGTAATAGTTTGATCAGAGTTTGATCAGAGTTTGTTCATAGATTGATAGTTTGATCAGTATTTGGTCATAGTTTGGTCAGAGTTTGGTCAGAGTTTGATCATAGTGTGGTACGAGTGTCATCCGATTTTCTCGTACTTGTAGAAATTTAAAAAAGTTCCTCCACCTTCTCCATTCTGACACTCCATGAAAATCACACCGCACTCGGATGTCCTCCCAGTGCCATCCGATTTTGTTCACAGACCCTATGACTTGCTGATTTCTATCCAACCCTTGGATCAAAATAGGATGTGTCTCTGACACTTTCCTCAGACCTCTCAGAAAAAGTCAGGCATGTGATTAACCCCATAGAATATCAGAGGTAGTCTTGAAAAACACTGATAGCGCTCGTACGCGAAAATCTGACATGTGAACGAGCCCTTATACTGGCAAAAGGCAAAACTGGCAAAACTGAGCAATCTTCAGTCCCAGAGTCCGGGGGCGACTGCAACCCCTGCACCTTCTATTCTTACACCCCATTTTTACCTAGATCATTATGACTCCAAACCGAGCACAAGGGCCCTGGCATTTTCCCATGTTTGCCTGGTTCGCCATGCTACCATCAATCTTTCCTGGATACAGAAATAATTCATCAACGGTTAAAAAAAAAAAAAAATTTCCAATAATAAAAAAAGGGCAACTCAACGACTCACATCTGTCTATGATGGTCTCATTTTATCTACATTTTAAACAAAAAAAATAATTATTTTTAATCATATTTATTATTATTATTATTATTATTATTTATGTTTTTTGCTGTTTTATATATTTTTTACATTTTCACTTTTTTTTCTGATTTTTGTTTTGCAGGTGTAAATAATTTTCCAAAGCTGGAACATCTCTCATCCCCTATGAGGCAAATATGAGGCAAGGACCTTGGACCAGCTCTGCTTGTTATTCTGTAAAAGTTTGGCCGTCTAGCAGGAGCGCAGGACGGAACAGCTGCGTACATGAAACGACCCAACCAAATGTCTTTCTCGGCGTTTAACCCCTGCACGACCCTAGCCCGGGACGCATGGCTCTAGACTCGATGCACCTGTGTGCTTAGCCGTGATGAATGAAATTTCAATCCGGCGTGAGACGGGCGAGAGGGGCTTCACCGGGGTCCGCCAGTCAATCGAGGAGCACACTGAGTGCGGCGAGTCTGTCTGTGCTTGTCTCCAGGCCCATTGTGTTACTGACTGAGGGGTTGAAAGATTTAATGACTGCAGTCTACGTTCAGACATGTTTTAATGCAGCGAGTATGTAGCCTGTCGTTTTATTGTGTCCCGGCCTCCCCGCCCCATGCACAATAAATGTGCTATACGACCGATAGAAAATAAAAAACTAACCCTCCTGGCTTCTGCACACAACGCTCTACTTAGGAGTCCATACTCACGTATTATTGGGTTAGGTCGGACCGGAATACTTGCAGCATTGGGTTACCATTGTGGACGCTCACGGTTCATGACTTCATCGTGGGATTGGCAAAGTTCGGGAAGAGTTCTAGGAGTAGACTGAAAGTCCGTGCGGACCGCCGGCCTGCGGAACGTTACACACCCTTAATAAAATTTGTCACACTTGCACCTAATTTACCAGCGCCGGGAATAAACATCTGATGAAAATAGAAAAGGCGTTCTGGAAAAAAGCAAAACTCGGGTTAGAAAGTTTGCAAAAGTTTTTATGTTGTGGGAGTTGGACTGTGAGTTATGCGGAGGTTTTAGGCAGGGGCTCAGCAATGACATCATTTGTCAGTAGCCCGGGAACGGTATTGTCAGGACATCGGATCTGCCAACACATCACAACGCACTCACTACAGATCAAATGCAAAACACTATTAAAGCCGAGGTGATGTTCTTGACCATATACAGGAGAACAGGAAAGAAGCAGAAGCTAGTGATGAGTGATCGTGATCGGATAACACCTTACCGGAGCATGCGCGTGTCCTAACCGAGTGACTTCGGCATGCTCGAATAATATGTCTACATCTCTCGTAGCTGTTCGACAGGCACAACACATGCAGGGATTGCTTAACAGCCGCGAGACATGCAGCCGCAAAGACTCGAACATATTAGCATGCCGAAGACACTCGGTTAGCATCCGAGCCTGGCAGATAAGGTGTTATCCGAGCATGCGCGTGTGCGAACCGAGTGACTTTGTCGTGCTCGACATTCGCTCATCAACATCGGCACCCTTCCCACTAATATACACAGTATGGGTGCAGTCAGGAAAGTATCCTGGTCCAGAGACACACCAAAAACCCAAGTAAAAAGAAGAAGCCTGCATACAGCACTATATATGAGATCATAGGAGGAGCAGTAACTCCTTCACAACACGGCAAATTTCCATTTTTGCATTTCCGTTTTTTCATCCCCTTTGTCCCAGACCCATCATTTTGTTATTTTTCTGTCCACATAGACATCCGAGGGATTTTTTTTTTTTTTTTTTGCTGGAAAAGTTGTACTATTGAATGCCACTGCAGTACTAGAAAATGGAAAATAAAAATTCAAATTGGGGAGAAATTGTGAAATAAATGCAATTCTGACATTGTTTTTTTTTTTTGGGGGGGGACTTGTTTTTACGGTGTACATTTTCTGATAAAAATGACCTGAAAATATAGCTCATCTCGTCAGTGCGATTACGGCGATACTCAACATGTCCCTTTTTTTTAAATTATTTTAGCAGTGGAAAAAAAAAATCAGAAGTTTGAAATAACAAAATTTGGGGTTGTGTAGACATTTTTCCAGTCCTTGTGCTTTATACAGCGATGCTACAGTATTGCTGCATAGAGCAAAAATCACGGTCTCCTTTGAAGCTCGGGCACAGGCAGGTGCTCTGTAATGACAACCTGTTGACATCCAATCATGTCATGGGCATGCCGATGCGAGTGCAGAATGACACTTCCCCCATGTAGGCGCATGCCTCTGTCAAGAATTTGTTTTTGGTGACATTTTGGACTCGATAACATTTTGATCACGTTTTATTGCTTTTTTTCCGGAGGTACAGCCATCAAAATACGCCAATTTTGGTGATTTTTTTTTGCGGGTGCAACAATTCCTATTTTTACTATTATTATTATTATTATTATTATTATTATTATTATTAACAATAATAATAATATCTTTATTTTTAATGGTGGAGAAGGGAAGTGATTTGAGTTTTTAGGTTTTTTTTACATTTTCTAAAGCTTTTTTTTTTTTACTTTTTAGGAGACATTAGCTATATAGTGAAAATAATGGTCTCCTTTGAAGCCAAGCCTAAGTACTTACATAGCAGGTAGGGGGGACTTCAGCATACCTTGGCAACTCATTAGCGCTCCTCAATCGTGAAGTGATGGGGTGAGAGCTTTTTGCACATAAAATCAGGGCTGGATTTAAGAGGTGGGTGGCTCGGGGCCCATTTTGGAGGGAGGCCCATTTTTCAAGGTGTTGCAGTATGTAATGCAAAAACACAAAATGAAATGAACGCAAGTTTATTTCCAAAAATCATTTACGCAGAGTAATTCAGTTAAAATCATTCATTTTTTTACAATCCAGGCACTTTCCTTGATTTTTGAGCTGCAAAATCACTAAAGTCCAATTCTCGCAGTATATCTGACTCGATGCTCATGATAGCCAAATTTACAAGTCGTTCCTGCTTTATGGATGTCCTTAATCGGTTTTCAACTAGTTTGAGTTTTGAGAAGGAATGCTCACCACTGCAGCTTGTTACCATCAAAATTAGATATATCCTTAGAGCTATCTCAATATTTGGGAACGTGTCCTGCACACCCTTTTCCATGAGAAGTTTGTACATGAAAAGTTCAGTGCTGATATCTTTTGGCTCCTGTGAATAAATTGGCAAATGTTGCAAACTGACCCAGTTCATCGATAAATGTAATGTCCAAGTCATCTGAATAAGACCTGATGACTTGCTCTGCTGTGGCCTTAAGCTCGTCTGAAGACAGTTCTTTCAGATGGCTAAAAAAGCTAAATTTGCTTGATATATCTTTATATGCTTGAAGACGTTGGTCAAGAGAAGCGATAAACTGATCAATGATAGGCAAGAAAGTTTCTGTTCTGTATTTTTCAGAAGGGCTGAGTTGTGCGTCTTCCGTATGGCCATAATCCAATGGATTGAGACACACGTTTCGGCGCCTGTGTCGAGTTATCGTCTGAACATACTCAGATGAACCAGACAGCTCTTCGCCTTGCTTCTCATAAATTTTGAAGGAGTCACGCTTTTTTAGCCGGTCAGTGACGCCACAGCAGTGTTTAGATGGAGTTTTGCGTGTTGTAGATTTTTACTAGTAGCATCTGTTCTTTGCAGGATATCATTCCAGAAGGTGGTGTTAATACCAATTTCAAGCTGATTCATTTGTCTTAACACTAAGGTACTAAGGAAGTCTGGCTAACCAGGTCAGTGGATGCTGACGCAGGTGCCATGACTCTGCCACTCTGCGCCAGCCACTGAGATGTAGGACCGTAGCCAGGTCCCTACACTTTCCATAGTTTCTCTTTTGTAAAATGTTCCTTATCATTAGAAACGGTTCACAGCAAAGAGAGACATGTATTTTACATGTTTTGGGATATTTATCTCTACATTGGTGGGAGGCCCCCGCTTGGTGGGTGGCCCAGGGGCCCCCCCTAAATCCGGGCCTGCATAAAATAGAGAATATATTTCTGCGCACGGTGATCCCAGTGAAGGGATCATGGGAGGCGTGAAATATGAAAATGGGACACACAGATGGAAGTTTGTCCTTGATGATTCTGCAGAATTACTGAAGGATCTAGAGAAGTTGATGATTACCTTGTAGTAGGTAGATTGCGGGAGGTCCTGTGTTGAACTGAGATCCTGTCTCAACCTAGTCATTATTTTTGCTGCACAAGGTGATCCATGTTGTTGACATTTCCAATTTAGAAATGAGTGAACTGTATTTGTGTAGAATTTTAAGAAATTCTCTGGACCCAATTGATTCGCACAATTTGTCATTCAATTTTTCAAAACACCCAAAATATGCCTGCCGTCATTTTTCACAAAGCAAAAGATTTCATGAGCCAGAGAAAGCTTATACGATCTCAGGGGTTAACATGCAGAATTCCCCATATTACTTTGCAGCCATCACATCACATGGTATAGTACAACCAATCAGGAGTGACTATCATAGCCAGTACAAAAGCCGAAGCTGGGAATGCAATAACCATTTTTTAATGAATCTGGATAGTGATAGGTCATCACAGCTCTCAGCTTAGCCATAAGGATAGGGAAAGAAAGCCATAAACACTGAATAAACATTATAGATAGTGTGTGACAGCACAGCAGTGATAAACCGCTATCTTCCGTGTACATTTGATGAGGTCACAGTCACATTATTAAGTCTGTGTAATGTTCAATACAGTCATAGCAGGCTACACATGTGTTTTGAAGGCATTTTGGAGGCTATACGTACCTGAGATTTGCAGCAAATCAAATTTTTGAAAAATTCAACAAAGCTGTCGAATTTCAAAAGATTCACTCATCTTTAGTTTCTTGAAAAATCCCATGCTTTAGAATTTTGATAGCTCAAGCTTCAGCTTTGAGACACCTAACATGAAATCGACTAACTTGGAGGCTCTGAATCTTTTCTACACTAATACGACCTTTTGCAACTTTTCTGCTCTGTCTTCTTCGAGAAGTTCTCTGACACTCTTATTCCTGCTGCATTCTCTCTATTTTAAGCCCAGCAGCTCTCCTTGAGTATTGCTCACTTTCTACACTTTGTGCAAAACTTTTTCCCCCGAGAAACTTTTTTCTCTTCAAGCTACATGGGGACTACAGGATTATCTCCGGTTGACCATGTCATCTCATGTGTTCATACTGGCTTATCAGTTACCTCCATTGCCCATATCTTTATACCTGTAGTAAATTTGCCCAAAACTATCTTGAACTTTACTTAGGATAAACCACAAAACTGTCAATGGACGTCAAAAATATTTCAATTTGAACTTTCAAAAATGTATTCAAAAAATGGATGATCTGCCGATAATTTAGCTGCCAAAGACGGACACTGGGACAAACAGAATTTGCACAGTTCTAAATTAATCAAAATTCTAGAAATACATGTCCATATGGGCCAGCCTGTGAACATGACTCACCCTTAATAATATGTGTCACACTGCAGCTAATTTATTATACAGTAGAATTATCAAGGCATTAAATAAGACCTGTTACTTGCTCAAATTTTTTGGTTAAATACCTTCCAGACTTCCACTGATTCTGCTGCTCTTTTCCATTTTACACTGTGTTACTCCATTGCAGAGATATTCACATTTGTTTCTTCTGGAGCATAGCATGTGAAATCTCTGCTCGCAGACCAACTGGGCATTTTTTGAGAGTCTTACATAGGGATGTGCAATTTCACCCCTCCCTGTCAAACGCTGCCAACCACAGCTCTGCATCTGAGGGTGCTAGATTAGATCCTGAGTTGTAATTGGGAGTGGTAAAAGCACAAGACCCAAGAGGAGACTCTGAAGAAACCCCCAATTGGTCTACGGGCAGAGATTTCACATAGGGCACTCCAAAAGCAATAAATGTGAATTTCTTTGTAACGGACCAATGCAGAACAGAATGAAAAAAAGTCAGAAACAGTGGAGCTGTCACAATCCATTTTTGGATTCATGGCAGCTCTGGTTACACTCTGTTTTAAAAGTAGCTTTTTTCCTTTCAGGACCATAGGAGGCTAATGTCAGTTTTTCCCCACTGGCAATCTGGTGTAACTGCAGTGCTGCTTGGTCAGCTGATGTGGGTGATGACCACTCCCACCATCTTTTAAATGGTCATCTGATGCATCAGTTGACTGTTGGTGATAGAGTTTCTCTGGAGACCAGGCGATGTGTAAGGAGCTGTCTGGTGCCAGCGTGTATCAGCTGTTTGAGGTCCTGATGTTGTATCCTACGCTGAGTGGAGTTTGGAATTCGGCTTCAGTGTTATTGTAAGAACATGAGCCAAAACACAGTCAGCGGTTCTCTATGCACTTTAGGGCCGGAACTATCGGGACTGTCACCACTGTTGCTGGGGACGATTTATCTGAGTGGAAAGGACATTTGCACTGGACAATAGGGGGTGGGAAAAGAACTGAGCGTGGGAACAGGGGAGATTTGGCGGGAAGACGACACGAGAACAAGGTGAAGGTTGACTCCCTCCCCACTGCTCCGACTGCGAACACCGCATACTCTAGCTCCCTGCAGATTGACTTACCATCAGAGAGCATCCTGACTGAGCTGCCCCCAGGTGATCCTGTACCGTTCCTGTCCTTGTCGCTCGCAGTGAAAGATAATTCTGCTCAATCTGATCATAGCGAGCCCGTTAGAGGTTCACACACTGCTGTGGCCTGCGACCCTGCATGCTGCTCGTGTTCTGTGACATCTCAGCGGAATCAACAAAAGAGACCGTTCCCGCATACCAACGTACTCAAGCCAAACAATTCCGCATACATTGTCACGGTTGGGAGACAATGCATTTCGTTCCTCCGCAACAGAGCCAGAGACATTGCCCATGGACTATGACACCAGAGGGAGATATTCCAGCCTCTCCCCAACAAGAGCTTCAATTGATAAGTTACCCCTTTCGTACACCCCTTCCCCCACATATTGTGTTCTTGTGCAAATTCTGTTATTGCGCTCAGTGTTGCTGTGCCATTTCATTGTTGATTTCATCTCCCTGTGCGGAGTATCCCTTGTATGTCAATAACCTGTTTAAAGTAAACTCTGTTAACCCCTTTTCTGCCTCCTGCTCTTCACTGCATCCAACTAACTTCACTTCCAGTACCTTTACATCATCTGCAGTGTGGATCTTGGCAGCGGAGTCTGGAAGCTAAGTGTGGTGTTCTTTTCTCGTCCCTTTCATGTTTGTCACTGTCCCCTGTGTGGTACTATCTGCAGTGGTGAGGCTAGCGCCCCTTGCCGGCCAGTGCGCTAGCCAGGGCAGTGTGAGGTGACAATGAGGTACAAGGTTCCTGACGGCGATGGGGGGGAAGGACCCACTTAGGGCGTTAGGGGAGTGCAGAGACAGGCTCAGGTTTGAGCAGGAGGTAACCATTCCTTAATTTCCCTACTGATATGGCTTTTGCCCCCCCCCTTTTCCATCCCATTGTGAGTTTGTTGTGCCACCCGCTGACCGACCACGCATTGGGTCGTGTCACATCGTGACAGGAGCTCAGGGTTTTTTATAAGGTGTGTAACTGAATTTTTTTTAGCAAGTGATAGGTCTTATTTAACAGAGTAAGTAGAGAACTTTTTAGTTTATTTATGTTGGTTCCGGACTGTGTGTTGGGCATTGGGCTGCTGTCTTGGGGTTATATTTGAAGTCTTGGGGTTATATTTGAGACAGAGTTTTCCTTCATTCTATATCTTCTATCATTTGCACCTACATGTCACCTGCACTTCAAAAACATCTCTGAAATATGACATATTTATACTAAGGAAACTGTATAACCTCTTATTGTTTCCCTAGTTCATTCTTGTCTTGACTACTGAAATTCACTTTTTTATAATTCTTCCCCTCATTGAACGCTCCTCTCACCAATCTATCCTCAATAAAGGCTCAGCCTTGCGTCCAATTGCTACACCGATGCCTTCATCCTGTACAGATCATTGCCTATCAGAGTACAACATAAACATATCACACTCATCCTCAAAGCTCTCCACAGTGTTGCACCACCCTACATCTCTTCACTCATCACTGTCATCAACTCTTCTCTTGCTCTATATTATGCTAATGGTATACAGTAAGACGTAACATTCTCCACAATCCAAACCCTCTGCTTTTGTCTTCAAAACTTTTCTCATGCTGTACCTGATCTCTGGAATGCACTACCCTAGAAAATCACTTTTTACCTACTGTATTACCCCTACTTTCTTATAGATTGGTAGCCTTTGTGAGCAGGACAGACCCTCCAAATTGAAAATTTCTGTGGCATAATGTAAATTTTATTTATTTAACTCACTTATATAGCGCCATTAATTCGAGAGCGCTTCACAGATATCATTACTGTCCCCATTGGGGCACACAGTCTAAGTTCCCTATCAGGATGTCTGTGGAGGGTGGTAAGAAACTGAAAAACATCGAGGAAACCCACACAAACAAGGGGAGAACATGCAAACTCCTTGCAGATGTTGTACTTGGTGGGATTTGAACCCAAGAACCCAGTGATGCAAGGCTACAGTGCGAACTACTGAGCCACCGTACTGCCCACGGTTAATAAATTATATTAATATTTATTATTAAAGTGTGTGAAGATTGGCTTGGAGACCTACCCTAAGAGTAGAGGTAATAGCTGCTCTGGTCCTTAGGATGTGGCACCAATATAAAATTGGTCATCAATACCGTGTACATTATCCTATCAGCTGCTGGCAACACCACCGGTGGCTCGATGTGTGGAGCCAGAAGAGCATGATTCCATATGTTGTGTGTTGACCATATTCGTATAGTAGAGCTCCTCTATTATTGGAGTTCTGTCTTTGCACACTGTTTATGTCCAGCTATCACCGGTGCTGTAAACAGTTGATCGGTATGGTTGCTAGACCCTTTATGGACAACCCCTTTATGTGAAGTGTCTCAGCTCTAAAAGTACTTTATGAGAAGTATATGATCCGCTATCTTCTCCGTTCTCTCATCCTAGTGACATCCATTTATTTGGATTTTTTGAGCTTCTTTTAAGAAGACAGAACGTTCAAACTATTTTAGGAACTGCTTGACATTCTTAGTTAAGAGATTTTACATGATCACCGACGTGGGCATGTCACCACCTCTTCAAGTTTACAAGTCTACACAACTCTGGACTCCAACAGGGACCAAATGACATCTAATTTTGGACCCTACTACAAATACTTACTGGAGCACTCTGATCAGAATTTTTGTAAATAGTGTATATGAGATTACTCATCATGAACTGATCTTGAGTCTTTATTATAATCCAGAATTGCCTTCACAATTTTGCTGGCTTCAGAGCTCAATTCCCCCCAGAGCATTTATTATTTTATTGTGCATTTACAAACTTACTTCGCTGTTTGTGTAATACTTATAGAGAACCTCATGTAGATCAGGCATGTCACATTGCTCCTAAGGAGTCACATACATGGCATCTGAGAACATTTTGCTTTCCAGCCACCAGTTGGGAAACTAAAAGTTCTAAAGGAGAACATTCCGAGTTTTAGAGCTTAGACTCTAAGGACAGTGCTAACCATTAAGATCATTTCCATGGAAATATAATCCCAACAAGATAGAACCAATGAGTGAAAAACCAAATGATGGAATAGACCAGTTAGAGAAAAAAATTAGATCCACCATTATCTCTCCAACCTTTCATCATTAAATAAGCAACATCAGTGGTCTTCTTCACTTACATTTTCAAGCAGATGCTTCTGGTAGGAAATTACAATTCGTTAGCATTGGTCAGTAAGAAAACATGGTTTTTACTTTTTTATCTAATGTTTTCACAGATTCTATGATGGATTTTTCCATTCCTTTTTATCCTGTAAAAGACTTACTCCACCATTGTCCAGATTCCATCTTGTCCCATCTTGTCCCATCAACCATCATTATACGGTGATTCTTGTTGTAAGGATGCCATTTGAACTTTTCTCCGATCACTCAGTATCTAATATGCTGAAGACAAGTTATTTGTGTGCTTCGCATGGTTTGGCTATGACTTTGGCTGTTATTATTTTTAACCCAGATTTCACTCATCTAATTTGACTCCCAGGTCTTCTTGATCATCCTTACGATTACTTAGCTGGTCTGTCTACTGTCCTTGGCTTACAAGGTATATGTACTCACTGTTCCTGGTACCACATCTATATCTGCCTGAATCCCATTACCATTTATAATTCCTCCCATCTGGAAGGATGTCCTTTCTGCCAGCCATTATCTCGCAAATCAACTACCAGACCTGGTAGAAACCTAACCAAAGATGGGGAAAAGGGGGATCACTAATTGAAATTGTGTCTTCCGGTTGGGTCTTTACCAGAGTATTGCAGGAATAAGACTATTAAAGGGATTGTACCAAAGACAGTGAAGAATCAAGGATGTTATCAATACCATAGATGGCAAGAAGAACAAACAAATCAATTTTGGAACAAATTATGCCAAATATGTCACTTGAAGCAAGGATCACCAAGCTACGACTTGCCTACTTTGGACAGATCACATGAAGAAAGCAATCACTGGAGAAGGACATCATGGTCGGAAGAAAAGAAGGAACAAGGTGAGGAGGAAGACCAGCAACCCAATGACTTGATACTATCAATATAATGGTGGAGAAGACCCTGGTGGATCTATCTAGGCTTGCATAAGATCGATCTTCCTACAGATCATTCATCTATGAAGTTGCCATGGATCGAGATCAAGCCTAAAGCTGATCCTGAGTCCTACCTGAGAGGAATGGAGGTCGCACTTGTACGCCACCACATCATGCATTCTCAATGGGACTGGTGGAGATAGCCAAGCATTATAGATAGATTACTGCATTCAAAGCCCCGATTTCAAGATCGCTGGGTGTCGAAATGGTCAGATACCCGTGGATCAGAAATGGATAGGCATAGGGAATAAGTTATAAACCTTCTCTTTGAAGACCGACACTCAAAGTATGGGTAATCTTCTCATAGAGTGTTACTGTATTTGCTTGTTTAGCACACGGCTGCCCTAGAGGTATACACTTTGGTGTTCGAGGATTAACGCAAGGCTTTTAATCATGGCATAAACTGTTTATATATAGAGCAGAACAAATCGAGGATCATATAACAATTTACATCTCCATCTTATCCAGCACCGAGAAACCACAATTATCCCGAAAACAGGAAAAAGGAGATCAATAACATAAAAAATCACATTGTTCTTGCGACAATTAAAATCTTCTCATAGTCAAGAGTTAGAAAAACAAAGCCGCGAGTTTACGTGTGATGTCGGCCAATAAACAAGTGATTTTCTACATTTCCATAAACACATCTCAATGTTTAGAGCTTTGCACAAATTACCATTCCAAACAGATTGCTGCTGATTAGATTTTCATCCCTCAGACTGGAGCGGCCCCGAGCTGTCAAATTAAATTGTGAAAATGTAATTAATTTGCAAAGAGGAGGAAGAATTCATCGCCTAACCCAAGACATCTTGGACACTTGAAAAGGATATTAAAAAAGGTTGTCCAGCTTGGAACATCCATTTCCATATACCCTGTCAAAGAATTGTAAGGGGGATCCTCTGTTCAGGATCTCCATTTCTTGCATCCTGAACAGATCTCTCTCTGGAGGACCTGCGTTTGCACAGACAACCTATTGATTTTGATAGACACAGTGCAATACTTAATTTCTCCTAAAGAGGCACTGCAGGGAAATTGAAAACTTTGTGATCAGCTAAAGGTCCAGGGATTGCAACAAATAAAGATTATTGGAAGTAGAGAACTCCTCCAAGGTGGTGTTGGACAAAAAATAAATTAATTTGGGTTGCCCATTTATGTACCTGTAAGGAGATGACCAAGTTCGTCATGTGCCTTCCCTCCCTTGGCCGCTGTACACATGTGTCACATGCGGTACCTTGATGTTCATTAATGTAGATGTATTTGTTGTGTGCCATGTACTGTAATATGGATGCCTTTAATAATGTGTTCTGGATAGAATTAGGGCTAGTATAGGACCATAGGGGGATTAGAATAGTGGGGGAATCATAGAATAGGATAGAATAGATAGTTAGAATAGGGGATTAGCAGTTGGGAGGAGCTCTAGGGCAGGGCAGTGCAGAGCAAGGGATATAGGACAGGAACTTCCTGATTAGGCAGCAAAGCCCAGGCAGCCTTGCCTAAGGCAAGGTGTATACAGCAGTGAGATAGGACAGTCCTACAGCCGTGGGGATAGAGCTGCTACGGCAGGAAGAGGCTCCAGGTTGTGAGCTGTTCGGGTGGTCACCAGCAGGAACAGAGTCCAACCCAAAGAGGATCTGGGGTCTATGACAAGGGCAGGTGGAGCTGAGACGGCAAACCTGGCACCTTTTCCCACTGAAGCCAGACCTGGGACTGGTAGGAAGCTGGTGGGCCTAGAGCACGGACAGAACAAAGATTGTCCAGAAGTGAGACAGGGGCTGTAGAAAGAGAGAAAGAGCCGAAGCTGCCCGGAAGGCAAGGAAAGCGCAGGAAATTGTGCTGCCTATGTGATGGATGCATTGCTGTTCAGTAAAGTTAAACTGTTGGAAATAGACTTAGACTCTTAAGTGGTTTGTGGAGCTCATGATTGCGGAGCCGGAATGCCAGAAGCTGATGGGGATCTGATGCTAAACGTGAGTGTACTGCTGCTCACGCTGCACATGCAGCAGAAGGAACAATGTGTTTTATCTGTGGGTCACCAGGGTGTGGGAACACTACAGCCCATTGCCATGACTACCACCCTGGCCGCCTTACATACCATTCAAAGATGTCTAGGACCTGTCATTTGCTAAAAGAAAATTCTGTTACATACCATGTAAAAATCCCTGAGCCCACTTATTTATGTCTGTCTTTTCCATTTTTTTGCTACATGGTTCCACTGCAGAGATATTCACAACTAGTTGCTTTCAGTATGTGAAATTTTTGCTTGCAGACCAACTGGGAATTTCTTCAGAGTCTTCTCTGGGGGCGTTAGCTTTCACCCCTCCCGGATGCTGCCAATCACAGCTCATACTAAGACCGAGTTGTTATTAGAAGCATCTGGGAGGAAGACTATAAAGAAACACCCACCTTGATTACAAGCAGAGATTTCACATACTGTGCTTCAAAAGGAATAAATGTGAATAACTCTGCGATGTAGCGTCGCAGAGAAAAATGGGAAAAAGCTGCAAAATCAGGGGAGCTTCTTTTAAATGAGTCTGTGAGTGGCAAAAGTATGTGAACCTTTGATTTCAGTATCTGGTGTGACCTCCTTGTGTAGCAATATTGACGTCTAAATGTTAGAATGGCAATTGAAAAATGAAATCCTGGTTATAGCCTCTAAAGGTCACTGAACTCTGCATATGTGGAATGAAAGTTATCAGCGATATCCATATCACACCTGTTATTGCAGTGTCATCCAGTGCACAGGTTAGGAAATAGATAGGAGATAGAGATAGATAGATAGATAGATAGATAGATAGATAGATAGATAGATAGATAGATAAATGTGCTAAACATACGATTTCCCTCCGTCGTCTGCACAGGGGGCAGCGCCATGATATTCATAGAGCCGGGATTAAATTGTACTGCTAATCGCATGTCGTCTTAAATTGCCTAGCAACTTGTACCAATAGATTTTCCACTTGAGATGTTTACATTGTGTGATTTATAGGAAAGCAATAAGCCACGACAGGCGATGCATTAAGGGATTTGGATGCACACCCTGGGTGTGGTCCTTCGCCCTCAGCGATCTGGACGTGCGGCTAAATCCTTTAATACACACCCCGCGATGTAATAACTCAATAACAAGCCTGAGATTGAAGGAAATTAAGAATTAGTCAAGGGGGGGGAGGGGACGATTAGGAAAGTAGAATAGGGTTATTAGATGTGAAAAGATTCATCATTGTTACTATAAAGCCTCTGTATACATCACGTGCCATTGTAGAGTAATTGTATCCGGTTACATTATATCAATAGATCACCCACAGTGATCGCAAACAGCTATAATCAGAAAATGATCTATTGTGCAATCTAGGTGTTTGTGCTATTGTGTTACTTTTTTTTGTGTTTTATTCCAAAAATTTGTATTAAAAATAAAAAATAGAAATCTTGCATTTCTCACACCGGCCACCGGGGCTTTGTTAGACTCTTAGCTTCCTATTGTTTCAGGAAACAACACATGTACATAAGTAATTTTCTGCTGATGACTGAATACATCTGACATTGGAGGAAAGTTAAGATACCACCTTGTACATCCGATGGTTGGGTTAGACCATAATTATCTTACTGGTGCTTTCACATTCGTGAAAAATCTGTATTTATTTTTACTGCAGTTCTGCACTGTAATATGTAAAGCAATAGAGGAGGACCTGACGGTTGTATCTATTCTAGACCCTTTAAACAGAATTCATGGCAAGTGTGATAATATCCTCCTAAGGTCTTAGTCACATGTCAAGACAGATGGCAACATGGATGGCATACGTGTATTGTCTGTTGGAACCCAAACTACCAGAATTTCTGTTCTTCATGATCATGTTAACTTTTCCCCAGCCATAATACCCCCCCTCAATAAAAACCTCTGCTATGCTCCCTGTTTTCATCTGAGTTATTACTATTGCTTATTTTTAGAGCACCATTGATTCCATGGTGCTGATGAGGTGGGAGCTCCAGCTGTGGTGAGGTGGCAGCTCTTGTGGTGATGAGGTGGCAGCTCCGGTGGTGATGAGGTGGCAGCTCCGGTGGTGGTGCGGTGGCAGCTATGGTGGTGATGAGGTGGCAGCTCCTGTGGTGGTGAGGTGGCAGCTCTTGTGGTGATGAGGTGGCAGCTCTTGTGGTGATAAGGTGGCAGCTCCAGTGGTGGTGCGGTGGCAACTCCGGTGGTGGTGAGGTGGCAGCTCTTGTGGTGATGAGGTGGCAGCTCCAATGGTGATGAGGTGGCAGCTCCAATGGTGATTAGATGGCAGCTCCAGTGGTGGTGCAATGGCAGCTCTGGTGGTGATGAGGTGGCAGCTCCGGTGGTGATGAGGTGGTAGCTCCGGTAGTGACGAGGTGGCAGCTCCTTTGGTGATGAGGTGGCTGCTCCAGCTGTGGTGCAGTGACAGCTCCGGTGATGGTGATGTGACAGCTCCAGTGGTGATGAGGTGGCAGCTCCGATGGTGGGGAAGTGACAGTTCCGATGGTGATGAGGTGGCAGCTCCAGTGGTGGTGCGATGGCAGCTCTGTTGGTGATGAGATAGCAGCTGCGGTGGTGATGAGCTGGCAGCTCCAGTGGTGGGGAGGAGGCACCTTATGTTGTAAGCTTTCTTGAAGAGATGGGTTTTCAAGTTCCGTTTGAAGGTTCCGAATATGGCAGATAATTGGACGTGTTGGGGCACAGAATTCCAGAGGATGAGGGCTACTCAGAAGAAGTCTTGGAGCTGATTGGGTGAGGAACATATGAGTATGGAGGAGAGAAGGAGGTCTTGGGAGGATCGACGAAAACGTATTTGAAGATATCAGATTCATTTAGAGATATATACGGAGGAGATTGCTTTGTAGGTCGGTGTTAGCAGTTTGAACTGGGTACGTTGTGGAATTGGGAGCCAATTTTGGGATTTGCAAAGGTGAAAAACGGAGGAGTAACGAGGAGAAAGGTGGATTAATCGAGCAGCAGAGATAAGAATGGACTGGAGAGGTGCGAGAGTGTCAACAGGAAGGCCACAGATTATATAGTAGTAGTTAAGGCAGGAGATGATGAGGACATGTACAAACATTTCAGTAGTTTTAGGGTTGAGGAATGCTTTATGTATGTTTTGTGAGGCTTTAGCAAAGCTCTAGAGATTTACCAACTTCTCCAGGAGTCCAGGATGTCGCCCCTTCTTTGAAGCATCCTGGTTGTTTTGGGAAAGTTGGCAATTTTTTTTTCTTTACAAAAGCCCATGGTTAAAGGGATCCCAAAACAACAAAAGTACATTAACTTTTAGGCTCTAGTCCAGGCTCTTCATCTGAATGTGGCGAATTGTTGTAAGAAACAGATGCATGTGGAGGAAGCGCTGAGGTAAAGCGACCACAGTCGCACATGTAATGGCACCGTATAGTGGAAAGGAGTCAAGCAGGTATTTAAATACACGTTTCCTGGATACCCGGCAATGAGTTGGGGGCATGGCAGAGATGTGTGTGGGTGTAGCTGGGTATGTCATAATGTCAAAGGAGCCGTGGGGTCTCCACGCAGTGAATATGTGGCGCCCCTGAGGCTCAGTCGCCACAGAGGTACTGCACCTCCTCCTGAGGTGTGGTGCCCCACCATCCAGGTAAGTTGGAGGCTCCTGACCACGCTCCAACACCTGCATCCCACACAACACGGTAGTTCAGCAAAGCCACATTGCGGCTCCCTGCTTGGAGTGTATCAGAGCACCTTTGGTGGCTCCCTGCTTGGAACACGAAACGTGCTGGGAGGCGGGTGGAGTTAGAATAAATAAAAGAGCGGGAAGGTTTAGGATTTGAGGTCAGTCAGTCAGTCAGTGAGAGGGAGTCACTCGGTGAGGAGTGAGGAAAGAAGATCCCTGAGAGAGGGATGGAGGAAGGAGGTGCTGCAGCAGGTCTCAGTGACCTGGGTTTGCTGGCATGGGAAAGGAAAGAAGAAGAAAGACATTGAACTGAAACCTGATCTTCCATAAGAAGGAAAGACTAGTACGGAATGTAGGAGTAAACGGGAACAGAGGACGTGGGTTAGGGGAAGAACCCTGCCTAGAAGTTCTAAGCGCAAGGCCGGAGCCCGGTCCCCGAGGTTGTATGGATACTAATGGTCCTACAGAAGACACCAGTGGAGTAGTGGGCTGTAAATGCACCACTCCCATCTAAGACTTGGGGGCACTACAGCAACCTTGATAGTGAGCTGGGACTCAGGAGTAAGGAGTCCCCGAAGCAGGCTACAGCTGTCTGCCATACAAGTAGAGTTCTTGGGAACATCTGTCAGGAGGCACTCCAGTGTAACTCAGTACTGGGAGTAATTCACACTTAAAGGCGCTATAAGAGGAGACATTCAGAAAGGCACATGTTGGCGGAGCTTTGGAAGGGAGCATTCCAACTGGCCTGGAGGTTGATTGAGTCCCTGACCCGGAGGACACGGCACGGAGGCAGGCACCTGTGTGTGTACTACAGACTGTGAGTAAAGCTTTGGAACTACAAGCCTGGTGTCCTCCATTGATTCTTGCGCCAACACACCCAACACCGCTACAGCTGGGTACCAGCTTCTACACCGCTTGTGCCTCTCCTCTACCCCTACATCTACACTGCCCTGGGGCTACAGCTCCACCTGTGGGGAGCTTCAACATCTTGGCTGCAACACACCACCAGCCCCAGAGGATCTGCACGCAGCGTCGGCTCAACATCTCACCACAGGTGGTGTCACAAACTATTCCATTAATTACATTCCACCATTCAAACTTCCCCTATTAATTGGGCGCCCGGGGCCACGGACCGGGTCACCGCTGCTGTGACACATCCCGCCGACACCGGTCCGGTACCGAGTACCCCGCGGCCCTGGGAGGGTGACCCAACTACACCTCCGTAAATTAGGCGGGCTCTCATAGCTACAGAAATACCAAGCATATGGATGCTAAATATGATTTAGGCACTCAGGAGTTCAGAAAGGAGGGGGGCATTTGGATTTGGGAGTGCAGAATTTTTGATTTCTTTGGTGGGTGAGGAGCCATTTTGCTTTTCCAGAGCCTTTGTGCTACCAGTAACGTGGAAGCCCCCTATATTAACATATGACAGACCTGAGTGGGGACTTGCTTTTTTGTGTGAATTAAGTTGAAGCTTTTATTTGCAACATTTTAAATAATGTTTGGGATCACAGTTATCCAGCGCTCTACCCTGAGCACTTTTCATCTAAATCTCTGAGTGATGTGATTCAGCTGAAACCCCCGAGGCATCCATTCATATAATAAGGCAGCAGAGTTACTCTGGACTCCATTTGGCCTCGGTTCAGCAGTGTTCTTCTTTTCAGAAGTGCACAAAACTGTGTCTGACGGAACTTTTATGCAATCTTAAAAAGACGGACACTGCCGGATCATAGGTCAAACGGCATCCACAGTGCCTCCATTTGCCTCATTATAGGGAATCTTCTGCCAGAGGGTTCCGTCTGAATCACGTATTTCAGAGATTTACATGGAAACCCCGGTGTAAGCGCTCAGCGCAGAGCGCAGGATAAGTGTGCGCCAAGCCTTACTGCGATGTTTGGGAGGCAGAATGAAAAATTCAACAGCATGTGAAGAATTAGTTTTATTTATTTTTTACGCTGTTCCTCATGTGGTATAAGTGACAAGACGACTTTATTCTTCTGGTCGTTGCGATTACAGCGATACCAGATTTATATCGGGTTTTTGTGTTTGGCTGCTGTCACACACTAAAAGATGCTTTTTTTGCAAAACCAAGTTTTTGCATCACCACATTTTGAGAGGTATAATTTTTTTATATTTCGGCCGACAGAGTCATGTGAGGACTTGTTTTTTGCGGGACGAGCTGACTTTTTTATTGGTGCCATTTTTGGGCACATGACATTTTTTGATCGCTTTCTATTCCGATTTTCAGAAGGTAGAATGAACAAAAAAACAGCAATTCAGGTATTTTATTTTTTTTGTTTTTATGTCATTCTGCGGGCGGTAAAATTAATAAAGAAGCTTTATTCTTCGGGTCAGTACGATTACAGTGATTCCATATTTATATTGTTGAGCTTTTCCACAATAAAACAATTTTATAGAACAGAGAATTATTTTTGCATCACTTTATTCTGAGAGCTATAACTGTTTTATTTCTCCTCTGATGACGCTGTATGGCGGCTTGTTTTTTGGGAACAAGATGATGTTTTCAGCGGTACCATGTTTATTTTCAATCGACTTTTTGATTGTGTTTTATTCCAATTTTTATTCAGCGGTATGATGAAACCCAAGGCGATAAAAAAAAGTCAAAATGGAAGAATTTAGTTTTGTTGGTCACCTCACCTCCCTAAAAAAATGCAATAAAAACATTGCATGTACCCCAGATTGGCAGCATTAAAAACATCACAACAGAAAATATAAGCCCTTGATCAATAAAAAGATGACACAAAGCAAAAACATCTTTTTTTTACATGATGCAGATTTTTTTCTCATCACTTACATTGAATAAAATCAACACAAGTTTGGTATTGTTGCAATTGCCCCTGATCTGGACACTACTCATCTCTCTGGGTCATTTTCATGCATAATGAATGGAGTAAAAACAATAGCCAAAAATAATTTTAAAAAGTTTAAAAAAAAAATTTTCTCCTTATCTTGCAGGACATTATATGGTGTCATTCAAAAGTACAACTCATCATGCAAAAAAAAAAAGCAAAAAAAAAAAACTCTCATCCAATCTTTGGATCGCACTCGTCAATGAGTCTGTGGAGAAGTCGGATGACATATGAGTGCGGTCCGATTTCCACGGTCTGACACAATGTAGAATTTTTTTTTCCATCTTCTCATCAGAGAAAAGAGTCCAACCATGATAATCATACTCTGATCAGCGTCAGCACGGAGGGATCTGATTTTCCAGATGAGGATCAGGTTTGAAAGAAAAAAATTCTCCACCTTCCACTCACATGTCATCCGACTGCAGTCCGATCTTTTACACGGACTCATTGGCTTGCATGGCCGAGCGTGATCTGAATGTTGGATGCAAATCGTGCTGACTTGGTCGGGCGAAAAATCGGACATGTGTACGGCCTCGTAGAATAACATTGGCCCAGTGTGATCCATGTTTGGTCGGACATAAAATACTGTGGTCTACGCGAGCCCTGGGCCAAACATCTGATACCCTGTGTGTGTAACTAGCAGAGGGGATGGAATAAAGCAAAGCCCAAAGACCATGTCCTGTCCGGTGGTACGTGCAACAATCTCACTCCCTGTGTTTTCCAAGACTGGAGATGAGCAAACACTGACTCCTGTGACTCCGGGAACCGCAAAATGATGTTTCTATACACGACGACCAACGTGTTTGATTCCAAGCGGTCAAGCTGGGCGCAGTCATGGAGAACCACCGAAATTGGGTCTTACCCAAATTGTTCCCGTAAAGCTGGAGGCTACAATGGTCCACAATGTCTGAAAAATTAAGATTTTCATCACTGGAACTAAGAAGCCGAGGCCAACCCCTGAGGAACAAGCCCGGGGCATTATCCTCCTCCAGCATCTGTACAGCGGGCACAATGCAGTCAGGGGGTGACGTCCTCCTGGGATCACCAAACCCAGACTCCTCCATCAGAGAAGTGCGATCCGTCACTGCCCAGAATTTGGGCTTAATTTTGCTTGAGATGTGACATTTGTGGAATTTAGAATTTTTGTTATTTTTGGCAGCTGTTCCCCAGTCTTTTCCAACTAGGAAGAGGGCACCCGACAAAATCGTCATAAATATTCGCCGCAGAAATGACCAAAGCTCTGAATTTTTTTTTTATATCGCTAATCATACAGACCTGGAGAATCATGCGGCCAGATCATTTTCACCTCAAAATATCACTTTGAAAACAATGGTGGTTTTTTTTTTTGTATTTTCAAAATTTCACCGAATTTGGAATTTTTTTCTCCCATGTTTAAGTACATTAAGTGGTAAAGTGAGCAGAATCATTGAAAACTACAACTCGTCCTCCAGAAAAACTAGCCCCTGGTACGACCATAGTGATGGAGATAAAGAAAAAAAAAAGTGATGGCTCTTGGATGAAGGGGAGGGAAAAAACGACAGCAGAAAAAAAACTACAAATCGCTACAAGGGGGTTTAAATTTTGCATTTTTTCTAAACTCACAATTGGCTATTTCCTCTTTGTTTTTAGTTTTGATCAACTTTTTACATCCGTTGGTTAATTGATGGGTATACGGGTATATCACTATGTGGGAATCAGGATCCTTACCGCTGCAAGCGTCTGAACAATAAAACTTAGATTTAGGGAGATAAATAAGGGTGAGGGCTCGTGTACAAGACTCATTTTCCCGGTCGAGCACTATCTGTGGTTTTCTCGGTTAGCACCCGTACTAGTGATGAGCGAACGAGTTCGGATAAAGTGTTATCTGAGCATGCACGGGTGCTAATCAAGTGTCTTCGGCGTGCTCGAAAAATATGCTCGAGTCTCCGTGGCTCGTACCCATGATATTCTATGGGGCTTTCAACAGGGCCAATTATTTCCTCGGACCGAGTAATCCACGGAAAAAAAGTTGATGACATGTCCAATTGATCTGAGTTGTGCAGCTAGCGGGAGCGCAGGGACAGTGAATTTGGCAGCATCCATTGCAGTGCTTGCAAGCTGTAAAGCAAAAAGCTTGTAAGTGCTGTGCTTCTTGCCTAGAAGGCCAGCCACCTCTGATAGACTCCATTGCAGAGGTATCATCCACATGATAGGATCATGGATGGGGCACACATTTAACCTATAGCGCAAATATTAGGACTAAAACGTGAGCGTCCATCCTGACCTTGATATCCCATCCTCCGTGAGTTCTCCAGACTCTGCACCTGTGCAAACCCCATTATATGGAAATGACAGATCTTCTTCCCGAGCAAACGGTTCTGTTACTAGTTAATCCGAGCAATCATCTACTGTCCGCCGCTCTGTCCGCCTCCATCCATCATATGCATCTACATGAGAGCAGATTACACTGGTGGAGTATGTGATTTAGGACCGCTTCCACATTGAATATTCTCTATAGAAACCCTTTGGCACTGCTCAGAGATCGTTAGAAGCTAAAAAAAAGAAAAGTTTATTAGTTAAAAAATAATGTTGCCAATTGGAAACCATCACCAAGTTGCTGATGACTGTTTCTGTTGCTCAAATTCTGAGTTGTACAAAGACATAGGAAGCCTCAGCTCAATAACACTCTTGCCTTGTGAGTTGCTACTTGGAAACAATCAACTTTCTGCTGTTTACCGATCCTGTTATTCTTATATTTTTATTCTTACTGTAAGTTGTATGTATACCGAGTAAAACGAGACTCAAAAACACTTATATGTCCAATTTTCTAAAGCAGAAAATCTCTTTTATAGAGGACCTGTTACCTGCTTAAAAAAATTGAGTTAACTACAGTGTAAAAATCTCTCCGCTCCCCTGATTCTGATGCTCTTTTCCGTTTTGCTCTTCGTCGCTCCATTGCAGAGATATTCACATTTGTTGCTTTTGGAGCGTAGAATGTGAAATTTCTGCTTGTAGGGCAACTGGGCGTTTCTGCAAAGTCTTCCCCGGGGACGAACACTTTCACCCTTCCCTCCCAAATGCTACCTATCTCAGCTCACGATCTGATCTATTCTGCCGAGTTTGTCATTATGAGACACTGGGAGAGAAGGGTGAAAGCAGAAAACTCTGAAGAATTGCCCAGTTGCACTGCAAACAGTGATTTCACATACTGCTCTCCAAAAGCAATCAATGTGAATATCTCAGCAATGGAGTGACGTAGAGCAAAACGGAAAAAAGCGGCGGAATCAGGGGAGCCCAGGGATTTTTTTTTTTTTTTTAAAAATATGGTATACTATTTAACTCAATTTTTGAAGCAAGTAACTGGTCCTCTTTAAGTGATGAACACCTATAAAGTATGAAATTACCCTTTTTTTATGATCAAACACTTTGAGCTCACCTTTCATCAGAATGGAGCTCTTTTACCTCTGTTGCAGTGGAGGAGCATTATGCATGCTCTCCAGCCACTCTATTTATTCCAGCAGTCCAATAGAAAGTGAATGGAGCAGTGGTCTGGACTGCCAATCCATTCTAATGGGGATAAAAGTGGGCCACACTGGCACTTGCTGGGGGTCTCAGTGGTCAAACCCTCACATGATTTAGAGGCTATCACCTGTCTGTAGATAGGTGATGTCTTTCATCTACCACAATACCTGCTTAAGCCCTACTACATTACACAGAATAAGAATACTGGATCCATCAACAGCATCTTGCTGACAGTTTCCATTAACAATATTTTTTTTAAAACTCAACTAAAAGCAAAGCATAAAAAGTAATGAAGACACGTTAAGCCTATGCTGGATCCTACGTGTGCAGAATGTACGCTGATCGAATGTGGGGTCAGCACACGTAGCAGAAGGGACTGCGACCACTCGTCGCAGTTATGTCCACAAGTAAAGCCGGTTAATCCCAAACATGTCCGAAAAGATCACCTGTTATGAAAGGGGCTGGTGGGGGGACACTGCGGCCCCCGGTCGTTGTTCAGGCTTCTATTTCACTCTTTTTCATCACAGGATCATATGATGAAAGAGGCGGCCGGCCGTGTACTGCGGCCAGTACCCACCATAAACAGTATAGACATCAAAGCCTGGAAAATAATCCGGGGCAACTCATATTTGTGTCTGTCGTGGTATGTCCTGTGTATGTGTGCTATGCCGGGCTGGGGAGGGGGTCCGCACAGGGATGGCACATTCTATAGACTAGAGAGACGGACCGGACTGCATCTACGTGAGATTCATTGGTGATGGCTGCATTGTAGGATTATTCCAGTAGGGCACAGCCCGGATCCGTTTTTTCGACGGATCTGTTGAAGCTGCAGCTTTTGGAATTTAAAATAATTTGCCGGATCCGTTTTTTTCACACTTTGATTGTGACTGATGCAAAAAGACTGAAGTGTGAAACAGGCCTAAGGTCAGGCAGTTGTTCTGTCCATTACCCTTGCCAGTTAATGGGAGTCAACGGTTGTATAAAATCCATCTGCAGTCTCATATTGCTGCACTGTCTCTTACCCATGCTTTCCACTGCAGCACTGCTTATTCAGCTTGATTGATCTCAATGGTGAACAGAGGGGACTGCCTCGGCTCCCAAATGGAGGACTCCCTCTAGCCACATGGATATCTGTCACGGTAAGGCCTCATTCACACAGCAGGGATTTTTCTTGGTCCTGATATTTTAGTGTCATTCACACATCAGTTTTCCGCATACGAGCGCTCGCCGTGGTTTCCATGTATAACAGGGAATGGAGTTGTGCACAAGTCAATGATTTTTTGTGGGACGAGCTCGGTCTGCACAAAATCACGGCGACGTGATCACTATGATCTGAGTGATCTTATTTATTTATTTTACACAGAGATTTACAGACGTCATCATCACTGTCCCCATTGGGGCCCACAATCTAGATTCCCTATCAGTATGGAGTGTGGGAGGAAACAGTGCTAACCACTGAGCCACCATGCTGCCCACTGCTAACCACTGAGCCACTGTGCTGCTCATTGCACAGTGCTAACCACTGAGCCACCATGCTGCCCACTGCTAACCACTGAGCCACTGTGCTGCTCATTGCACAGTGCTAACCACTGAGCCACCGTGCTGCCCACTGCACAGCGCTACCCCCTGAGCCACCGTGCTGCCCACTGCTAAGTAGGGAGGCCACTGTGTTGCCCACTGCATAGTGCTAACCAGTGAGCCACCGTGCTGCCCACTGCACAGTGCTAACCACTGAGCCACTGTGCTGCTCATTGCATAGTGCTAACTGGTGAGCCACCGAGCTGCCCACTGCTAACTAGTGAGCCACTGTGTTGCTCATTGCATAGTGCTAACCACTGAGCCACCATGCTGCCCACTGTACAGAGCTAACCACTGAGCCATCGAGCTGCCCACTGAGCCACCATGCTGCCCACTGTACAGAGATAACCACTGAGCCATCGAGCTGCCCACTGAGCCACCGTGCTGCCCACTGCACAGCACTAACCTCTGAGTCACCGTGCTGCCCACAGCTAAGTAGAGAGGCCACCATGTTTACCACTAAGCTACCATGCTGCCATTGTACAGTGCTAACCACTGAGCTATCATGCTGCCCGCTGAGTCACTGTGCTTCCCACTGCAGAGTGCTAACCACTGAGCCACCATGCTGTCCTAGTGTTGGACTAAAATCAGCAATGCAAGTCTATAGCTGCGTGAAAAAATCCGACCGCACTCGGACGCCCTCTGATTTTCACACTGCCACGTAGGAGAAGGTGGAGAAACGTTTTTGTCCTCCACCTATGTGAAAATTGGATGTCACCTGGAGCAAAGTCTGATCAAAATAATCCGTCCATTTTTCTTGTGAGAAACAGACGTGTGAATGAGGCCCTATGGCACAGGATGATCTTAGGACGAGACATGCAGTGGTCCCTGTGGCCCCGGCATAGCCAGCAGGGCTGAGCTCAGTAACACGCTGCCGCCGGTCACAGATCCGGTTTTCCTTTTCCTTCTGATTGTTATTATGGCTGCTGAGGACAGTGGGAGGAACTCCTCCCAAAAGGCCCATTCTTCAATGGTCAGATGTAGCAGAGCTGGGGCAGTGTGGGGCATCTACATCTCTGATGTCACCTAGTCCTGAGTGCAGTTACACTGACTGCTCTCTCCACAAGCACTGCAATGGCTCACTGAGCACTGCTACATCCTGCGGGCCCTTTAAGGAAAATGAAAATGAAAATTCTGCTCTGCTCTGTTTGTGTGGAACCATTTCCCAGTCAGGACCCTGCTGCCCCCTGAATGTGGAGACACCAGCAGAGCTGATGACACTGCGGCCCACAGAGGGTCGCACCTGACATGGCCACCACAGTGGCTTTGCCTTCCTCCAGGGAGGGTAATGCCAGGCTTGGAGGCAATGAAGGGTCTCTCTCGTAGTCAATCCATACATGCAACACAGTTCCACTCTAGGCCAGCAGGGGGGACTCTGAACCGGAATTAAGGGGAGGAGTGCTCCCTGAGGGCCAGGAGGAAGGAGTGGTTAGTGAGTGTGCGGAGGGTGAAGTGTGCAGACGTGGAGAAGCGCGGAGATCGAGCAGAGAGGAAAGGCTCATCTCCAGTGACAGCGCATGAACTGGAGCCTGGTCTCCACGGTTGTACGGATACTAATGGTCCTGCAACAGAAACCAGAGGAGTAGGAGGCTGTAAATGCCCTGCTCCCATCTAAGACTCGGAGGCACAACAGCATGGAGTGAACCAAGAGAGGACCCGGATGCTTGCGACCCAGGATCTGCAAGAAGAGTGAGGTGTGAGGACTCAGGGATGGCGCCGGGCCTCACCCCACACAGCACAGGGCAGATAATGGGGGGAAGCTCCTGTGTCTGGTGTGTATATGTGTATGTGCAGGCTTGGACTGGCCCATAGGGTAACAGGGGAATCCCCCGGTGGGCCCCTGTGCAGATGTGGGCCCCCAACCCCATTGTATGAGAAGTACTTGTCATAATTCAATTGATTATGAATATAAAAAAAGGCAACAACTCATCATTCATTAATCAAACTACCCAGTTTATTATTATATAGAGATATAGGTACATTTGTGAACGAGGGTCGTGTAATATTTGTGTGCAAGTCGGCCACCAAATTCAGTGTTACTGGTGGGCCCTCGGCACTCCAGTACGACACTGTGTAGGTGTATATCTGTGTGGGTGTATACATGTATATATGTGTATATCTGTGTGGGTGTATACATGTATATATGTGTATATCTGTGTGGGTGTATACATTTATATATGTGTGTACCTGTGGAAGTGTATGAGAGAGTTTATTATTATTATTTCTATAGCACCATTGATTCCATGAAGCTGCACATGAGGACGGGTCAGATACAAAACACAACGACCAGCCTATGGGGACCGACAGACAGGTACAGTGTGTGTGTCAGTCACTCGGTGATCAGTGTGTGTGTGTGTCAGTCACTCGGTGATCAGTGTGTGTGTGTCAGTCACTCAGTGATCAGTGTGTGTGTGTGTGTGTGTCAGTCACTCAGTGATCAGTGTGTGTGTGTGTGTCAGTCACTCAGTGATCAGTGTGTGTGTGTGTCAGTCACTCAGTGATCAGTGTGTGTGTGTGTCAGTCACTCAGTGATCAGTGTGTGTGTGTGTCAGTCACTCGGTGATTAGTGTGTGTGTGTCAGTCACTCGGTGATCAGTGTGTGTGTGTGTCAGTCACTCAGTGATCAGTGTGTGTGTGTGTCAGACACTCGGTGATCAGTGTGTGTGTGTGTGTGTGTCAGTCACTCGGTGATCAGTGTGTGTGTGTCAGTCACTCAGTGATCAGTGTGTGTGTGTCAGTCACTCAGTGATCAGTGTGTGTGTGTGTCAGTCACTCGGTGATCAGTGTGTGTGTGTGTGTCAGTCACTCGGTGATCAATGTGTGTGTGTGTCAGTCACTCAGTGATCAATGTGTGTGTGTCAGTCACTCAGTGATCAGTGTGTGTGTGTGTCAGTCACTCAGTGATCAGTGTGTGTGTGTCAGTCACTCAGTGATCAATGTGTGTGTGTCAGTCACTCAGTGATCAATGTGTGTGTGTCAGTCACTCAGTGATCAGTGTGTGTGTGTGTGTCAGTCACTCAGTGATCAGTGTGTGTGTGTCAGTCACTCGGTGATCAGTGTGTGTGTGTCAGTCACTCGGTGATCAGTGTGTGTGTGTGTCAGTCACTCAGTGATCAATGTGTGTGTGTGTGTCAGTCACTCGGTGATCAGTGTGTGTGTGTGTCAGTCACTCAGTGATCAATGTGTGTGTGTCAGTCACTCAGTGATCAGTGTGTGTGTGTCAGTCACTCGGTGATCAGTGTGTGTGTGTGTGTCAGTCACTCGGTGATCAGTGTGTGCGTGTGTCAGTCACTCGGTGATCAGTGTGTGCGTGTGTCAGTCACTCAGTGATCAGTGTGTCTGTGTCAGTCACTCGGTGATCAGTGTGTCTGTGTCAGTCACTCGGTGATCAGTGTGTGTGTGTCAGTCACTCGGTGATCAGTGTGTGTGTGTGTCAGTAACTCGGTGATCAGTGTGTGTGTGTCAGTCACTCAGTGATCAGTGTGTGTGTGTGTCAGTCTCTCGGTGATCAGTGTGTGTGTGTGTGTCAGTCACTCGGTGATCAGTGTGTGTGTGTGTGTGTGTCAGCCACTCGGTGATCAGTGTGTGTGTGTCAGTCACTCGGTGATCAGTGTGTGTGTGTGTGTCAGTCACTCGGTGATCAGTGTGTGTGTGTCACTCGGTGATCAATGGCAGCTCACACGTGAACCGCGTCTGGCGTTATCTACCACCATGAATTTTAACCCCATGTTTTGAAATAAGGCTATGTGCACACGCTGCGGTTTTGGCCGCTGCAGTTCTGCAGACAGTGTACAGTAGCATGTTATCCTATGAGATTTAGGCTATGTGCACACACTGCAGATTCACCTGCGGGTTTTTTCCCGCGGAACCGCAGGTAAAGCCGCAGGTAAAGTGACCTGTGGTTTTGCTGCGGTTTTGCCCTGCGGTTTCACACATCTACTATGTTAAAGGTGTGAAACCGCAGCACAATCCGCAGAAACGATGATCAATGTGTGTGTGTGTCAGTCACTCAGTGATCAATGTGTGTGTGTCAGTCACTCAGTGATCAGTGTGTGTGTGTGTCAGTCACTCAGTGATCAGTGTGTGTGCGTCAGTGTGTGTGTGTCAGTCACTCGGTGATCAGTGTGTGTGTCAGTCACTCGGTGATCAGTGTGTGTGTGTCAGTCACTCGGTGATCAGTGTGTGTGTGTGTTAGTCACTCGGTGATCAGTGTGTGTGTGTGTCAGTCACTCGGTGATCAGTGTGTGTGTGTTAGTCACTCGGTGATCAGTGTGTGTGTGTAAGTCACTCAGTGATCAATGTGTGTGTCAGTCACTCAGTGATCAATGTGTGTGTCAGTCACTCAGTGATCAGTGTGTGTGTGTCAGTCACTCAGTGATCAGTGTGTGTGTGTCAGTCACTCGGTGATCAGTGTGTGTGTCAGTCACTCGGTGATCAGTGTGTGTGTCAGTCACTCGGTGATCAGTGTGTGTGTGTGTGTCAGTCACTCGGTGATCAGTGTGTGTGTGTCAGTCACTCAGTGATCAGTGTGTGTGTGTGTGTGTCAGTCTCTCGGTGATCAGTGTGTGTGTGTGTGTCAGTCACTCGGTGATCAGTGTGTGTGTGTGTGTCAGTCACTCGGTGATCAGTGTGTGTGTGTGTCAGTCACTCGGTGATCAGTGTGTGTGTGTGTCAGTCACTCGGTGATCAGTGTGTGTGTGTGTGTGTGTGTCAGTCACTCGGTGATCAGTGTGTGTGTGTCAGTCACTCGGTGATCAGTGTTTGTGTGTGTGTCAGTCACTCGGTGATCAGTGTGTGTGTGTCAGTCACTCGGTGATCAGTGTGTGTGTGTCAGTCACTCGGTGATCAGTGTGTGTGTGTGTGTCAGTCACTCGGTGATCAGTGTGTGTGTGTCAGTCACTCGGTGATCAGTGTGTGTGTCACTCGGTGATCAATGGCAGCTCACACGTGAACCGCGTCTGGCGTTATCTACCACCATGAATTTTAACCCCATGTTTTGAAATAAGGCTATGTGCACACGCTGCGGTTTTGGCCGCTGCAGTTCTGCAGACAGTGTACAGTAGCATGTTATCCTATGAGATTTAGGCTATGTGCACACACTGCAGATTCACCTGCGGGTTTTTTCCCGCGGAACCGCAGGTAAAGCCGCAGGTAAAGTGACCTGTGGTTTTGCTGCGGTTTTGCCCTGCGGTTTCACACCTCTACTATGTTAAAGGTGTGAAACCGCAGCAGAATCCGCAGAAACAATTGACATGCTGTGGAAAAAAAACCGCAGCAAAACTGCGCGGAAAAAAAACGCAGCGTGAGCACTGTGGTTTTGAAAACCCATAGGGTTACATGGTACTGTACCATGTCTGCGGAACTGCTTTGGTTCCGCAGGGCCAAAACCGCAGCGGAACCGCAGCAAAAACCGCAGCGTGTGCACATAGCCTTACATTCTGCTGTGCAGATGCTGCAGATTTTTAACTGCGGAAAAGCTGCGGTTTTGAATCCGCAGAAAGAAATGACGTCTCTTCTTTTCTGCGGATTCTGCTGCGGTTTCCCATCTCCTCCATTGTAGAGGTGATAAACCGCAGGGAAAACCGCAGACCAATCCACAGGTCATTTTACCTGCGGTTCCGCAGTTGCCGACACTTGGAATTGTTTTATATATGTGTCTGTGTACACACAGGAGCATCTCACAATATTAGAATATCATCAAAAAGTGACTGTATTCCAGTTCTTAAATATAAAAAGTGACTCTCCTCTATTTTATAGAGTCATTACACCCAGAGGGATCTATTTCACGTGTTTATTTCTGTTAATGATGATGATTATGGCTTACAGCCAATGAAAACCCAAAAGTCATTATCTCAGGAAATTAGAATACTTTATAACACCAGCTGGAAAAATGATTTTAAAATCCGAAGTGTTGCCCTACTGAAATATATGTTCAGTAAATGCACTCAATACTTGGTTGAGCTCCATTAGCATCAATTACTGCATCAGTGCGGCGTGGCATGGAGGCGATCAGTCTGTGGCACTGCTGAGGGGTTATGGAAGCCCAGGATGCTTTGATGGCAGCCTTCAGCTCGTCTGCATTGTGGGGTCTGGTGTTTCTCATCTTCCTCTTGACAATACCCCATAGATTCTCTATGGGGTTAAGGTCAGGTGAGTTTGCTGCCAATCAAGCACAGTGATACTGCTGTGTGTACACCAGGTATTGGTACTTTTGGCAGTTTGGACAGGCGCCAAGTCCTGCTGGAGAATGACATTTCCCTCTCCAAAAAGCTTGTAGGCAGAGGGAAGCATGAAGTGCCCCTCACACTATGGCTAAATAAAGCTGTAAGGGGCACAATAAGGGACAAACATAAAGCATTTAGAGAATTAAAGCAAGTAGGTAGTGATGAGGCATTAACTAAATACAGAAGATTAAATAAATTCTGTAAAAAGCAAATCAAGACAGCAAAGATTGAGACAGAGAGACTCATTGACAGAGAAAGTAAAAATAATCCCAAAATATTCTTTAACTACATAAATAGTAAGAAACTAAAAAATGATAGTGTTGGCCCCCTTAAAAATAGTCTGGGTGAAATGGTGGATGAGGATGAGGAAAAAGCCAATATGCTAAATGACTTTTTTTCAACAGTATTTACACAAGAAAATCCCATGACGGATAACATGATCAGGGATAAAAATTCTCCATTAAAGGTCACCTGCTTAACCCAGCAGGAAGTACGGCGGCGTCTAAAAATCACTAAAATTGACAAATCCCTGGGCCTGGATGGGATACACCCCCAAGTACTGCAGGAATTAAGTACAGTCATAGATAGACCATTATTTTTAATCTTTAAAGATTCCATAATAACAGGGTCTGTACCACAGGACTGGCGTATAGCAAATGTGGGGCCAATATTCAAAAAGGGGACAAAAACTGAACTTGGAAATTATAGGCCAGTAAGTTTAACCTCAACTGTGGGTAAAATCCTGGAGGGTTTTCTAAGAGATACTATACTGGAGTATCTGGAGAAGAATAACCTCATGACCCAATATCAACATGGGTTTACAAGGGACCGTTCCTGTCAGACTAATCTGATAAGCTTTTATGAAGAGGTAAATTCAGGACTGGACCAAGGGAATGCAGTGGACGTGGTGTACATGGACTTTTCAAAAGCTTTTGATACGGTGCCACCCAAAAGGTTGATACATAAAATGAGAACAATGGGGATAGGGGAAAATATGTGTAGGTGGGTTAAGAGCTGGCTCAGGGATAGGAAACAAAGGGTGGTTATTAATGGAGCACACTCAGACTGGGTCACGATTAGCAGTGGGGTACCACAGGGGTCAGTTTTGGGACCGCTTCTTTTTAACATATTTATTAATGACCTTGTAGGGGGCATAGAGAGTAGAATTTCAATATTTGCAGATGACACTAAACTCTGCAGGGTAATCAATACAGAGGAGGACAATTTTATATTACAGGAGGATTTATGTAAACTAGAAGCTTGGGCTGATAAATGGCAAATGAGCTTTAATGGGGATAAATGTAAGGTCATGCACTTGGGTAGAACGAACAAGATGTATAATTATTTGCTTAATTGTAAAACACTGGGCAAAACTGTCACTGAAAAAGACCTGGGTGTATGGGTGGACGACAAACTCACATTTAGCGGCCAGTGTCAGGCAGCTGCTGCAAAGGCAAATAAAATAATGGGATGCATTAAAAGAGGCATAGATGCTCATGAGGAGAACATAATTTTACCTCTATATAAGTCACTAGTGCGACCACACTTAGAATACTGTGTACAGTTCTGGTCTCCGGTGTATAAGAAAGACATAGCTGAACTGGAGCGGGTGCAGAGAAGAGCGACCAAGGTTATTAGGGAACTGGGGGGTCTGCAATACCAAGACAGGTTATTACACTTGGGGTTATTTAGTTTGGAGAATCGAAGGCTTAGGGGTGATCTTATTACAATGTATAAATATATGTGGGGACAATACAAAGACCTTTCTAATGATCTTTTTACTCTTAGACCTGTGACGGGTACAAGGGGGCATCCTCTACGTCTGGAGGAAAGAAGGTTTAAGCATACTCACAGACGCGGATTCTTTACTGTAAGAGCAGTGAGACTATGGAACTCTCTGCCATATGATGTTGTAATGAGTGATTCCCTACTAACATTTAAGAAGGGACTGGATGCCTTTCTTGAAAAGTATAATATTACAGGGTATATACACTAGTCTCCTTAATATTGCGTTGATCCAGGGAGCTAGTCTGATTGCCGTATGTGGAGTCGGGAAGGAATTTTTTTCCCCAATGTGAAGCTTACTGTTTGCCACATGGGTTTTTTTTTGCCTTCCTCTGGATCAACATGTTAGGGCAAGTTAGGATAGGATATGGGCTGAACTAGATGGACTTAAAGTCTCCCTTCAACCTTAATAACTATGTTACTATGTTACACTGGTCCCACCTTGTGCACCCCTCTCCTCCTCTGCTGTTCTGCACAGATGTAGTTGAGCTGACTTGCACCCTTTAGGATAAGTCTGCACCCTCACAGCAGGGTGTGTGTGTATATATATATATATATATATATAGTTGGAGCTGGTGACAATGGATCCAGCCTGGACGGTCTATTATTCTTCGTAGGCAATAGGATCAGCAGAGACTTCGGTGCAATGTGTCAGTGCAGGCAATGGCATCAGTCTCTCAGCCCCAGCAGGCTCCCATTGGCTGACAGTGAGCAGAGCTCTTTCTGTAGCTGCACATCCAGCAGTAGTCAGCGCTGCCGCCGCCTCCTCGGTGAGCTGTGCCGGCTCCTGCCCGGGGTCCTCCCGCTGTGTGCGCCGCTGCTCGCTGATGGGGGCCCGGTCGCCTCTTCCCCGGGGATCGCTTTACCTTTACGCTAACATTCACACACAACCGAGTAAGCGCGCTAGGGGTTAAAACTCCAGACACATTTATTGGCTGAGAAGGAGAGCGGTCTACGCCGATTGGCTGAAAGTTTTGAGGTGGGCGGGGCTTGTGTCCTTGCCCTGCGGTCCCTGGAATCACAAAGCCTGCGGGGAGCGCACAGCACGGAGCGGGGGTCCAGGGGCTCTGTGTGACCGGGGCAGCACAGCGGGGAGGAGAGGACCGGAGCCGGGGAGGAGGCTGCTGCTCCGCACCGCCAGGATATACCGGGGATATTACTGCACGGAGGAGGTGGAGAGCCCGCACTGCACGGACTGCCCGGAGGTGGGTGATCGGCGGCGGCAGCAGCAGCAGCAGCGCTCACATACACCGCACCATCCATCCATCACCATGTGCTCCAGCATCTGACGGAGACAGTGACCGGCAGCACCGAGACGACAGGCTGCAGACCTCTACACAGGGCACCTACCCCGGAATACAGCCACCTCTACACAGGGCACCTACCCCGGAATACAGCCACCTCTACACAGGGCACCTACCCCGTAATACAGCCACCTCTACACAGGGCACCTACCCCGGAATACAGCCACCTCTACACAGGGCACCTACCCCGGAATACAGCCACCTCTACACAGGGCACCTACCCCAGAATACAGCCACCTCTACACAGGGCACCTACCCCGGAATACAGCCACCTCTACACAGGGCACCTACCCCAGAATACAGCCACCTCTACACAGGGCACCTACCCCGGAATACAGCCACCTCTACACAGGGCACCTACCCCAGAATACAGCCACCTCTACACAGGGCACCTACCCCGGAATACAGCCACCTCTACACAGGGCACCTACCCCGGAATACAGCCACCTCTACACAGGGCACCTACCCCAGAATACAGCCACCTCTACACAGGGCACCTACCCCAGAATACAGCCACCTCTACACAGGGCACCTACCCCAGAATACAGCCACCTCTACACAGGGCACCTACCCCGGAATACAGCCACCTCTACACAGGGCACCTACCCCGGAATACAGCCACCTCTACACAGGGCACCTACCCCGGAATACAGCCACCTCTACACAGGGCACCTACCCCGGAATACAGCCACCTCTACACAGGGCACCTACCCCAGAATACAGCCACCTCTACACAGGGCACCTACCCCAGAATACAGCCACCTCTACACAGGGCACCTACCCCGTAATACAGCCACCTCTACACAGGGCACCTACCCCGGAATACAGCCACCTCTACACAGGGCACCTACCCCGGAATACAGCCACCTCTACACAGGGCACCTACCCCAGAATACAGCCACCTCTACACAGGGCACCTACCCCGGAATACAGCCACCTCTACACAGGGCACCTACCCCGGAATACAGCCACCTCTACACAGGGCACCTACCCCGGAATACAACCACCTCTACACAGGGCACCTACCCCGGAATACAGCCGCCTCTACACAGGGCACCTACCCCGGAATACAGCCACCTCTACACAGGGCACCTACCCCGGAATACAGCCACCTCTACACAGGGCACCTACCCCGGAATACAGCCACCTCTACACAGGGCACCTACCCCAGAATACAGCCACCTCTACACAGGGCACCTACCCCGGAATACAGCCACCTCTACACAGGGCACCTACCCCGGAATACAGCCACCTCTACACAGGGCACCTACCCCAGAATACAGCCACCTCTACACAGGGCACCTACCCCGGAATACAGCCACCTCTACACAGGGCACCTACCCCGGAATACAGCCACCTCTACACAGGGCACCTACCCCGGAATACAGCCACCTCTACACAGGGCACCTACCCCAGAATACAGCCACCTCTACACAGGGCACCTACCCCAGAATACAGCCACCTCTACACAGGGCACCTACCCCGGAATACAGCCACCTCTACACAGGGCACCTACCCCAGAATACAGCCACCTCTACACAGGGCACCTACCCCAGAATACAGCCACCTCTACACAGGGCACCTACCCCAGAATACAGCCACCTCTACACAGGGCACCTACCCCGGAATACAGCCACCTCTACACAGGGCACCTACCCCGGAATACAGCCACCTCTACACAGGGCACCTACCCCGGAATACAGCCACCTCTACACAGGGCACCTACCCCGGAATACAGCCACCTCTACACAGGGCACCTACCCCGGAATACCGCCACCTCTACACAGGGCACCTACCCCGTAATACAGCCACCTCTACACAGGGCACCTACCCCGGAATACAGCCACCTCTACACAGGGCACCTACCCCGGAATACAGCCACCTCTACACAGGGCACCTACCCCGGAATACAGCCACCTCTACACAGGGCACCTACCCCGGAATACAGCCACCTCTACACAGGGCACCTACCCCGGAATACAGCCACCTCTACACAGGGCACCTACCCCGGAATACAGCCACCTCTACACAGGGCACCTACCCCGGAATACAGCCACCTCTACACAGGGCACCTACCCCGGAATACAGCCACCTCTACACAGGGCACCTACCCCGGAATACAGCCACCTCTACACAGGGCACCTACCCCGGAATACAGCCACCTCTACACAGGGCACCTACCCCGGAATACAGCCACCTCTACACAGGGCACCTACCCCAGAATACAGCCACCTCTACACAGGGCACCTACCCCGGAATACAGCCACCTACCTCAGAATACAGCCACCTATACACAGGGCACTATATGTCACCTACCCCAGAATGCAGCCACCTATGCACAGGGCACCTACCCCAGAATACAGCCACCTATACACAGGGCACTATATGTCACCTACCCCAGAATACCGCCACCTATGCACAGGGCACTATATGTCACCTACCCCAGAATACCGCCACCTATGCACAGGTCACTATATGTCACCTACCCCAGAATACAGCCACCTATACACAGGTCACTATATGTCACCTACCCCAGAATACAGCCACCTATACACAGGGCACTATATGTCACCTACCCCAGAATACCGCCACCTATGCACAGGGCACTATATGTCACCTACCCCAAAATACCGCCACCTATACACAACTTCTCAACCTGTAGTCTTCCACACTTCATAGAATAAGACACAAGAACAACCACTTGCATAGAAATTGACTTATTAACTCAAAATCCCAAATAAGACAAGCAATTAATCCTTATAAATCATATAGTATCTAATGAAAATAGCCATTAATCTATAGAATAAAGCTTTAGCAGCAGCTGCGGCAGTGAATCCATAGAATGCCCATATACCATGGGATAAAACATAAGAATGACCACTAACCGAGAAAATGCCATATTAGCCACAGAGTACCCTAAGAGAACAACCACTAAACTACAGAACCCCATAAAACCTGTAATATCCTGTAACCATGTGCAGTTCCATATGGTTATAATATCCCATAAGGATTACCACTAACCCATAAGGTGCCATATAAAATATTATAATATCCCCTACGAGTAACCTGTAACCCATACAGGACCCTATAAGAATTACATCTAACCAATACAGTGCCATATAACACTTTTAATATCCCAAGAAGAGTCGCTAACCCATACAGTGTGTTACACCCCATAGAAAATTACATTGAACCTATAAAGTTCCCTAGACCCAACCACTACCCCACACAGTGTGCTCTACCCTATAGATTGTCATATGCTCCATATGGATAACCAGTAGCCCGTGTGTAAAGCCTATAGTAATGCTTTATGGTGCATGTGAGATGTTTCCTCTGTGGACATCTGTTACCATGTGCCGGTCTTCATGTATGTAAAGATTTAACCTGTTATATACAAGGGTGTATTATATATACTCTCCATCTGTGTATGCAACCCATCATCTGTGTGGTGCTTTGTACATACAAAACATAGAGTGCCCTATACGGGCAGCCCGTATGCAGGTGGCCTGTACGCGGGTGTCCCGTCCTCAGGCAGCCCGTGTGCAGGTGCCCCATACCCTGTGCGCAGGTGTCCCGTCCTCAGGCAGCCCGTGCGCAGGTGCCCCGTACCCTGTGCGCAGGTGTCCCGTCCTTAGGCAGCCCGTGTACAGGTGCCCCGTCCTCAGGTGTCCCGTCCTCAGGCAGCCCGTACGCAGGTGCTCCGTACCCTGTGCGCAGGTGTCCCGTCCTCAGGCAGCCCGTACGCAGGTGCTCCGTACCCTGTGCGCAGGTGTCCCGTCCTCAGGCAGCCCGTACGCAGGTGCTCCGTACCCTGTGCGCAGGTGTCCCGTCCTCAGGCAGCCCGTACGCAGGTGCTCCGTACCCTGTGCGCAGGTGTCCCGTCCTCAGGCAGCCCGTACGCAGGTGCTCCGTGTCCCGTCCTCAGGTGTCCCGTCCTCAGGTGTCCCGTCCTCAGGTGTCCCGTCCTCAGGTGTTCCGTACCCTGTGCACAGGTGTCCCGTCCTCAGGTGTCCCATCCTCAGGCAGCCCGTACGCAGGTGCTCCGTACCCTGTGCACAGGTGTCCCGTCCTCAGGTGTCCCGTCCTCAGGTGTCCCGTCCTCAGGTGTCCCGTCCTCAGGTGTCCCGTCCTCAGGTGTCCCGTCCTCAGGCGTCCCGTACGCAGGTGCTCCGTACCTTGTCCTCAGGTGTCCCGTCCTCAGGCAGCCCGTCCTCAGGCAGCCCGTACGCAGGTGCTCCGTACCCTGTGCGCAGGTGTCCCGTCCTCAGGCAGCCCGTACGCAGGTGCTCCGTGCCCTGTGCGCAGGTGTCCCGTCCGCAGGTGTCCCGTCCGCAGGTGTCCCGTCCGCAGGTGTCCCGTCCTCAGGCAGCCCGTACGCAGGTGCTCCGTACCCTGTGCACAGGTGTCCCGTCCTCAGGTGTCCCGTCCTCAGGCAGCCCGTAAGCAGGTGCTCCGTACCCTGTGCACAGGTGTCCCATCCTCAGGTGTCCCGTCCTCAGGCAGCCCGTACGCAGGTGCTCCGTACCTTGTCCTCAGGTGTCCCGTCCTCAGGCAGCCCGTCCTCAGGCAGCCCGTACGCAGGTGCTCCGTACCCTGTGCACAGGTGTCCCGTCCTCAGGTGTCCCGTCCTCAGGTGCCCCGTACCCTGTGCGCAGGTGTCCCGTCCTCAGGTGCCCCGTACCCTGTGCGCAGGTGCCCCGTACGCAGGCAGCCCGTATGCAGGTGCCCCGTACGCAGGCAGCCCGTATGCAGGTGCCCCGTACGCAGGCAGCCCATATGCAGGTGCCCCGTACGCAGGCAGCCCATATGCAGGTGCCCCATAAAGGCAGCCTATAACGTACAGTGCTACCTGTATAGCCAGGTGTTATGTACCCCATAGAATTCCTATAAAGCGCGCTGCACTGTACATACTTCAAAGGCAATCTTTACAGCATGTAATAAGTGACGGCGGCCATATATCTTCCCTCTGGCACCCGTGTGACTGCACGCAGCAGAGCCTGTGGCCCCCGTCTGACTGTAAAGATGGAATGACTCCCGCGCCTTCTTTGGCGAAGCTGTAATTACGTATTATGTCCGGGGACGGTGTCTCAGACCCAACCACTACCCCACACAGTGTGCTCTACCCTATAGATTGTCATATGCTCCATATGGATAACCAGTAGCCCGTGTGTAAAGCCTATAGTAATGCTTTATGGTGCATGTGAGATGTTTCCTCTGTGGACATCTGTTACCATGTGCCGGTCTTCATGTATGTAAAGATTTAACCTGTTATATACAAGGGTGTATTATATATACTCCATCTGTGTATGCAACCCATCATCTGTGTGGTGCTTTGTACATACAAAACATAGAGTGCCCTATACGGGCAGCCCGTACGCAGGTGCTCCGTACCCTGTGCACAGGTGTCCCATCCTCAGGTGTCCCGTCCTCAGGCAGCCCGTACGCAGGTGCTCCGTACCTTGTCCTCAGGCAGCCCGTACGCAGGTGCTCCGTACCCTGTGCACAGGTGTCCCGTCCTCAGGTGTCCCGTCCTCAGGTGCTCCGTACCCTGTGCGCAGGTGTCCCGTCCTCAGGTGCCCCGTACCCTGTGCGCAGGTGTCCCGTCCTCAGGCAGCCCGTACGCAGGTGCCCCGTACGCAGGCAGCCAATGCCCAGGTGCCCCGTACGCAGGCAGCCCATATGCAGGTGCCCCGTACGCAGGCAGCCCATATGCAGGTGCCCCATAAAGGCAGCCTATAACGTACAGTGCTACCTGTATAGCCAGGTGTTATGTACCCCATAGAATTCCTATAAAGCGCGCTGCACTGTACATACTTCAAAGGCAATCTTTACAGCATGTAATAAGTGACGGCGGCCATATATCTTCCCTCTGGCACCCGTGTGACTGCACGCAGCAGAGCCTGTGGCCCCCGTCTGACTGTAAAGATGGAATGACTCCCGCGCCTTCTTTGGCGAAGCTGTAATTACGTATTATGTCCGGGGACGGTGTCTCAGTATTGAATCTGTTAGGTCAGAACAGTTTGCTGTATCTTTTTGTGCCAGATTATCAGAACATCGGATTATTGGAACTATAAACAGGTTGGTTTCTGATGGTGTTTTTATTGTGTCTGAGTACAGAGTTCTCGGGGGCATTTTTAGGGTCTGAATTTGGTTTTAAGAGTCCGGGACTCTTTATGCCTTTTTAACGGTTGTATGTCTGCAGTAGCTTTTTCCCGTATGGAATCTGCAGAACTTCTTTTCTGTGGCGCAGATGAAAATGTGAGCAGGGTTTTACAGAAACCCCTCTCTTGCATGGGATACGGATCATCATCTAATCAGACGTTGATTTTGGTGGACGCAAGTTTGGCGCCTACGAACAGGACCTATTACTCCAGTATAAATCAGTCCGAAAATAGATCCTTTTTTTTTCCTCCCCCGTGAGTCGCTTATATTTACTTAAACCTCCCGGAATTTGATATTTTGACTAAGAAACGCGTCTGAGCGCGATACACAAATGCCCCTGTGTTCACCAGGAGCCCCCCGGCCCGGACTTCACCCACTGAATGCAGCTTTTCATCCTCAACCCATCAACGTGACTGCACCTTATATAGGGAGTCGAGCACTGGGCCGGTATAGACCGCGGGATTAACCCCTTAGGCTCTTGTGTATTTTGGCTTACAAGGGGTTAAGATCCCCCTCCGCTGCCTTTTTTTTTTGCTAAATTTGTCTTCCAGATTGTAGGTGTAATTATTTAACTTGTTGGAATCAATACAAGGATTGTTGTGTGTCCCCAGGGTGGGAAGCGTTTACAAGAGCCAGGAATTTTGACACTGTTTAGAGAGTGAGAGTTTAGCAGTGTACTTGGCTGCAATTAATGTGCACCTCTGGGCTGTTTGTGCAACGCGTTTGTAAGTCGAGACGCCCTTTGACACGCGCATCGTAGGGTGCATCGGTGGAGACGGTGGCGTGGTCGCATGTGCGGACTGGGGGGGTGTTTAGATTGCAAGCATTTGTGGCCAGGGCGATGTCATCAGTAATAATTAATTAAAAAAAAAAAACCAAAAAAAGATTATAAGTGCTGCTAATAGGAGGAAGAATAACCGCACCCTCAAAAGGATTTTCAGAAATTGAGTGTCAGCTCTTGGAATCACCATTAATGCAGAAAAAAAAAAGCAACGAAAACGAATAATACGAGAAGATTGTCAATAATAGTTTGCGGTATAATTGAAGCGCTTTTACCATGTTTTTGGAAACGAAAACCGCTTGTATTATTATTATTACTACACCCGTGTACGAAAAGGATATTGTTTAGTCATTCCATCACCTAGATTGTAAGCTCTTGGGTTTAGAGATAAGGTATTTCCTCTTAACTAGTAGCTGATTTTTGTCCACCCTATAGTCCCATGCCTCAGGAACAAAAAAATGCTTTTTATTTTATTTTGTACTTTTTTTGCTATGTTGTACAGCACTACAGGTTATGGCGGCGCTATGTTAATATTATTATTAATTAATAGTATTAATACTAAGAGTTGGTCATTAGGATTCTGTATTTAGTGTGGTTAGTTTACTGACTATTGGTTCATTTTTTGGCATGTAGCTTGTAATTACAAGTGTTTTATGCACTTTTGTACATTATAGGGTCCTAGAAATTGCATTTTTTTTTTTTTTTTTGTATACAGTATATACTCGAGTATAAGCCGAGAGGGGGGGGACTTTCAGCCCCAAAAAAACAGGCTGAAAATCTCGGCTTATACTCGAGAATATACGGTAATTCCAGTGGGTTTTTTTTTTTTGTTAATTATTTTACAAAGATAATTTTTTTTTTTTTAAATAAGATTGAAGACCTGTAACTGGAAAATATTTATTTTTATTTCATATTATTAAATTGAATATTTTAAATTATTTAATTTTATTAAATATGGGAAATATTTAATTCTATTTTTTATTTTTTTTTAATATTTTAGGCATTTGAAAGATTTTTTTCCACCAGCGCTCCCAACATGGAATTCCAGTTTACTTTCCTTATTGTTGGACTTATTGCATTTTGCGACTCCGCGAGAGGTAAGATTGATGGCTGTAGATATGTCGGGCGTAATGCATGAGAAAAAAAAAAAAACGGACCGGTAGAGAGTGTCAACTTCTAACAGCCAATCAGATGGCAGCATTTATTCTTCCGTTGCTGGTTAAAAAAAAAAGTACGTTGATCGGTCACTATAGGTCTGTAGACGATATTTGCATATTTGTCTGCATATGGGTTTACTTTGACTACCAATGAGCTTTATTTCTGGTGGTTTCCTTTAAAAATATTTGCGACACTTTTGGGGTTTTGTTTGAGTCTTGTTCTTTGCTTTGAGTCTAAGTTTTGGTAAAGTCACATTTGTCATGTGTAAAACAATGAAAAAAAATCCCAATTTTCGATATTGCCTTGAGATTAGTGATATATTTTTTTTTTTTTTTTTTTTTTTTTTTTTTTTTTTATTCTGAATGTTTTTGTTCACTGACAGCAGGCGGAGATCCTAAAAAAAATAAAAATCAAGTTGGATGACTTCTTGTTATGTGATGAATGAGTTTTTCAAGCAGAAAGGAGGAGTTTATGGTATTCCTTTTTAGCTTTCCTGACAAAGTTTTTAAAAAGTTTTTTTTTTTTTTTAAGTTCTTGTTTTTTTTTGGGGGGGTGTGCATTCTATCCAGTAACTGCCTTAAAAGTCGCTTAAAAAAATATTGAAACAGTAATTCTTTTCATTGTAATGGTAATTCACTTTGTCATTCTTAGGAGTTTTTTTTAAAACATTTTTTCCCAAAAAAATGATAAAGAAAAGTGAAAACCTAGGAGAGCAGCTGGAATAAAATAAGGGCAAAAAAACCGGACACTTATGACCTTGTAAGTTTTAATGGGACGTCATCATTATTGGAAATTGTTGCATAAACAGTAATAAAAAAACAAACAAAAATGAGTAGCTGTTAGGAAATGTTATCACTTGTGATTACAGAAATGCCCCTTTTAAATGGGTCTTTAAGCCGTAAAGATGGTAGAAGATAATGGTCCCACTAATGGATGCATCAGAAGGAGCTTTTAATCCCCTTTTGCTTTTCCTGAGGGAAAAGCAAACAAACAATCTCGTCCCCCCCCCAAGTGTGAATTGTGACGGCTCCTGTGGTGCGGCACCTTTGTTATCACTGTGGCAGGATAACGGCAGCTGCTGAAGAGATCACTTGGTTATCATGGAGGAAGCCAGACACTAAGTGCTTTATGACCTTTTATGAGAGTAGATTGTAGGTTTTTGGGATGTGATAATGGCTGATCCCATATACAGAAGTTTCTGTACAGAGGCAGATGAGTTTTGAGTCAGGACACCGGCGGTCGGTCCGGACAGACCGTCATTCACGCACACGGTGATCCGCTCAATTTCTGCTCTAAAAGTTAGTGATGAGCGCGCATGCTCGGATAAGATGTCATCCGGCCATGGTCAGGTGCTAACCGAGTGTGTTTGGTGTGCTCAGGGAAAAATGCTTGAGTCGCCACGGCTGTTTGACAGGCACAGCACGTGCAGGGTTTACCTAACAAACGTGTGTTGGGGCTGTGGAGTCGGTAAGTCAAACCTCCGACTCAGACTCCGCAATTTCCATGACTCTATGACTCTCGACTCCACAGCCCCGGAACAGATGCGCGACATGCAGCTGTGGGGACTCGAAACGTATTTTTTGGGCAAGCTGAAAATACTTGATTAGGACACGAGCATCCTCAGTTGACGCCTTAGCTGAGCATGCTCGCTGCTCAGTAGTGCTTGGATATGCTCCCAGTATCGCGGGTGCTCGAGTGACATGTTTGGGTCCCAGTGTTTTGCGGCTGTTAGACAGCCATAAAACATGCGGCGATTGCCCGTGTATGTCAGGCAATCCACTCATGTTTTGTGGTTGTCTAACAGCCGCGAAACATGCGTCCCTGGGAACTTGAACATGTCACTCGAGCCCCCGCAATACTTGGTGTATACCCTAGCAAACTCAAATAAAGATTACTTGCGCTCATCACCAGTTTTTGGAGTGGAAACTCCAAGGGGGCAATTCATCAAAGGTTCTCAGAAGATTTCTATCGAAAAGTTTTGAAATGTCATAAAAAAAAAAATGCAACTCCATTCTTGCCCCAGCTTCGGCAAAGTGGTGTGTGGCGACCCCCCCCCCCCCCCCCCCGCTAGTCAAATTTATGGCGAATGTTGGGGTCCACTACTCCACAAATCTTACACCAGCAGAGTCAGCAGTGAGATTTTTGGTGAGGCGCACATAGCGGTGCACGCCACTACGTGTCGTCTCGACTGATTCATTAAGGCTATGTGCACACGCTGCGGATTCACCTGCAGGTTTTTCCGCGCGGATCCGCAGGTAAAGTGACCTGTGGTTTCACACCTCTATGTTAAAGGTGTGAAACCGCTGCGGAATCCGCTCAAACAATTGACATGATGCGGTTTGTAAACCGCAGAAAAAAACGCAGCGTGAGCACAGCGGATTTGAAATGCCATAGGCTAACAAGGTACTGAATCATAGAATCGTAGAGTTGGAAGGGACCTCCTGGGCCATCTGGTCCAACCCCCTGCTCAAAGCAGGATTCGCTAAATCATCCTAGTCAGATGTCTGTCCAGCCTCTGAAGACTTCCATTGAAGGCGAACTCACCACTTCTCGTGGCAGCCTGTTCCACTCATTGATCACTCTGTCAAAAAGTTTTTTCTAATATCTAATCTGTGTCTCCACCCATTCAGCTTCATCCCATTGCTTCTAGTCTTTCCTTGTGCAAATGAGAATAAAGTTGATCCTTCTACAATGTGACAGCCCTTGAGATATTTGTAGACAGCTATTAAGTCTCCTCTCAGTCTTCTCTTTTGCAAACTAAACATTCCCAAATCATGCAACCTTTCCTCATAAGACAGGGTTTGCAGACCGGTCACCATTCTGGTCGCTCTTTTCTGAACTTGCTCCAGTTTGTTGATGTCTTTTTTAAAATGTGGTGCCCAAAACTGGACACAATATTCCAGATGAGGTCTGACCAAAGAGTAGTAGAGGGAAATAATGACTTCACATGATCTAGACCAGTGGTCCCCAACCTTTTTTGCACCAGGGACCGGTTTCAAGCAAGACCATTCTTCCATGGCCCGGCAGGGCGGGGATGGAGGTGTGGCAGGGGCGGGGCTTTGGTTATAAGGGGGCGGGGCTATGGACGCGGTTGTAGTGTAGCAGTGCATACTTATAATTAAATAACATTTATAATGTGACTCAACTCACCATAGGTTTTGAATAAGTGCTCCATCACTCCCTTCTCCCCATCATTGCCTTCACCCCATCACTCCCCTCTCCCCATCATTGTCTTCACCCCATCACTGCCATCTCTCCATCATTGCCTTCACCCCATCACTCCCTTCTCCCCATCATTGCCTTCACCCCATCACTCCCTTCTCCCCATCATTGTCTTCACCCCATCACTCCCCTCTCCCCATCATTGCCTTCACCCCATCACTGCCATCTCTTCATCATTGCCTTCACCCCATCACTGCTGTCTCCCCATCATTGCCTTCACCCCATCACTCCCCTCTCCCCATCATTGTCTTCACCCCATCACTCCCCTCTCCCCATCATTGCCTTCACCCCATCACTGCCATCTCTTCATCATTGCCTTCACCCCATCACTCCCTTCTCCCCATCATTGCCTTCACCCCATCACTCCCTTCTCTCCATCATTGCCTTCACCCCATCACTCCCCTCTCTCCATCATTGCCTTCACCCCATCACTCCCCTCTCCCCATCATTGCCTTCACCCCATCACTCCCCTCTCCCCATCATTGCCTGCACCCCATCACGGTCTTCTCCTCATGTCCCCATCTCCTCCAGGGCCAGGCTACACAAACACAGACAGACAGACAGACAGACAGACAGACAGACAGACAGACAGACAGACAGACACATTATACATATACACACAGACACCACCTCTCACCTGGCCGCCGCCCGCGTTTCCTCGCTCTGACACAGCAGCGGCCGCGCTCCTCTCTGTGTCAGTCAGAGACAGGAAGCGCAGGCGGCGGCCAGGAAGCTGGACGGGTCCTTGCAGCTCCGCTCCTGCTATTCCCTCTTGCAGGCAGCGGAGCTGCTTGGATTGCTCCCTGGCCGCCGCTACACACGCCGCTAAGAACTGCTGCGCACCGCCCCAGCCCCCGCTACGCCACTGACCGCCCCTGGCTCCCCTTGTGTCCGCGGACCATCAAGGGCACTGCAGCGGCCCGGTGCTGGGCCGCGGACTGGCGGTTGGGGACCCCTGATCTAGACTGTATGCTTCTGTTAATACATCCTAGAATTGCATTTGCCTTTTTTGCTGCTGCATCACACTGTTGACTCATATTCAGTCTGTGATCTATTAGTATACCATGTATACTAATGTACTGTACCATGTCTGCGGAACTGCTGCGTTTCCGCAGGGCCAAAACCGCTGCGGAAACGCAGCAGAATCCGCAACGTGTGCACATAGCCTTAGCCGGCAATTTTTTGAAAAAAAACGGATCCGGCAATGGATGCCGCCGGATTCTTTTTTTTCTCATAGACTTGTATTTTAGAGACGGATGGCCTCACGTTTCATCCGTCGTTTGCCGCATCCGTCGGAAATTTTGTGTCCGGCGGCCGGAGATGACGGACAAAGTAACGTTTTTTGTCTCCATCGAAAAGTCGGACAGCAACGGATCCGGCGCCGTCCGTCGTTTGCTAGAATGGAAGCCTATGGTCGCCGGATTCGTCGCTGTCCGTCAAATGACGGAATCCAGCGACGGATTCCGTTTTTTTTTTAACTGCGCATGCTCCAATTATTACCAGGTAGGGCAGTCGGATCCGATGAAAAAACAGAACCGTCGCATCAGTTTTTCACAATCTGCGACGGATCCGTCGAGCCGATGGATTGTGACTAACGCCAAAAAGCTGATATGTGAAAGGGGCCTTGAGGCATGTGCTTCTTAATGAATCAGGAGCGTCCGCTCCATCATGCCATTGAAAGCAATGGGTGATGGAAAAAAAAAATGCTGATAAAATGCTGCAAAAAGGTATCAGGTTTTGCAGTGTTTTTAATGGGGGGAAAAAAAAGCAAGTACATCATTATATGAAGCCCATTTTTTTTGGTGATTTTTGCCAGGTTTGCCATCTTGCCTTGATCACCTGAGATGGCATTTGGGATTAGTACAGTTCAGTTAAATTAGAGATGCGTACAAAGTAAACATTGGCCAACAAAGGTGTGAGATTGAATAATGCCTGTGGCTGATCGAGGTGTGAGATTGGACATAGCTGTGGCTGACCAAGGTGTGAGATTGGACATTGCTGGTGGCTGATTGAGGTGAGATTGGACAATGCCTGTGGCTGATCGAGGTGTGAGATTGGACATAGCTGGTGGCTGACCAAGGTGTGAGATTGGACATTGCTGGTGGCTGAGGTGAGATTGGACAATGCCTGTGGCTGATCGAGGTGTGAGATTAGACATTGCTGGTGGCTGACCAAGGTGTGAGATTGGACATTGCTGGTGGCTGATTGAGGTGAGATTGGACATTGCTGGTGGCTGATTGAGGTGAGATTGGACATTGCTGGTGGCTGATTGAGGTGAGATTGGACATTGCTGGTGGCTGATTGAGGTGAGATTGGACATTGGTGGCTGATTGAGGTGAGATTGGACATTGCTGGTGGCTGATTGAGGTGAGATTGGACATTGCTGGTGGCTGATTGAGGTGAGATTGGACATTGCTGGTGGCTGATTGAGGTGAGATTGGACAATGCCTGTGGCTGATCGAGGTGTGAGATTGGACAATGCTGGTGGCTGACTGAGGTGTGAGATTGGTCAGCCATTGAGTTGCTCAGGTGTTGTCCAAAGTGTGAAAGTTAAACAGTGTCCTACAGACTCGATGCACTGCTAGTGTCTAAAGGGCATGTCACACTAAGCGATATCGCTAGCAATATCGCTATAACTTGTGACGTTATAGCGATATTGCTAGCGATATCGCGGTGTCTGATACTTACCTACGACCCGCTCCCCCGCTGGTTATCGCTGATCGCGCGAGAACGTCCTGGACCGTTTCTCGTCGTCAGCTTCCTGCTGTGACGACGAGCGACACGTGGAGCCGGGCGGGAGGACGCAGGATCGCTGTGTCTGACAGGTAAGTAGCGATCCCCGTCTCCAGCGATCTCGCTGGTGAGATCTGCCTGTGTGGCAGCTCACCGCGTCATATCGCTGGTCGGGATCGCTGGTACATCGCCAAGTGTGACAGTACCTTTTAGGTATTTTATTCCAGACCAATTCCCCTCCCTCATCTGTTACATTTGTATGTGTATTTTTTTGCATGAACATATGTCTGGTATTGGTGACCTGTGTTCATGCTTCTGTGGTGGAAGCAAAGCTAAACTTTGGGATTCTGAAAAACACAGGAAAAAACATAGCAAAAACCGCACCAAAACGTGTGTTTTTGATGCAGCTTCTTTTCCGCTAACAAGTCCAGGTTTTGCTGCAGAAAAAAAAACCACAGCAATAATGCGTAGTGTGAACTTAGCCTTTTAGGCTAGTTTCACACTTGCTTTTTTTTGCAGCGCGTTTTTCCCGCAAAAAAACGCATTGAAAAAACGCATACAAAAGCATACAACTGCTGCGTTTTTTTTCAAGCATTTTTATGAGCATGCATGAGAAAAACGCAGCGTTTTTATGCGTTTTTATGCGTTTTTATGCGTTTTTGGTTTTTTCCAACATTAGGTGGCCCCTCACACTAACCCAAACCATGACTTTACTAACCCTAACCCTGACCCTAACCCTTAACCAAACCATACTTAACCCTAACCCTGACCCTAACCCTTAACCAAACCATACTTAACCCTAACCCTTAACCAAACCATACTTAACCCTAACCCAAACCCTAACTGACCTTAACCCTGACCCTGACCCTGACCCTTAACCAAACCATACTTAACCCTAACCCTGACCCTGACCCTAACCCTTAACCAAACCATACTTAACCCTAACCCTGACCCTAACCCTTAACCAAACCATACTTAACCCTAACCCTGACCCTAACCCTTAACCAAACCATACTTAACCCTAACCCTGACCCTAACCCTTAACCAAACCATACTTAACCCTAACCCCAACCCTAACCCTGACCCTAACCCTAACCCTAAACCCCCTTAACTAACCCTAACTCTAACCCAAACCCCTAAATTCCATGGTTAACAAAAAAAAAACGCATGTACAAAAAAACGCATACATGAGCATGCCAGTGCGCACGTATGCGCATCCATAGGCTATAATGGCCATTTTTAGCGCAAAACGTGCGCATACGTGCGCATGCGCTTTTTTGCAGGGCCAAAAAATGCAACATGCTGCGTCTGGAAAATACAAACGCACACCCCAAAAAAACGCAGCGCATGAAAATCGCATACGTGCGCTTACCAGCGCGCAGGTATGCGCACCCATGTTAAATATAGGGGAAAAAACGCATGCGCACGTATGCGTTTTTTTCCAGCGCAAAAAAACGCAAATGTGAAACCAGCCTTAGTTGTTGCTGCGCATTTGCTGCTTTTTTATTGTCTCTTGTGGATGCTGATAAAGTTTAGTGCCACCACATCTTCCTCTGGTTTTTTGCTATGTTTTTGCACTTATTGCTTTCTATGGGAGAAAAAAACGCTGCAAAAATGCTGAAAGTGACCCACTGCAGTATTCAAAAACGCAGCAGTTTTCCAATTCAATCAGGGAAAAGAAAACAAACAATGTGTGTGCATGAGATTTCTGAAATCTCATAGCTTTTGCTGGTACCTTAAAAAGCAGCTGAAAATTTCCTTAAAAAAACGCAGCAAAAACTGCAACGTGTGAACAAAGCGTAAAACAGATTCTGACATTGAAATGCAGTGGTTTTTGGTGCTGATTGGCTCTAAAAAAAAAAAAAAAAAAAAAAGTCTTTGAAACTTCTGTGTGAACCAAGCCTTAACGGATTACATCCCCCCCCCCCCCCCCCCCCCCCGTCTGAGTTTTTCGGTGTCGGGCCCCCTGCCCCCACCCGCTGTGTTGGCTTCCTCACAACCTGCACTTGATCCTTTAACGGGGTGGATCACTTAAGCGTAGAAAAGTGTGAAACTACACAGATTTCTAGTCAAAGCCGGAGAGGGAAGGGGGGATGGACGGGTGCAGGAATAGCACGCAGCACATCTGGCTTAATTTTCATGTTCCATTATTGCGCTGCAAATTTCTCCATAATTTGTATTTCATTTCCTGATCTGCGAGTTCTCGGTGAAGGCACTCCTCCTCCTGTCGGCCATGCTGGAATTCCTGTCGTTTTACACTCGTTCACATCTATCCACTTATGTAGCAGGTGTCGATAGCCCCGGGCTCGGCCGCTGGTGGTGCGCTACCTGTGCCGTCACTCCGTGCTGCCCCTAGCGGGTGTAATAATGAGGCCGGGGGCTTTCTGGATTACAGCAGTGACATATTTGTGCTAAGACCCCATCGCGGGAACATGGCGGCGCCTGGTACAGTAGTAATGTGACTTTACCTCAGGATGTCGCTCACAAAGGAGCTTTTGTTGGCTCGGTGGAACCTAGAATTTATTCAGTGAGCTCCTGTTTAAGTGTTTTTTTTTTTTTTGTTTTTTTTTCTGAGCAATATTTTTGAAGCCTGGGTGACACATGCTATTGGCTTCTTTTTTTTTTATTTATTTTTTAATAACTTTGTTCTCCTGTTGCTTCAAGAGCCCAAACATTCTATATTTTATACTTGTCATGGGGGAAAAAAGAATGGTGATGAGCAATGGTGGTCAGATTAGGTGTTATCTGAGCATGCTCAAATGCTATGTGCTGTGTTCGAGTCCCCGCAGTTGTTCGACAGATGCAATACATGCAGGGATTCCCTGTTGGTTAGGCAAATGTGACATGACATGCAGCCATGGGGTCTTGGGGTCTCGAACATATTTTTCGAGCACCTGGAAGACCTCGGTTAGCACCCGAGCATGCTCAGATAACACCTTATCCCAGTACGTTCGCTCATCACGAACGACGAGCCCTGAAAAACATGAAAATAAATACCAAGCATTGTGAAGTGGCGACAGTGAGATTATGGTTGGTGATGCCAAACTTTTTTAAAATTTTTTTATTTATGGTTACAAAAAGTTCAGAAATTAATTTAAAAAAATTGTTTTGTCGCCCTTTTTAATCTTTCTATTGATGGAGCCGTGTTACAGTTCTATTTTTTTGGTATGTACGATGTTTTGATGGCTTTTTGTTGCTTTGTTTGGCGGAAAAGTAGAATAGAAACCCTTCACCACTTCAGTTTTTATCATCCACTCCTGGTTTTGGTTTCCAAATACTGAGGTAAAAATACTGAATGTGTGAACGTGGCCTAAATCGTGCGCAGTGATCTGTCTTTGTTGCCCATAGCAACCAATCGGAGTGCAGCTTTCATTTCTTAAACAGCTCTGGTGAAATGAAAGCTTGGCTGCGATTGGTTGTTATGGGCAACAGAGACAGATCAATGCACACAATTAGGCCACGCTCACACGATCAGTAAATAAATATTATTCTTATTATATATACAATTCTATACATATTATTTTTATTATATAATTCTATATATTTATTGTATTATATAGTGTGTGTGTGTGTGTGTGTATATATATATATATATATATATATATATATATATATATATATATATATATATATATATATATATAATATATTTTTTTTTTTTTTTTTTTTTTTCTGATATATTAAAAATTATATAGTTATATAATAAAAATAATAAATATAATAAGAATAAAAAATATATATATAATAACTATAATTATTATTTTTCCTTCTTTAAACACAGAAGTAACAGCTTGTAGGAAATATATCGATCTGCTCATTGATCAATATTGGATCACTCGCTCTGTTAATTTGTTAATGGAAACTATTTTTAGAATATTTCAGAAATCCATTTATATATTTTTTTTTTTATTAATGAGACTTGGTCTGATGTTCTCTGTCATTAACATGCTGAAGACTTTTGCTCTTAGTTTTGTAAATACAGGCTCGGTGGCCATGATTACAGGCGGCTGACGCCAGGCGGTGTCGAGTGCGGTTAGGGAACCTCCGTCTATTCTGGAGCCGAGCTTTGGACGGGTGAATTGCCCAATACTCAACAAAGACAATATTGTGTTTTAATGTCATTTTGTGTTTTCCAAATCATTTAATCATACCCTCGGGGTATGTTCAGCCTGCGAATTTTTCCAGTGGTCAAAATATCCGTTTTTCAAGCAGAAGACACTTCAGGAATCGCTCCTTTAGTCTGTAGTGTGTGGTTTTTTTTTTTTGGTTTTTTTTTTTAGCATTTTTGGGCCATTTTTCAGTTTTTTTTTTTTTTTTTTTTAATCCAGTAAACAATGACATCATCTAGCGTATTTTGATGCAAAGACACTGACAAAATGCTCGTACTGATGCGTCATCCAGGCGCCATTGTTGCTTTCACAGTGTGAAGTATGGAGGATTTTCAGAGCAGAAACTACAAGGACGTCACATTAATTCTTTTCAACACTTGGCGTCCTTTTTTTTTTTTTTTTTTTTTTTTTTTCCCATAGAAATTAATAGGACCGTTCTTTAGATTGTTTTATCGTTTTTTCTCAGCCATTCTTATTTCAGAGCAGCTCCCCTCAAAAAATTGGCAAAGAAAGACAGTGTGAGCATACCTTATAATATGCCAAGCTGATCATCTGATCGAACCCCTCTAGTGGCTCTAGGACTTTACATTTCCTCTGTAGTGGCCACTAGAGGTGAAATGTAGTATTGCACTTTAAATAGCAGCTCGTGGAATATATGGATGGATTGGCTTCTATGTCTGTGAGATGTGAATGAAGAAAAATGTATCTGGTCACTGACCATCAGTACAAGAGCAGGGAAGGATATATGGAGCGCTGGGCCGCGGAGCTCACACTCTGCAGCAGTACGGCCAATATAGGGCAGATGTGTTGTGACACGAGCTAAGCCGCATCAGCCATAATTACAGCTTTCTCCATGGGTGGCGAGAACTTGCCCTCATTGTTCTGTGAGTGGAGTTTCTCAGAATGCCGGCGTACCCTGTAAGCGGTGCTGCTCCACTAGGTTATGGGGGTACTCCTGTAGGTACTGGTGAATCTCATAGGGGGGACTGGTACTGGTTACAGCTGAGGATTACAGGGGACAGATTTGGGTCTGTGCCCGGCCCCCTGCGCTGGTGACACCGGATATACAGAAGACGCTCTGTTCTGCAGCCTCCATAATCTTATAACCTGGCTCCTAGTATTCATTTTAGCAGCCGCTCAGGACCCCGGGGGTCACCGTGCGCTCCCCCAGCTCTGTAATGAGGGCACACAGGACTCAGGGAAAGCAGAGATTCTACTCCAAGAAACTAGATTTTTTTTTTCCCCTATTTAATAAATCATGCATCAAACATCTTTCTTTCTATCCTTCTTTGTTTCCATACATCACACTTTCTTTCTTTCATTTTCTTTCCATCCGTCGTACTTCTTTCTTTCTTCTCATCCGTCATACATTTTTATTTATTTATTTTTTTTCTTTCTTTCTTTCTTTCTTTCTTTCTTTCTTTCTTTCTTTCTTTCTTTCTTTCTTTCTTTCTTTCTTTCCATCCGTTGTACTTGTTTCTATCTTCTCATCCATCCATCGTACATCCTTCTTTCTTTCCTTCTTTCTTTCCTTCTTTCTTTCCTTCTTTCTTTCCTTCTTTCTTTCCTTCTTTCTTTCCTTCTTTCTTTCCTTCTTTCTTTCCTTCTTTCTTTCCTTCTTTCTTTCCTTCTTTCTTTCCTTCTTTCTTTCCTTCTTTCTGCCTTTCTATACGTCGTACTTCTTTCTTTCTTTGGCCGGGGTCACACTAACCTGCGCAAAATACGGTCCGTAGTTTACATGCGTAATACGGATGAATGACCCCTAAATAGTGCTCCGTATGTCATCCGTAATCAAGGTGCGGTCGCGTATTTTGCGCATGTCTGCATCCGTATGGCGAGATTTTCTCGCAGGCTTGCAAAATGGACATATAATGGAGCCCTATGACAGGGTTTCTAACAGAAACCAAAGAATAGATATAGACACATAGAATGCGCATATATATATATATATAATATGTATGTATGTATTTTATGTGTATATATCTATTCTTTCGTTTCTTTATTAAACCTGTCAGTGTGAGTTTACTGTATCGTGCACTGAATTGCCGGCTTTGCTAAAAGACACCGGGTGCGTATTTCTCGCAGGTCACACGTGTGGTCCGTGTGTAATGCGTATTTTTTGCGCTCCCATAGACTTGCATTGGCGTAGTACGGGCGTAGTACGCTGACAATCGCAGCATGCTGCGAGTGGCACAGAGCGTAGAATGCGGATGAGAAATATACGGCTGGTGCGAGGGACCCCATAGAGAATCATTGGTCCGTGTGTAATGTGTGCTTTTAGCGCCTCTCACTCGTCCGTATTCCTCGCCAGTGTGACCCCGGCCTTTCTGTTTTTGTTTGTCTTTCTTTCTGTCTTTCTTTCCATCGTACTTCTTTGTTTTTTTCTGTCTTTTTTTTTCATTCATCAAACTTCTTTCTTTCCATTCTATGTACTTTTTTCTTTCCATCATTCTTTCTCTTTCTTTCTGTCTTCTTTCTGTTTTTATCTTGCTTTTTATTTCTTTCTTTCCATCTGTCGTACTTCTTTCTTTCTTTCTTTCTTCTCATCCATCATACATCTTTATGTCTTTCCATCCATTGTACTTCTTTCCGTCTTTCTTTCTGTCTTTCTTTACCTACGTCGTACTTCTTCTTTCTTTTTCTTTCCATCCATCGTACTTTTCTTTCTTTCCGTCCGTCGTTTTCTTTCTTTTTCTTTCTTTCTTTCTTTCTTTCTTTCTTTCTTTCTTTCTTTCTTTCTTTCCATCTGTCGTACTTCTTTCTTTCTTTTTCTTTCCATCCTTCATACTTCTTTCTTTTCGTCTGCCTTCTTTCTTTTCCATGTGTCATACTTCTTTCTTTCTTTCTTTCTTTCCATCCGTTGTACTTCTTTCTTTCTTTCTTTCTTTCTTTTTTTCTTTCTTTCTTTCTTTCTTTTTTTCTTTCTTTACATCCATTGATCAAACTTTTTTCTCTTTTTCTTTCCATCCGTCATACTTCTTCTCATCCATAATATTTCTTGCCATCCTTCATACTTCTTTCTTTTCATCTGCCTTACATCTTTCTCTTTTCCATCCGTCGTACTTCTTTCTTTCTTTCCATCCATCCATCGTACTTCATTCTGTCTTTCTTTTTCTTTCCATCCGTCATATTTCTTTCTTCTCATCCATAATAATTATTTCTTTCCATCTGCCTTCTTTCTTTCTTTTCCATCAGTCGTACTTCTGTCTTTCTTTCCATCTGTCATGCTTCTTTGTTTCTTTCCATCCGTCATACTTCTTTCTTATCCATAATACTTCTTTCTTTCTTTCTTTCTTTCTTTCTTTCTTTCTTTCTTTCTTTCTTTCTTTCTTTCTTTCTTTCTTTCTTTCCATCCGTCATACTTACTTCTTTCTTATCCATAATACTTCTTTCTTTCTTTTCATCCGTCGTACTTTTTTCTTTTTCTTTCTTTCTTTTTCTTTCCATCCTTCATACTTTTCTTTTCGTCTGCCTTACTACTTTCTTTCTTTTCCATGCGTCGTACTTCTTTCTTTTCATCCTTCATACTTCTTTCTTTCTTTCCATCTGTTGTACTTCTTTTCTTCTTTCTTTCCATCCGTCGTACTTTCTTTCTTTCCATCCGTTATACTACTTTTTCTTTCCGTTCATCCATCGTACTTCTTTCTGTCTTTCTTTTTCTTTCCATCTGTCATACTTTTCTTTCTTTTCATCCGTTGTATTTTTCTTTCTTTCTTTTTCTTTTCCTTTTCTTTTTCTTTTTCTTTTTCCTTTCTTTTCTTTCTTTCCATCTGACCTATGTCTAGGCCCCCATACACTGACTAAAGCCGTCCTACCTGCAGATATTGCTGGGTTGGTTGACAGTCCTATGTGTATGGGGGTCTCTGGATTGTTTCGCGGTTGATGTCAGGGATGAGAAGGATCCGGCCTGTGTCATTTCAGCACTGTCTTTATGCTCTCCACAAGATAAGCGGTATCAGAGGAGTCTGACAATGGCTCCATCACAGAGTGCACGGGAGTGTCTGACTGAGCAGAACCTTCCTGTATACGGGGAAGATGAATGACAAAGCTGTCAGCCGAATGATCATTCTTATCCAATGGCTTTAAAGTGTTTTTTTAACCCTTCCCGTCTGCTGTAGCTTGTGTTAGGAATATAAACTTTGCTTCTCCCACCCTACCTGGGTCCAGGGCTGAGTCTCTGCAGCTGCTCCCGATGCCTGTCATCGCCTGGACTTCTGTACGTCTCTTCAATAACTTGATTTTCGAAACCAGGTAGCTGATGTACCAAGGGAAATTTTTGGAAATTCTTCTTCCCTGGTTCTTGTCAACGTCAGATTGACTCTTGGAGGTTACATTTATCTGTCCACCTCCATCTTTGAGCCCTTGTTTGTGTCTGCGAGACACTGCTTGCTTAACGCAAATGCCAGGAAATTCCGAAAAAAAAAAAAACCAAAAAGAAAAACCTTTCCTGTTCCAATCACTCTTTTTAATCTCTGACATGCCATAATGCAGGTATGTATAATAAATCTACATTTCACTTTTTAAGACGCTGGTTGTAACTATATTTTCAAACCTGTCGAAAGAAATAAAAACACGTCTGGGTTTCTTAATTTGGAAAAGCCTGCCATCTTTCCCCCCCCAGTGTTTATTAAGAGTGGATTTCAGAAGAGATGTTTAGTTTTCCAGCGACAAGAAAAACCTGTGACCACATTATGTGGAGGCACGTTGTAGATAAATGCAGCCGGTAATTAGCCGGTAATTTGGGGCGCGAGACGTTTCGTATGAGGCCTTTACTAAAATGGAGCCTTTGAAATCACACAATATTCATTTTTTTTGGACAATTTCTGGCAATACATTTAGGGATCTGTCAGATGACGTCTGGCTCTACAAATGGATTTATCAAAATCTTTACATTAAATTTTTTAAACCGGATTTTTTTTTTTTTTGGGTGGAAGAGAAGGGGTAGATCGAGGGTTAGGATTTTTTTTTTTACCAATTTTTGCCATTCAGTAGTGATGTGCACTAGAGCAAAATCCTTGCATTTGCTTACCTGTGGGTAAAAAAAAAAATATGTAAAGGAAGTCGTACGAGCAGAACCAAAGCTCCATCTATAGATGGCAGTGTTTGGGGTTTTTTGCTTCTCATCAGGACAAGGTACTGGTTGGCTGAATGAAATGTCTAAAAGCATCTCAGGGAAAGTACAATCTCTCATTGTTGCAACCCAACTATGTATAGAGAAATATTTTCAAGGAAATAATCCGTAAAGGGAAATTAAGCAAAGCTACCCTACCCCCCTCTTATTCAGCCAACCCAGTGCCCTGCTTTGTACTGATGAATGGCAAAAAGCACTGCTATCAACAGACGGGTCTCTTGTTTGGCTGGTATGAGTTGGTTTCCGTTTTGTCCCATGAAGCATTGCCTTGAAAATCAGTCTCTCTACATAGTTGGGTTTCTTCATTGACAGCCAGTACTACTAATCTCAAGATTCTATAAAGGAGGTAATTCAATAACGGTCAACGTTGTGAGTTTTCGATGAAAAGCATGCACTAAGGAGTAAGCTTAGCCAACAATGGTGTAAAAATTCCCATACATAGTAGAATGTTGATGAAAATGGAAGTTTTTTCAAGCATAATGAAAGTTTGTGGGGTGAGTTTTTGATGAAAAACATGCACTGTGCGTGGATCTAGAAGGCCAAGCTTGGTCACCACTGGTCTAAAGATGCCCACAAATAGTTTTTGAAGCATAACGAATGTTTGTGGGGTTAGTTTTTGATGAAAAACTTGCACTATGGGTGAATCTAGAAGACCAAGTTTAGTTACCAGTGGTCTAAAGATGCCCACAAATAGTTTTTCAAGCATAATGAATGTTTGTGGGGTGAGTTTTTGATGAAAAACATGCACTATGCGTGGATCTAGAAGACCAAGCTTGGTCACCACTGGTCTAAAGATGCCCTTACATTGTCGACTAAGGTTGATGAAAATTGATGTTTTTCAGGCATGATTGTTAGTGCATGTTTTTTCATTAAAAACTCACGTCACAAACTTTCATTATGCTTCAAAAGCATCCATTTTCATCAACCTTAGTTTACAATGTATGGGCATCTTTATACCAGAAGTGACCAAGCTTGGTCTTCTAAATTGATCCATAGTACATATGTTTCATCAAAAACCCACCACACGAACATTCATTATGCTTTTAAAAAGTCCATCTTGATCAACCTTAGTTTACGTGAGCATCTTTAGACCAGTGATGACCAAGGTTTGGTCTTCTAGGTTCACCCATTGTGCATGGTTTTTCATCAAACACCCCACGATTTGTGGATCTAGAAGACCAAGCTTGGTCACCACTGGTCTAAAGATGCCTTTACATTATAGACAAAGGTTGATGAAAATTTTTCAAGCATAATGAATGTTTGTCAGAAGAAATTTAACAATTCGATTGTTTTATCGAAATGATTACACACCAATATGGTCTCAAACCAAAACCCATCCATACCCAGTAGATGAAAGTTGACCTATTACAGCTGTATCGCCTGACAATCTGATAGGTATGGGTGCCACTTGTCTTTCCATGGAGAGAAGGATTGGGCAGTTGGAACCTTAACACCCAATTCTTTTAGTTTCAAGGGAGCTATAGACAATTCATGACCACACAACTGACCCCCCCACAAAACAAACAATTAAAGTGCGGAAACCTTAAAGGCGTCATCGCTTTCAGAGTCCGTCCGGAGGAGTGGAAGTAGATTCCTGGGGGATGAATATTACTTCTTTTCTTTTATTATCCAAATGGCAGATTTTTTTTAAAATCTCCCCCAAAATCTTTAAACTTTTAAAATCTTAATAGTTCTTTCCAAAAACGTATTTATCCCCCTACCTAGTAATTTCCACCACTGCTGCCCTCATATCTATCGGAAGATCAGATAGGTTTGCTCTAACCTCTCCCAGCCTGAGACTGGTGTGTTCTTTCTAGAGGTTTTCCATCAATTATCCAGAGTTTGCAGGTTAATAGCGATTTTGTCTATTATGCCGGTATCCACATATATCTCCATCATGACATCAGCTAGATTCCTGCCCAGGGGGAATAAAAGGAAAAAAAGTGACTACATCACTTGTGACATCAAGTAACCTCAACACATGTTCTTCATCAAGTCAAAATTGACTACTGCCACTTTTAACAGTTCACTTCATACGATGCCCGCGGATAACCTGATTTGGCTTACGTCCTACGGCACGAGTTGCTTTTTTGGAATCTGTGGTTTGCCTGTTTCCAAAATCTTCTCCATTGGCCTCCCTCCTTTCCTTTAAGTACGACCAGGAACTTAGAAAGTGCGAATCCCTTGGGCGAGATCAGCCGTGGCAATGAAACCAGGTAATAGATGTCTTCTGACATTGTATTCATTCATTCATATTTTTTTTTTTCTTTTCGTTTTCGCTTTTTTTTTTTTTTTCCACTTTTCCGAGTCAAATAAACATCAGCTGTACGGTATTGCCCTTGATTAGACAGTCGTCCCATTGTATCGCAACAGAAACATATTATTCCTCCGTTCTGTGAACAACCTAGAATTTTCATTTCATCAAAGACTCTACAATTATCGGGAGGAAATCTGGCCAGGCTACTTCTTCCATCCAGTACGTAGTTTGATATATATATAGTATTTACCAATTTTATTTTTTTCTTTTGTCCAAAAAAATTCTTTTGAAAAAAGGCTTATTCTGTTTTCTGTTCCTGCTGAGATTTTTTTTTTTTTTTCCTCTGCGTAACTCAAGAAGTCAAAGTGGTTTTTCGTTTTTGGCAGCCGCCTGAGTTATTTCCCCCCCCCCCCCCCCCCCCTTTTCTAGCCTCCTTCTTCCCATCTGGTAAATTTTTCTTCACAAGCGTTTTCATGGAATTTGAGGTGTCGCATCACCAAAGGGTACACAGTGGAAAAAAAGTGAAACCCCCCTTCCTTCTTCCCTTCCCTAAAACTGCAGTGACTTCTGGTGTTGGTTTTGCGTCTCGGAGCTGATACTCGAGAATAGAAAACTCGCTGTTTGTAGAATAGTTTCGCGTTACCCACAAATATGACTCCGCTCATATTCTGGATGTTCTTTATGATGCCAGTAAATTGCGAAGGGAATTTTGGCAAGCGTTGGGTCCTTACATGCTGAATCTATTTTTACTGTTTTTTTTTTTTTGCTTTCCCAGGTAATATCAGTTTCTGTTGTCCACAAATAGTAGTTGAATTGAATAAAGCAAGTACGGTAATGTCTACGGTTTTTATAAATGTTATTCGAGATGCATTCTACTCCGTAGCCACCGAGAATGTAATCGATGACAGCTGCAGAAGCGGAGTGTGCTGACCTTGTAGAGGGAAGTGACCTGTACTTTTATGTGATTTTGTTGGTGAGGACGGAGAGGGTGTATATGAAGGGGTTGTTGTGATATGAAAAAGGCATCAAAAAGATATTGTGACGTCAATGAGAGCTTAGGAATAATTATTGCTGCAGGACACCGGTGCACTGATCTTGAGGGAGAAAGTGACCGGTACACCAAAGCGTATAAGAAAGTTTGTTAGTGCATAAAAGAGAAAGTATGCTAGTGAGCAAAGAAATGTATGCAGCATGGTAACATTTTTGGTACGAGAGAGGGTATATAAAACTGTACAGCCAATTAAATAATGAGAATGATGACAGCACCAGAAGAGTAGTGTGTTGATGGTGTGGAAGGCAGTGACCTGTTCATTCATGTGACTAGTTTAAGGAAAATAGAGTAGAATAATATGGGTTGGTGCATGAATAGCAGTGGTCTTTATCAAATGATAGTGAAGATGGCAGCAGCAGAAGAGAAGTGGGATGAATGTGTGGACGGCAGTGACCTGTGCATTCATGTAATTAGTTTAGGGAAAATAGTGGTATTGTAATAAAAAGCATGAGGTTAGTATATTATGGATCGGTGCAGGAATGGTCATGGCGGCAATTGGATCATAGTGCAGATGTCAGCAGCAGAATAGTGTGATGAATGTGTGGGAGGCAGTGACCTGTTCATTCATGCGATTATTTTAGTAAAAACAACCATACTGTAAGAGAAAATTAATAGAGTAGTACAATATGGGTTGATGTAGGAAAAGCATTTGTGGCAATCAGATCATAGTAAAGGTGACAGCAGCAGAAGATAAGTGTGATGAATGTGTAGGAGGCAGTGACCTATTCATGGGATTATTTTAGTGAAAACAGCGGTACTGTAATAAACCTGTAATAGAGTAGTATGGGTTGGTGCAGAAATAGCATTGGTGACAATCAGATCATAGTGAAAATGGAAGCAGCAGAAGAGAAGTGTGATGACTGTGTGTGAGGCAGTGACCTGTTCATTCTTGGGGTTATTTGAGTGAAAACAGAAGTACTTTAGTAGTAAAGCAATAGAGTAGTATCATATGGGTTGATGTAGGAAAGGCAGTGTTGGCAATCAGATCATGGTGAAGATGACTGCAGCTGTAGAAGAGTATGATGGGCTTGTAGTTGGCAGTGACTTGCACTTTCATGTCATTATGTGGTTTGAGGACGTTCCTGCATATGATAGAGGAATGTTAGGAAATGATCTGGACAAACAATACAATAAAGGATCATTTAGAATGTTAACAGCAGGAGAGGAGTATGCTGATTTTTATGGAGTAAAGTGACCTGTATGTGATTTTTGTAAATGGGCATCGGGCTATAGCCTGCAGCTATAATGACCGCTTGGAATGGAGAAGCCATAATCACAGTCTAATAAAACAAGACAATAGAGGGTAATTAAACCCATATTATGCCCACGCTTCTATTTTGCGCATTAATTAGCGTTGGTATTACAGCCCAGCGGGAGTTTTATAAGATGTTTGTTTTTCTAACCAGTTTTGATTGAAGGAGACACAGTAGCTATAAACCAGTTGTGGGTGAATGGCCCAGTACTGTATGTGTGAATGACTGAGCGCTATCTCGGGGCCAAATGGCTGCATTCATCTCCTGCCAGCCCCTGTCATTTCACTGACTCTCGCCTTTCTGCAGTGTGAATGCCTGAATGGATTTTGCTCTGGCAATTAAGCAGCCCCCATTGTCCTGCCAGTCTCGGCCCTTTCCAGGGCATGATGGATTTAGAAGTCAGCTGCTTTATCATTCTGAGCATGCAGCTCCTGCTTATTCTACTTTTATTTCATAACTCCGAGTCACACTTGGTGCAACATATACACTATAAGAAGGTGAGAGCTGGGACGCTCGCCCCTAAGACCCTATTATTTTTCAGTGGGTGTCATCCAGCTTTCATAAATTCTAGTTTCTGAGTGATATATCGCTTCTAGACAAATATCAGTCTATGTATTTTATGGATTTTCAATTTTTTTTTTTTTTTTAAACTATCTGATCTTCTGAGTTATAGCATGAATTATACTCCAGAGCTGCATTCACAATTCTTCTAGATAGTATTGAATATGCTGCAAACCTAGTGTTAGACTCCTCCAACTAATAGCTCAGCTATAAATTTCAAGGAAATTTTTGTTTTTCTTATATCAGTTTACTATTAAAAAAGACACTTCTCTGAAATATTGGGGTGAATGTACATAGCTACTGCACCAGCAGAATAGTGAGTGCAGCTCTGGGGTATAATACAGGATGTAACTCAGGATCAGTAATGTATGTACACAGTGACTGCACCAGCAGAATAGTGAGTGCAGCTCTGGGGTATAATAAAGGATGTAACTCAGGATCAGTAATGTAATATATGTACACAGTGACTGCACCAGCAGAATAGTGAGTGCAGCTCTGGGGTATAATACAGGATGTAACTCAGGATCAGTAATGTATGTACACAGTGACTGCACCAGCAGAATAGTGAGTGCAGCTCTGGAGTATAATACAGGATGTAACGCAGGATCAGTAATGTAATAGTACCATAGTAACATAGTAATTAAGGTTGAAGGGAGACTTTAAGTCCATCTAGTTCAACCCATATCCTATCCTAACTTGCCCTAACATGTTGATCCAGAGGAAGGCAAAAAAAACCCATGCGGCAAACAGTAAGCTTCACATTGGGGAAAAAAATTCCTTCCCGACTCCACATACGGCAATCAGACTAGCTCCCTGGATCAACGCAATATTAAGGAAACTAGTGTATATACCCTGTAATATTATACTTTTCAAGAAAGGCATCCAGGCCCTTCTTAAATGTTAGTAGGGAATCACTCATTACAACATCATACGGCAGAGAGTTCCATAGTCTCACTGCTCTTACAGTAAAGAATCCGCCTCTGTGAGTATGCTTAAACCTTCTTTCCTCCAGACGTAGAGGATGCCCCCTTGTCCCCGTCACAGGTCTAAGAGTAAAAAGATCATTAGATAGGTCTTGGTATTGTCCCCGCATATATTAATACATTGTAATAAGATCACCCCTAGATTCTCCAAACTAAATAACCCCAAGTGTAATAACCTGTCTTGTATGTACACAGTGACTACACCAGCAGAATAGTGAGTGCAGCTCTGGGGTATAATACAGGATGTAACTCAGGATCAGTAATGTAATGTATGTACACAGTGACTGCACCAGCAGAATAGTGAGTGCAGCTCTGGGGTATAATACAGGATGTAACTCAGGATCAGTAATGTAATGTATGTACACAGTGACTGCACCAGCAGAATAGTGAGTGCAGCTCTGGAGTATAATACAGGATGTAACTCAGGATCAGTAATGTAATGTATGTACACAGTGACTGCACCAGCAGAATAGTGAGTGCAGCTCTGGGGTATAATACAGGATGTAACTCGGGATCAGTAATGTCATGTATGTACACAGTGACTGCACCAGCAGAATAGTGAGTGCAGCTCTGGGGTATAATACAGGATGTAACTCAGGATCAGTAATGTAATGTATGTACACAGTGACTGGACCATCAGAATAGCGAGTGCTAATCTCTCTCTCTCTCTCTCTCTCTCTCTCTCTCTCTCTCTCTCTCTCTCTCTCTCTCTCTCTCTCTCTCTCTCTCTCTCTCTCTCTCTCTCTCTCTCTCTCTCTCTCTCGTCATTGGTTTCTTCATTGTGTCTCTATAGCATGTGATGGGATCCCGTCTCTTGAATACAAATCCACCAAATATTTAACAGTAATCCAATTCAGTAGTCCAGCTCCTCCAACAAGCCCCATATTTTTTAAGCTTCCCTTCCGTTCGCCTAAAGACGTAAGAGACCTGCACAAGATAGTATATAATGTAAAGGCTCTTTATAAAGAGGAGGAGGAGGGGGGGGAAGGAGCATCTGTAAGGTCTCCCCCAGTGGCCGCCTAATTGAGTCTTGTTTATCCTGTCCGCCACTGACTCCCCTAAGGTTTACTGCAAGTGTTTGGCCAGAGGAAATGAATTAACATAATTTACTGTTTTTAAAACAAGACACATAGTGAACCCTCTTCCCCCTACCCAACTCCGAGCCTATTTACAGAGTCTGGGTCCATTTACTGAGAACAATCCCATGATTATGAGACATGCTACGTGAGTGTCCTCCACCGCTATGGTAGAATCAGTCGCCGTCGTTGCCGGTTCGTAAACTTTTTTTTTTTTTTTTTTTTTTTTATATATAAATTTTGGGCTTATATATACCCAAGTCAAAATGTCCACCACAGATCAGAAAGGAAAATCTGCTCATGGTTTAATTTGCAAAGACCATAGAGCGTCGGGTCTGGTGGCCCAACCTCACCACATCTTATATGTCGGAAATATGAGGCTGGTCGTATAAGCTCTTATGACCAAGCTCAGTTTTGCTGTATATGGTTTTATAGTGGTTGTTTTTTTTTTTTTTTTTTTTTTACAAATGTACTTGATTTTGTTCCTTCTGATCTTCCTGGTTCATGAAGAGAATGCCGAAACCGAATGACTATCGGGATTACTATGACACACAGGTCGAGCTGGAGGAGTTCAGGAGGTCTATATTGTGGGTGATACCCTGCAGTTATTAACAGCTCCAGACAAAGAAAGTCCACAGACCGAGTTCATAAGTCAACTGCTGTGTACTCTCCAGCTGGGTGTCTGGAATTTCTGGAGCTCCTGGATGAAGGAATAAATATTAGCTGTAGGTTGGAACATCTTTCCTGCATCACCTCGGAAGATTTGTGAGCCTTGGGGGTAATTAGATGGTGAAGAGAAAAGGGAGTGAGCAGTTTAAGGTCAAGGGTAGGCGACTTAACAACCTTTCTTAGCAAGTTTTGTAACAACAGGGCAGGTCTCTGGTGTGGTGGGGGTCTTTAATTCTTCTATGAACATGGTTTTTGACAGAAACCACATTTCTGGCCCCCCAGCTGTTCTCCTTGTCACTTAACAAATGGTATGCTGAGAAGAAAATTGTGGGCCTCGGGAAGCTCCTGTCTTTGGGGAAAAAGAAACATTTTTGGTGCCTAAAATTAGCTCAAGTATGACCTCCCCATGGACGGAGACATAGTGGAAGCCTGTTCTCCTTGGTTTTCTCATCTTTAGTACTGAAGCATTGATGGCTCCACCGACGACTGCCACCTTACCAGTCACTGTAGCTCCATGGTATTTTGAGAAGCAAGTAGTAGGTCTTGGAAAGTCCTTGTCTTTGGGAAACAAAGACTTTTTCATACTTATTGTATCAGTTCAAGTTTGACCTTCACATGGGCGAAGACACAGTGTAAGTCTGTTCTCCTTGGCTTTCTCGTCTTTAAAGCTGAACCATTCATGGATCTACCACCTATAGTCACCTTACCAGTCCCTAAAGGTCCATGGTATTTTGAGAAGCAAATCGTAGGCCTTGGAAAGCCCTTGTCTTTGGTAAATAGAGGTTCTTTAATACTTATTATATTTAGTTCCAGTATGACCTATGTCTGGAATGAGACACAGTGGAAGACTTCTTCTCCTTGGCTTCCTTTTTAGAGCTGAACCATTCATGGATCCACCACTTACCACCACTTTACCAGTCACTATGGATCCTAGGTATGTTGAGAAGCAAGTTTTAGGCCTCCGGTCTTTGGGGAGAAAAAGAAAACTTTTTGGGGCTTAAGATATTTCTAGAATGACCACTGCATGAACTGAGATGTAGTAGAAGTCGGTTGTCTTTGGTTTTCTTCTTTTTGAAGCTGAACCATTCATGGCACAACCACCTACTGCTACCTTATCAGTCTTCTCTACGGATTCATCGTATGTTGAGAAGCCAGTCAAGTCGTGGAACTCAAGAAGCGTTTTGAGAATAAAAAACTTTGTTTGTGCTTATTGTATTAGTTCTAGTTATGATGGACTGAGGCATAGTGGAAGCCTTGTTCTTTGTCAGCGCTAAAGACATGAAAACCAATCATGGATCCACCACTTACGGCCAACTTTAGTTATGATGTCTTTTGACATATTGGTCACTCTTGGGCCATGAGGGAAATCGGTTTGTGCCAGCTCCTGATAACAGATTGGAGTAACCTGGTCAAATAGTTTACTATATATTTTTGCACAGTTTTTCGAAGTCGGTCACCAAAAGTTCAGAGTTAGTGGAGTTGGTGCTTCCCAAACACTTTAGGATCCTGTTGGTTTATCCTACTGTTTTCATATAATTGCACCAACTTTTTATTAGCATTGAAAACTGTCAGAAAACCTTTTGAACAACCACGTAAATGACGCATGGCGTGAAAGTCTTTGTTTATTTGAGACCCTATGAAGCTGATGTTCCATCCATTGGAACGTCAGATTGACTTTGGGATAATTTCTGTATACTTGGAGAAATACGAAAGTAGTGTCGGGTCACCTATTCTTCTAATGATGCTATATCAGAACTCGGAGGTTGTACGGAGCCATAGTACGGCCGTTCCACCAATCCTGCCTAGTTCTCTTACTATTCTTGTGAAATTCCACATTATAGTGCAGTGTTTTGCTGGATTGAGACTTTCCGAATTCTAGATTAAAGGAAATTAACTGTAATATGACTCGCAGAGATTCGATTTTATGAAAGCAACATAGTCTTCTTTTTGGATGGCTGTGAATCAAAAGTGGGAAATTTGGTGAAAAGGTTAAAGACATCAACTTTTTTTGTTTAAGGTTTTGCCTTTTTAATGTATATTAGGAGAGTTTCAGACTTATTGTTTACGTAAGTTGGTATTTTCTCTATAAAATTAGGTAAAGTCTTGAATAATTCACCGTTAAGTAGGAAACTCAATCAAAACTTTGTCCAAACAGTCCCGAAGCTTCATTGCAAGTTTAGCTAGTTGTAGTTATAAAGGGGAAAGTGGGGGGAAGGTTAGTCCTGTTACTCATTGTTGGTTACTCATAATATATCTTCCCCATCATCATTTTATTACCCTCTACAAATATGAGATTAGCTCAGGGCTCCCTCCACCTCGAATGGTAATGAATGTTCTCCGCCACCAGGTTCAAGTTAATTGTTCACACCTGTAACTTGTGGCCTGGACGCGATGTGTACGGTATGACAAGTAAATTAAGGCCAGATATAAAATGGGGCCGGCGCGCTTTCATGTTCCATTCGAGAACACTGGATATACTGTTTGCCTTCTGTAATGGGAGTTGGCACGCAGACGTATTCAGGTAGTGACTGAACAGTAATAGGATTTCCTGTTGTACCTCTCGTTTGATTGAATCGGTAACGTAGGGACCTCTGATGAGGCGCCACATAGAGGCTTGCAGTATACGGTTTCACACGGACTGGAAAGAGTGTGAAAATGTCATGAAAATAATATTACCCCGCTGTTTAAAATTGCTTCAGCTGCTCCACAATCTTCAAACCATTGTGTACTTTTAATTTACATCTTAATTCGAACCAAACGGTGAACTGGGTTTCAAAAATATTTGGATGGAAGATCTATGGAAACGATATGCTTCGGGTAATTGTAGGGCTTTCATGAAATGATCTTGCCATAATTACTATGAGATGCCTTTTTTTTTTTTTCCCTAGAATTAATTAAGGTTTTGCAGAAAGGTTTATAATGTATAGGAAATTCCTGATGGTATGGACGAGATGGTGGAGGGATGGCGGAACAGTCAGTCCTTTTCTCGGAGAGGGCCAAGAATAGAGTCAGCCTTTGTATTCTGAAGTTTTTAGCAAGATTCTGTGATACTCTATGGTAGACTTTGACTGTATGGGTAATTGTATGGATTTTTTTTTTTTTTATAAGAAATGTGATTATAGAAAAATATCAAATTTTTGTAAGCCCTACAAGATGCTTAAAAAGCTATTCAAGTGAGAAGACCATACCTCGTGATCTCGTTGTCTCTGGTGTCATCCTTCACAAGTCCAGTCTAGAGACTCTCATCTAGCCAAATCAGTTCTCATACTTTGCACTGACGTTAATAGACCGAAACAGCGTCTGCAAATTAAGATTCTGATTTTGGTTTTTATTCTAAGTCCTATTTCAAGACTTGTTAAAGGGTCGATAGTGACTTGTAGGATTGCTGCTTCCAACAGGTGGCGTAATAGAGTTCAAGTCATCTTTCTCTCTGAAGAGGCAATTTGCATATGAAAAATTATTGGATCTTTTCCTGAAAATTGGTCTTTGGAGTCTCGTCCTCCTCAAAGTGTCCTATGTGTATGACCGACTCTCAATGCTCCACAATAGCAGATGTTGAGGAAAAGAGGGAACCAATCCTTTGTTCCTCCAGCAGTGGCTTATTCCCTCTTCCCTCTTGATTGTGGTTGAGTCAGGAGAAATCTCGGGCTCAGCTTTTTTGCTATTATTTATTTAACGGCCTTTGGCAAAGTTTTGAGCCATGGCGACTTGATGGATGAACGCTCTGCAGGAAGATCAATATTGTGCAAGCCTATATAGGTCCACCATGGCCTTCTCCACCATTGTCTTTACAGTAGCAAGCCATTGGGTTGCTGGTCTTCCTCTTCACCTTACTTCTTTTATTCTCCTGACCATGATGACCTTCTCCAGTGATTACTTTCTTCTTATCAAAAGTAAGCAAGTCGTAGCTTGGTGATCCTTGCTTTGAGTGACAAGTCTGGATTGATTTGTTCCAAAATTGATTTTATTTGTTCTTCGTGGCTTACATGGTATTGATAGCATCGTTCTACAGCATCACATTTCGAAGGCGTCAATTCTTCTTCTGTCTTGTTTGTTTATTGCCCAGGCTTCATATCTGTATGTTACCACAGAAAAGACCAAACTATGTACGAGCCGAGTCTTCGTCACCAGTGAAACGTTCCTCGATTTAAAGACCTTGTCCAGTGATTTCATTGTTTATTTGCCCATGCCTATTCTTCTATTGACTTTTTTTTTGCTAACCTTTTTAAAAATATCCATAAAATGAAACCATGTTGGTTGTCTTTTTCCAATTCATAATGTTAACTGGGATTCCCTCTCTGTGATATTATCAAGCAAAAGTAGTCGAAAGAACTTCACGGTTCAACCATCTAATTTGTATTGGGTCCTCCCAACATCATCTGCTGGCGATGAGAGGATCCTGTCTCAAAGGCTGATTCTTGTGTTTTCCCTGGAGATTAAGGGTCCCGTCACACCAAACCATGCACCAGCGATCCCGACAACGACACGACCTGGTCAGGATCGCTGGTGCATCGCTACATGATCGCTGGTGAGCTGTCAAACAGGCAGATCTCACCAGCGATCAGTACCAGCGAGGACGCTGGTATCCAAGGTAAATATCGGGTAACTAAGCGCGCTTGTCGCTTAGTTACCCGTTGTGTACCTTGGATACCAGCGTGCTTGCGCTGGAAGTTGGTATCCAAGGTAAATATCGGGTAACTAAGCGCGCGCGGCACTTAGTTACCCGCTGTTTACCTTGGATACCAGCTTCCAGCGCGAGCATGATGGTATCCAAGGTACACAGCGGGGTAACTAAGTGCCGCGAGCGCTTAGTTACCCGATATTTAACTTGGATACCAGCTCCCAGCGTCTGCTTACAGCGCTGGGAGGTCGCTTATCGTTGGTCTCCCGCTGCCACACGCAGCGATGTGTGCTGGCCAGCGGGAGACCAACGATCAAAAAATGGCCCAGGACACTCCTGCACGATCAGCGATACCCGGCGGGGGGGCCGTTTGCTGAGGCGTGCCACACACAGCGAGATCGCTAATTTTGTGACGCATCAGCGATCTCGCTAGCGATCTCGCTATGTGTGATGGGGCCTTAAGAGTCTGGCAGTGGCTCCTTCACAGAGAACTCAAAAATCACAGAGCATTGAGGCTGTCAGTCAATCAGGAGGAGGCGGAGAATAGAGCTGGAGTGACAGAGGCTTCATCCTCAAACGCTGATTTCTCAATAATGGAGGAACAGACTGGCCATGTAAAGGTATTGCTGGACTTGTCATTGTAGGAATTACATATACATATAAGTAGTTTGGGGTGTGAAATCCTGCTGACAGATTCCCTTAAAAACCACTGATATGTTTGTGAGTATTACGTACCACATACCATTTTTATATTTTGTACATCACAATTTCAACTTTTTTCAAACACCTATTACTGATTTTTTATTTTTAGTTTTCAACCTTAAGTTTCTCTTTTTTTTTTTTTTTTTTTAATTTTTTTTTTTATTTAACGATTGGGTAGAACAAAGGAACAGTGTATATAAGATCGTGTTATCGGCCCGGGTACAATGTTTATTTTTCAGTTAGTGTTGACATAGGTAAAAATTGCAGCATCTGATATTAATTTCAAGCAGCTCTCCAATTAGAGGCATGTTAGCCGTACAAGTCTTCATTTATAAAGCTGTGTTTTTTTTTTTTGGTTTTTTTTTCCGGTACAGGAAGGTGGTTTTGGCAGTTTGCTGCAAACTGTACTCACAACACAAAGCCTTTACTGTGTCATTAACATTTGTAGTCAATTATATGTGCAGGTCATCTATATGGGACGCCGTGCAGAGGAGCATAGACTTGTACTGACTTTTTTAGCACAAGGCTAAGTGCATTTTCGGGTTTTATTTGACTGCAGTTTCTGGCATGCTTGGAACCTACCGGTACTTCATCCTGTCTTTTGGAGAACATCGGTCATTTGACATGCAATATACTAGTCAAAATGAAAATGCTTAGCATGGACGTAAATATCTTACTATCATGGTTATGTCTTTATCATGTTCTTATGGGGTTTACTTTGATACTGTAATAAGTATGTGTTATAAAGGGTTTGTGCAGGATTAGAAGATGATGGCTACTTTCTTCCAAGGAACAGAACTACCATATCACAAACAATTGGGGGACAAATGTCTTCAAATCTTAGCCCTATAGCGATAAATCTTGTAATGCTCTCATTGGCTTTTCAATATTTTGCCTTGTTGACTATTGTTGGAAGAAAAAAACTTTAAGCGTTGGAGGCTTCCCTTTAGTAGTCAACCCTTAAGCTCTGGTTCTGATCATTAATGGACCTCCGGGAAGTCCAATGTATATAGGTTAGTGTCTACAGATGACTACATTGACCTTGTGAGATGAACTAGAACTCACATGGTGCCAATTCCTCAAAGCTTTTTTTTTTGCCAGAAAAATGGTGTAAAAGGTTTGAAAAGTCACCTTTTTGTTGCGCAACACAGAATTGCAAAAATATCTAACGACTTTTGGTGGGGAGGAACCGGGGCAAGACAGGGTGAGGCTACGCCAACCCAAACAATTCATTAAAAGTGCTGGCATTTTGTATGCCAGACATGCTACTACAGTTCCTGGAGTATTAAATTTGGCGCCTTGTTCTCCAACAAGATTGACGTAGTATGAGATATACTTTAGTAGTTTTATGGAATCGACAACATAATCGGAAAACAACTTGGTCCAGAATTTAGGCAACGAGATGATGGAGAATGTTGTCGTTGGAAGGGGGCGAAAGTGATCGAGCCTGTTGGATTTCCAATGTACTATTAATTTGTTCTCCTAGGCGATAAGCCGTTGTCAGAAGAGCCTGGCAGTGGACTTCCCATAGAGAACATACCAGCGTTGGCTAAGCGTTCCTGTTTATGGTCTTGTTTGGTTGACAGCCATCTAATGTGTATGGGTGCCGTAAGGCTGGTCATTCACATCAAATAGATGCTTTTTATGAACACCCATTACTGAGTCTTCAGACTGGAGTAGGCACCTACTAGACAACTTTGGGGCAGCTTGTTTTCCCAGAAAATAGAACAATGGAGTATGTTAACATTAACCTACTTGATCCTTCTCACCCTTAACACTTGCCGTCAAGGGGAATCTGGACACCCCCATACCTATTAGATTGTCTGTTGGCCCTGATAAAATATGTAGGCAGACTATTTAAACATCTCTCTCATTTCATGTTGGCCATTGATTTGCAGATGCTTTGCGGATACTGATACCAGACACTTTGTCTCCCTCAAACCCTGAAATGTGCTCTTACACCTTAGACTTATATCATAAATGGAAGGTCCCAATGATATTGTTGGGGTTGGCCCATTCGCGTAATGATGTAGAAATGTTTGGCATATGTCGGAGGGAGTCAACATGTCCAATGGACTGCTCTCACGAGAGGTAAACCAAAGGCTTTTTCCCCTCTCTCTAGTGAAGCCATGTATGCCCAGACGAACCGAACATGCATGTGTATGGGAATTCATCGTATGTTGGCTGAAAGCTACTGAAAATGCATGACAATCCTAAGAAAAACACCACTTCTTTCAAATTAGAACTATGGTAATTGGAAAACTGTTTTTGATGTACTATTCTTTTGTGGTTGGTGTGTCAGCCCAATCCTTGTCAGATTCTAGAATCTTCTGAAACACAAACTGATCATTCAGTATTTTTTTTTTTTTTTTTTAACTATGCAAATATAGATATTTTTACTAAGATGATTCAAATGTTTTTACGAAGATGACTTGGTCTGATCCTTTTATGAAATAGAGCTTTCAACTCTCTTGCGTTTTTTTCGAGAATTCTTTGAAAAATCTTCAGGATCTGAAACCAGTCCCAGTCCAGCTTCCATTTGTCATGTGTGAGTTATGTTATGTTTGTCCTGGTGAGTGTAGCCCTCTTTGTAGCACTTGATAACTTTTTAGCGCTCCAAACACAACCCGCTAGCCTTTATTTTTTGAAGCTCAGATTACGTAAAACAACATTATGGAAGGTGCCGCTTGTACATGTGAGATTTTAGAAAAACAACGGTCTCTGTTTCATTGTGCTGAAGCCACAAATCTTTTCTTAATTAAAGTCTTAATTTTCTGATTTGTTTTTTTTTACTTAAGTGACCCCAAATTAATTTTATGGTTTTCTTTTAGAGCAATCACAGATATTGAGAACGTACTTGACCTTTTCTGCTAAAATGTCATTGTTCTGGTGGTCCTACTGCTTTGATCATGATAGGAAAAAAAATTAATTGTAAAAAATACTATCTTTAGAATTTTTTTTCCCTTGATTGGCAGTGTTTCCCTAGTCATTCTTCGAAGGCCAACTTTGTCCAGCAAACGAGATTCTTCCATCATTTATTTTGTAATAGACAATTGCTTTAGTCTTAGTAGTAAAGTAGTGTGTTATGCCTAGTGCGTGATCCGCGCAGGCCGTACATGAGAGATGGGGATTCAATGTTTTTTGCTCCGCCCCCATAGAGCCTGCACTAAACCTAACATAGTTTGTCAAGTTTGACTACAGTGTTTCTTTAAGCGATCAGTGGCTCTTAAGCGACCTTTCCAAATACTTTTCCATTATGTCAAAATTTTCTGTTAGACGGAATGCAAACTTATGTTTTAGCCAGGGCCATGGAGTCGGTAAGCCAAACCTTCGACTCCGACTCCCAACTCCTCAATTTCCATGACTCAGACTCCGACTTCACAACTCTGACTCCCTCATACCAGGGCTGTGGAGTCGGTAAGCCAAACCTCCGACTCCAACTCCTCAATTTTCATGACTCCGACTCCATGACTCCGGCTCCCTCATAGTAGGGTTGTGGAGTCGGTAAGCCAAACCTCTGACTCCAACTCAGACTCCACCAAAATGGGCTCCGACTCCACCCAAACTAGGCTCTGATTCCATGACTCCGGCTCCCTCATACCAGGGCTGTGGAGTCAGTAAGCCAAACCTCCGACTCCGGCTCTGACTCCACCAAAATGGGCTCCAACTCCATGACTCCGACTCCACAGCCCTGGTTTTAACAATGACTTTAGCGTCTGTCAAGAAGATTTCTAAAACAAATCTAGAAATAATATACCGGGATTTGTTGCTCATTTATAATAATGGTGTTTTTTGTATCACCAGATCCCCAAAACACCTTACATTTTATATGTGGATCAGCTAGGCGGGTATAACCGATGGGGATCTGATATTCACATAAAAACGTTTGCCCCGTGGTCACATTATTGGTCCGAGATATTTTTCACCAAAACTGGAGATGATCCTCTTAGAATAAAGTAGTAAATTCCCAAAAAGATAGGTTTACCTTCTGTTCCATCTCGGGCTCCTGATTTGTTTTCAACTAGATGTATACCATCCTAAGAAGGGTAGAGTGTGGCTTGTAAAGTGTGTTGTTTTTTTTTTTTTTTTTTTTTTTTGTAGCCCACAATAAAAAAAATTCTGGTAAGAAAGGTTGTAAATGTGATATTTTATGTGATTACCTGTGGAAGTTCCCAGCACTGGAGATGCAGAACATGGCATTTTAGGGGCAAGAATTTTTTAGACACACTTTATTTAGCCTTTTCTTAACTCTTGGAGTTGTTTCACTACTTAGAGCTTCTTTCATAGATATTTGCGAAAGTATCAAAACCCCCAAAAATGCTCTGGTTTGCCAACAACGTGGGAGTTCGGTCAGAGCCTCGAACTGTTTAATGAGATACATGATGACAAGGAACTCCCGGCCATATTAGTTTTTTTTTTGCAGACGCTGTGTTCTTTTATGTTTTTTTAAAGCGCTGATTGGGATGATCAGACACATTCTCATGCTTCTTGCATGACCTTCCTCCTTCTTTTTGAAGTTGGAGTTTAATAAGCTTGGGGTGTGAAGAGTCTTGAGGTAGCCAGTAAAAGGATCTGCCATTGTTTCATCATTGCCATTATAAGCCTCCCGGAATGACTTGGCTCTTAGAGCGCAGACCCGGCATTACACTTCGAGAAAGGAAACTCTATGTCAGAGGATCTCAACTCAAATTATGGTGGTGAATCAGCTCTACCACCCAAGATTTAGGACTTTATTAGTGATGTGCCGCCTGTTTATAGATTTACTATATCAGCCTTCACATAAATATAATTTTTTTTAGATTTATTGGAGCACTGGAAGCTTCGCAAAGCCATTATCCGGTTGTATTAAAGATTTGTCTCGAAAAACGTTATCAGGACGTCATCGTGCTGGGTTTAGAGTAAATTTCCAATAGAACCTTCTTACTATTGCTGGTTCATGCCCCCAAACTTTTTTTTAGCCCATTCCTTGTGGGAACCATTAGTGCCGTGATCCCAAGGGCATTTCAGCATTTTTCATTTTTTCCAGACACCCAGACTGACTACTGGATGACAGATCCAACCGAGTCACCTGCTGACTACAGTGTTGGTCACTAAGCACCAGGTCAGATTATTTTAGCTATTTCCTTCATTTAAGTGTCTCAAGCCTTCTCTAATGAATATACATAAAATAAGATTCTATTTTTCTTTCTAGAATTAGAAAAACATGGCTGCTTTCTTCCAAAAAACAACGCCACTATTGTTCACAGGTTGTGTGCCGTATTGCAGTTCCGTTCCATTCACTTCAGGATGCAGCCTATGGGCAGTGGTTTAGCAAAGAAAGTAGCCTTGTTTTTCTAATTGTTGGTGACCTCTTTCATAGACTGTGCTTTATTTAATTTACGGTATATAATGAAGAATTCTATAAAGATAAGTTTTTGATTAATAGTATTTTTAAAGGGTTTTTCTACACCTTTTTTATTCAAAGAATGATCCCAAAGTAGACTAAAAGAAAGCACCTACTAGGCTGGATCAAAAAGATTTGACGGACCCGAGTGCAGTGGTCATGTTGGTAGTCTGTGGCCACCCGACCAGAGCCATGCTAACCACCACCTACCTGTTGACATCCCTTGCTCTTAGTCTGAGTAGCATGCCCTGTGTGACGCCATACTGTAATGATATCTCACTGGGCCTATGAATCAGAAGACATCGCAACAGGTTGGAGGAGCTTCCGAGAGCTTTTACCTGGCGGCCATGGATCACCAATATGGCCGCTAGACAACGGGTTTTGCACATTTTATTTGCTGAACTCTAAAATTTCATAAAGAAAATACATACTCTGCCTCCACTCCCCAGCTGCTTCTGGGGGTCCCCAGATGGTCTCGCTAATTCCTCTTCTATCAATGCACCATTATTGTGGCATTTGATTGTCTGCAGCCATCACATCTCATTACCGCCAAAAGTGGAAGCTAGGAGAATAGTGGTGGGGTGGGATGTGTGAACAGTGAGTGAAAATACATTCTAGCCTATCATTTCCACTACCTCCTTACCACACCAGGATCCCCCTCTAGTTTTCTAGCTTCCTTTTCTGGTCGAAATGAGACGTGACTACTGCGAACTGTGAGCAAAAAGGAATTTCAGGTCCCAGGTCTAGCGGCCACATCGGTTGTCTATGGCTGCTGGATCAGAGCCCTGCAAATCTTCTACTTGCAATATTCCTAGCACCTCGTCTGATTACTAGCCTACCATGACATCCTGCAAAGTAATAGAGGTCCGGGACATACTAATCAGAAGTGGCTTTGGGGATACCGGCTGGTAATAGGAAGTTCAAAAAGCTCTAGTCCAGCAGCTATGGACTATTGATGTGGCCACTAGACCAGGGTCCATCAAATGTTTTTGATCAACGCTATTAAAACAAATATATGGGTGTGTGCCATTTTTTAATTCTAATGTGGGTCCTTTGTGGTGTACAAAAATGTAATGTATACATATATTAGCCTGTGATCTAGAGATCTATTAGAATACCGAAGTCTTTTTCACACGTGCTGTTGCTTAGTTCTATACCTCCCATTCGGTAGATGTAGTTTTCGTGATAAATATATACGATAGATAGATATAGCCTTACACAAAACTCTTCAACTTTTGTAGCTTTTAAAAATTGTTTAGGAAAATAAGAGGGGTTAACCAGGAGAGTGATGTACCATAGTAGATTCTAGAGTGTGTGTGTGTGTGTGTGTGTGTGTGTGTGTGTGTGTGTGTGTGTGTGTGTGTGTGTATATAATATATAAATTTTTTTTTTTTTTTTTTTTTTGCGCCATGAAGGACCCATATTAGAATAAAAAAAATGATGGGTAGCTGTTTGAGAGTATACAATATTATTATATTAATTTTCAACATCAACACCTAATTCTGTTATTTTTTTTTTTTTAAATTCTACTTATTAAATATAAATCCAGTACACACACTAATTGAATTGTACATTTCCGTTTATTCTCAACATTTAAATATTAACGCGCAAACATTAATGATTAAATATTCAATGTTATTGAACCTCTAGTGCAAATGATATTTCATATTGATTTTTCTTCTTTTTCATTTCTCCTTTTAATTTCTTTTCATGTACTTTTCTCTCCCGGTTTTTTTCTCTCTATATCTGGAGGATCGTCTGATCCATTATTCGTCGCGGCTTTCGCCATGTTGGCTTTTGTCCTGTTTATTTGATATACCTGAACACCTGGTGCACGGTGAAGTCCTAGCAAGTTTGCACACCTCCAGGTTCCTCTCTCCAGCGTCCCAGCGTCTTTCATCTTCCAGAGCTTTTGTTCCCGATTTCCTTTACCCCTAAAAAAAAGGATATTTTCAACAAGGCGTATTAATCCCCTATGGCTGGCCCCCATGAGCGGTAGTCTGGAAATGAAAACCCTACCTTGCTAAAATAACATGATTGCCGGGCTCTCCTATCCATCTGCATTCCCTGACTTAAGTATTCATTGCAAATCTCCCATGGTTTTAAAACTCCTTCCTTTGTTTTGTTCTGCTCTAAAGGCTTGATTGAAAGTGACTGTGGCAGCAGTAATGCCTGGCTGACTCTGCAGAAAACAAGCCCCAGCCTCATTTGCACACTGAAGTTGAAAGAAGCTTCCATTATCTGTGCTCATGGCAGCCAACGAAATCATCCATATTGTGTCAGTGCAGAGATTCCCATTCTAAGGATAACTCAGGTGAAATTCTTCTAGACTCTGAGACTAATGTTGTTCCTGCAGCTGAAAGGCTTGTGCAAATATTATCCATTACCCGTGTCTCTGGGATGGAGCGTGAATGAGAAATAGCAGAGTCTTTAGTTTCAGGAGATACAATTGAGTAATGACGGAATTTTCTTTTGTAAAGCAGACTTGGTTCATGGAGTGTGTGCTGATATCCCCCCCCCCCCCCACTTCTGTCTGAAGAGTCTGCCATATATCACTCAATCTGTCTTCTATCTAGAATCACCTACTATGGTACACCACCCTCTTATTTTCCTCAACACTTTTTAAAAGCTACGAAAGTTGAAGAGTGTTGTTTAAAGCTATCTATCTATCGTATATATCTATAACAAAAACTACGTCTATAACAAACACTACATCTACAGAATGGGAGGAATAGAACTAAGCAACAGCACGTGTGAAGAAGACCTGGGTATGCTAATAGATCACAGGCTGCACAGGAGTCCACAGTGTGATGCAGCAGCCAAAAAGGCAAACACAGTTCTGGGATGTATTAAGAGAAGCATAGAGTCTAATCTATATCAGTGAAGTAATTATCCCCCTCTACTCCTTTTTGGTCAGGCCTCATTTGGAATACTATGTCCAGTTCTGGACACCACATTTAAAAAAAAAAAAAAAAAAAAAAAACATTGAAAAACTAGAGCAAGTTCAGAGAAGAGCTACCAGGATGATGAGCAGACTGCAAAGTATGTCCTATGAGGAACAGTTAAAGGATCTATGAATGTTTAGATGGCAAAAAAGAAGGCTAAGAGGAGACTTGATAGCTGTCTACAAATATCTGAAGGGCTGTCACAGTGTAGAAGGATCATCCTTATTCTCATTTATACATGGAGACACGAGAATAAATGGAATGAATCTGAAATGGAAAAGATACAGATTAGATATTGGAAAAAACTTTGACAGTTAGGGTGATCAGTGAGTGGAACAGGCGGTAACGAGAGGTGGTGAGTTTTCCTTCAATGGAAGTCTTCAAATGGAGGCTGGACAGTCATCTGTCTGAGATGGTTTCGAAAATCCTGCATTGAGCAGGGGGCTGGACACGATGACCCTGGAGGTCCCTTCCAACTCTAACATTTATCTAATATATTTTATTCTGTTTTTCTTTCATCTCACATCATTCATAATTCTGACCGTGGCCGCTTGGATAATATGAACCGATTTATTTTTCTTTCCTTTTGCCAAGTCTGATTCGACTTCCACCGTATATCCAATGTATTGCCATTTGGCCCTGTGTATAAGTACATGCATGTAAAGAATAAGTGGTTAATGGAACGAGCCGAGAACTTTCCGTCTGCATAGATTACACAACGTATGGTTGTTTTGAGTTTACAGAGAGGTTTTGTTTCTGGATGAAGCCTTTTCAGTGCTGACATTAGTCTATCCATGAAATAATCAATCTGACCATGAAATTCCTTTTATCTCGCAATTTATCTGTAAGACATTTTTTTTTCTGCACACTGCTCCACGCGGCTGCATATTTCTAGAAGCATTGACTTGGCCGGTGTCATTCCTCAGCTGCAGTCTCTGTGCTGTCTTTCTGTCTTCCCTGGGCAGCGCTCTCCTGCTGAGAGACAGACAGGTTTAGTCTCCCTGGTTGCACCAGCTGGAGAACTCCCAGTAGGTTCCTCTTCCAGCCAGAGCCCATTGGGTCACCTGTGCCCTCTCATCGATAGAACTTTGAAGCCCGAGACATCACACGGTCTTGGCATGAGTTTCATCAGCTATTGAAGACGGTCTGGTTTTGTGAGCCTATGTCTGGAGAAAGTCTATCGCATGGGGAGAATCGGCTGTCTCCTAAATGAATTATGCACATTCATACATCTTGAAAGGCCCTTATTATCGCAGCCGGGGGTCTCTTTTTAATCGACTACTAAAGCGCGGCGTGAATTTATATTTAGTTTGCTGTGTACTGTATGTGTTCCACTGTAATTCCTTTCGAAATCTAATATATAAAGCTCAGTGTGTGTGTGTGTGTGTGTGTCCGGGATCGGCATCCGCACCGTCGCAGCTACAGCCACAAAATTTTGCACAGTCTCACGTCTGGACCCCGAGTGCGTCATAGGCTATGTTGTGAGGCGAAATTTTAACCCGCGCGTTCCAATTCACCAAACAATTTTGCCCCATCTACATAATGGGGGGGAAAAAGTGAAAGGAAAAGTGTCGGAGGCAAATTGACAGCTGTCAGATGTGAACAAGGGGGACTGAAAGAATGAGAGCGATTACGCCAAAGAGTATATACCGTACAGTTGCTAAGGTGGGGCCCTAACATGGGATACTCGCCACACACGGGGATATGAACACACACAAAATGCGCCACACACTACCACGTGCTTCAACACATAGACCACCCTCAGCACACATTTCACCACACATACACCAACCTCGCCACATAAAAGTCCAAACACAAAAGTCGCCACTCAAAACTCGCCACGCTGTCCCAGAGCTGTTTAGAAGATGAAAAATGTGCTGTGATTGGCTGCTATCAGCAACAGTTTTCTTTGTAGACAGTTGTGGTAACTGAGGCCTATTATTCTTATCATTTCTATGGTGTTATCGTCCTTCTGTAAAGCTGGAAATAACACAATTTATTACCGTGCCAACACAGACCACCCTCTGACACAGACTGCAGGGGGAGCCCAGTATCACACAGGATAGGATTAGTACACGGCTCAGCAGTCAGTATCACACAGGAGAGGATTAGATACACGGCTCAGCAGTCAGTATCACACAGGATAGGATTAGATACACGGCTCAGCAGTCAGTATCACACAGGATAGGATTAGATACACGGCTCAGCAGTCAGTATCACACAGGATAGGATTAGATACACGGCTCAGCAGTCAGTATCACACAGGATAGGATTAGATACACGGCTCAGCAGTCAGTATCACACAGGATAGGATTAGATACACGGCTCAGCAGTCAGTATCACACAGGATAGGATTAGATACACGGCTCAGCAGTCAGTATCACACAGGATAGGATTAGATACACGGCTCAGCAGTCAGTATCACACAGGAGAGGATTAGATACACGGCTCAGCAGTCAGTATCACACAGGAGAGGATTAGATACACGGCTCAGCAGTCAGTATCACACAGGAGAGGATTAGGTACACGGCTCAGCAGTCAGTATCACACAGGATAGGATTAGATGCACGGCTTTTATGTGCAATATAATCATTATAATTTGTTATAACTAACCACAGTTGGTTAATATGCCCAGGCAACGCCGGGCTCTTCAGCTAGTAGAAAATATAATTGAAAGTGTAAATTTAAAGGGGTTCTCCGCTAGCCTCTTGACAATAAAATTATCAGGAGGTGTCCCCTTGTTTGTGACCCGTTTTGATCCCCTTTAATCCACTAGTAAATTTATCAGTAAGTATTCAGTTTCCCTACAGCACCACCTCAGGAAAAAAGAAGTATTACACAGTGCCCAACCAAATCAATAGGGTGTCTGTGTAATGTGGGACAGGACAGGTCCTCCAGAGAGAGAAATGAGGATCCAAGTCAGATGACTTACACTAAGTCAGAATGACCTAACTGGTGGTGTAAAGTAAACCTTAAATTGAAGGTTAGCCTGATGATGTAACCTGAGTGTTTCCTAAACTAGTTCTCGAGGCATTCCATCACCTCACGTCTTAAGGATTTCCTGTATTGCTATACATGTGCTACTTATTAATGTAGTGAAATTACTGATCAAATCACCCGGCTGGTTGGGAATTTATAAGGGCTGGATAGAGAGAAACTGATCTAGACAGTTATAGATAGTTTATACCCTTCTGGTCTAATACTAGGTTATTTTCATAGAATGTATAGATAAGTAGTCGGTAGATATCTGACACCACTTATCTCGAAAGGGGACTTCAAGGAGAGGCCCTTTTTTTACAACAAGTGGTGGCTCTATCCCATTTCTTTATTGATGTTGTAGCAAAGATAGAGTAAAGCCCCCATATACATTAGATGGCTATTGGCCGAACGAGGGTTCGGTGGGCAAACCTCTCTGCTGTCACTTCATTCCATCGGTCAACCAAGTGCTCCTGTGTTCTCTGAGGGTGCAGTTGCCAGACATTCTAGATCCCTAATTTTCCCTGATAATTATTTGTTTGGACCTCCAATTCACATTAGACTGTCGGATGAGCACGTTGATATTGGTGGGTTGAGCCAACATTAGTCTAATGTTTTTGGCGGAATTAACACTTTATCCTCAATTACTGTCCTTCAGTGTACTTGCATAAGCTAATACTTTCCCTAAGAGTAAGTTCAGACTGCCATAGTTCATGGACTTTATTTGGATCTCAATGCCCATACCGACCCCCGAGTCTCCTCACCCGAACTCATAGCATCATATAGCCTTATGGCACTCTAAATTCAGGTCAGTAGACTGACGTTCAGTTTCGGCATTGCGGTCCATATACAAACTGTGAAATACAGCTTCCTGAACCCAGCCCAAGGCCGGTTTCACAAGTCTGGCGTTGTTCATAGTTCAAGTATAGTCCGAGATGTTCTAGTTGGCTGCTGGTTTTCTAACCCGATTTTAAGAGCCTCAGACTGTTGAGGTAGAGTTCAGGTCAGGACACCCATATCTGGTCCTTACATCGTGGTTCATACTTGGACCATAAATGTCAGATGCATGAAACCAGCCTTATACTCAAGCTAGTTTTGTAGGCTCGAAACTTTCGGGAATGTTTTTTCCGCCCTGCTATGGTTCCTGTCCTTGTACCTCTTTGTTGTGGTGTTGTGTTTTCCCTAAATTTCCAATCTTGACCAGGCTGTGGAGAGACAGTTTTTTGCTTTGCATCACTTCACATAGAAACTCCTTGAACTGCCTGGAAATAATATATCTCTTTGCAGCTTCAGTTTGTCCTTGCTTGTGTCTCTTCCTCTCCCTTCCCCCCCCCCCCCACCTCTACACTTTCCATTTATTGAGATAAGGAGCCTAGTGAAAGACAGTGCAAAGCACCATGTCCATTCACTTACTCTATGGAGTGGGAAACTTGATACAGTGCAGTCAGTGAGTAGTTCCACAGTCATGAACCGAGGTGGAAAGGATTCAAGAGCTGGTCTCTACAGGATCCTGTGAATCACGTTGGTGGTGCAGGTTACGCCTTTTCTAAAAAAAAAAAAATCTGGTGTTTTGTATTTTACAAGGGAATATATATCTATTTCTGGACATGAGATCCTTAGTTTGCGGCTTGTCTTGACCATGAATGGGACCCTAGACTCTACCAGAAGTTGGGTCATCAAATGGATAGTCTTCTAACGAATATCCAGAGGAGCATTGACCCAATATTGAATTTCTGGTGTCATCAGTATCTGTGGTTTGTCGAAAAAAATTCTGTATCCTTGGATTTGGAAGAAAAATTAACCTTTTTGGCAGGTCACACGCCATCAACTTTCTATTATGTCCCCCTGAAAGCACGTATAAATGTTTTTGGGTCTTATGCTACATTCTGGGAGAAACTAGGAGGCTTCTGAGACACCTCGGAGATTTGTCAACTCATCTAGGAGTCTGGGAATGTTTTTTTTTTTCAGAAACATTCCATACGTTTCAGGAAGGTTGGCAATTGTGTCCTAAACGACAGCTTTCACGTAGTAAGTGGCAGCTGTGTTCGCGCACTACTAGTCATTCCCTGATATGACCCCAGGAGAGGATCTAGTGGGTTGAGATCACACTCGTCCCATATCTATTTTTCATTCTAAAGTACTTTTCAACTTAATTGAGGATCTTTGGATCTATGATTAGTTTTTCTTGTTCTGAATTTATTTCTGCACCTGACTCTTACTAAAGTTGGAAGAGCTGCACCTGGTCCACAGGCCAATGGTTGATTTGACCCAGGTCCATTGTTATACAGTTTCTATTGTTTCAATTGTCCTCTTCATAAGGAGAAACGTTTCAGCCTGTTCCAATCTCTGCGACTTGCTCCGTATCTAATTATTCAGCGCCCTGTGAAATTTTCCTGTTCTCCTGAGACACAAGTGTCTCGTGCTTTGTCATTAGATAACAGTGCTTTCCCCGACACAAGCAAGGTCACTAGACATGTCAGACACAGACTACAAAAAATCATTCTGTGCACAGATTACCGGGCCTCAGCTGACATCCTCTGACTCTTTCTCTCCAGATTATTTCCCACTATCAGGACATTTTAATGGGAGATTAAGTTAAAGACCAATTACTTGCATAACTAGATACTTAGGTCAACTATGAGTGACCATGATTTTTTTTCTTCATTTAGTTTATTGACATAGATATGGCTATCATATTCCACAGCGCTTTACAGACATCATCATTAGGGATCAAAATCTAGATTAGCTATCACTATGTCTTTTGAGTGTGGGAGGAAACTGGGGAACCCGGAGGAAACCTACAAAAACACGGGAAGAACATACAAGCTCCTTGCAGATGTCTTGGGTGGGATTTGTACCCAGAACCACCATGCCAACAACTAAGCCACAGTGCTGACCATACTGTAGCTTGTAATAGTATATCATTACATGTGTGCTTACTTTAAGCGTATGTGATGATGAGATTCTTTGTCATGAGACCAATTTTTTAAAAAATAGTGCTAAGTGGCAGTAGAGATAACATGGTGCAATCTCTGGTCATTTGCTTGCAACATAGCGTAAAATATTGAATGAGTGGTGGAAGTCGACCAGGCAGCAAGAACCTTTGGTCACAACCTGAAGGGTTGCTTGAGCCCTCAAGCTCCCTGGCTCTTTCACTTTCCTAGGGTTTTGGGTATTATGTTTTCCAAACTTCAGTCATCCATACGATCATGGCTGCATTGTCGGGAAGCCAAGGTTCTGACTCTACCTCCTCAATTTTTCTGTGCTCGCGACTCCTTCATAAATGACCAATAGTTAGTAATTACAAATGCATACTGTCACTGTCCATGATGGACAGACTTTCTGTGGGTATCCTGACCCGTACCTGGCAACCTCATAGACATACAGTATATGAGGCTATTAAATTCAGATCAACATACCCCCGGATAGTCCGTGACCACAGAGGTGTAGATGCGTGGAAGCGACGGATAGAACTAGTTCCCAACTCCACAATTCCAACTCCGCAGCCCTGTAGGACTAACCATAGACTCCATTATTTCATCCACCCCAATACTTATTAATGAACCATGTCATGGAAGGAATAAATAAGTCCATAAAGTGTTAAATTTTGGTTGCACGTCTGCTTGGTAAAGGTTTCGAAATGCTCCCATTAGCTTCTCTGTAAATAGAAGTTAATGCCGCAGAGCGCCCAAGAGTCGGGTAAGTGTTCCAACCTGAAATAAAGGAAGTTAAGGAGGGGGAGGCAAACTGTTCAGACCTTAGTCGGCCATATCCTTTTTCTTTTTTCTGCAAGACCTAAGTAAGAGCCAAGTTCTGGACAGTACCGTTTAGTGGCCTGCAGTGTACAATAGCCACATAAAAGGCTATAAAGGGGGAAGAAACTCTCTTGAGAGGTAATTCCGTGTTTTTTTTTTTGTTTTGTTTTTTTTTTAACAGAGTGATACCTGAATTATTGGCTTTAAAAGGAGCTTTTTTTCAATCAAGCAGATAAATGGATACTTAATGGATGCTTGGGGGGGGGCAGAAAATTGGCAGTCGAGACAGAGAAGGTCCTTGTTTGACTTTTAACTACTGAGCCAAAGCCCCTGACCTTGTGTGATTGTCGGTAAAAGAAGCTGCTTAGTAAGATTGAACTGGCTGCTCGCTTCTCTCGGAGGTGGGAATCGGTGTGTAATGACAGGTACAACAGGGTTGCGATGACAGATTCATTCAAACAATATTCGGAGACTGAATATGGCCTTTAGACCGTCGGCGATCATTTGGCAAGCCCCATTCGCGACATAGACGGGTGAAGGGGGAGCAAAAGGGGGGATAAGGGATTCGACGGGGTCCGGGGTCCGTGCCAGCGCTGACGTAAGGCAGGTGACTCGGGTTGATTTATTGCCACAATTGAATACTTTGACACAAAGCAAAATGTTGTGTATTCACTGTTATTTCCTAAGCTGTGCCGCCATATCGCCGCCATGCTAAATTGCCTTCTGTTCAGGGCCACTTACCAACTGGAGGACTGCGATGAAAATCTATATATATATATATATATATATATATATATATATATATATATATATATCTCTCATTAGTTAAGTCATTTTCTTCTTTGTCTAACCAGATGTATTTTGCTTGCACTGGGTTCCATTATAGTAAAAAAAAAAAAAAAAAATATAGTCCAGGCCCTGTTTTTAGGATAAAAGAAATACTCGGCACAATAATAAAGGAGCTATGTTAGACTGGAAAAAATCAGCGTCCCTTTTCTCTATATCCTTTCTTTGGTTTAGCTCCTTAATCAAATTTAACAGAAGGAGATATGGAGGCACAGATGGTGCTGCTTTCTATTAAGCGTTTCATCTTACCCCAGTGTTGGATTCACAGCTACACTGCGCAGTACTCCTGTGTGATGGATTCCAAGCTGCTGTTTCTAACGTTAGGTTCACACTATAAAAAAATAGAGTTTCACCCAGAAACCGTAGAAGATATTTTTCGTATTTATTAATCAGCAAAATTTACAATACCAAACACAGTTTGTGTTAAAGAATTGCAATGTATTCATAAAAAAAATTGGATGCTATGTGGTGGTTTCATATGGAATCTGATTTTTTTTTTTTTTTTTTTTTTTTTTTCCTGCACACATAAGGGGGAAGTCTCATCCAACACACAAAATAAACTGGTGTAGGCTGTGAATTTTTCACAAACAGATTTGGTCCATGAAACAAAAACAAAAGCGCTCTGCACACTGCTCCATTGAATAATGATCATCTGAGTGCTGTTCATTTTTTTCACAAACCAAAAGTACGCTTGTATGAACGTACTCCAAAGATGTGCTTTAGAGATAAAGGGAGCAAGTAGCTCTCATGTCTGTATGTACTCTGTATGGGAGACATCATAGCAGCTTGTCTCCCCCCAGTAGCTCAGCAACAACTACAAATTAGAGCCTGAAGAGGGGAAACTGGTGAAAAATCCAGGATACAAGTAATTTAATGGGCAAAAATAGTGTCAATCATCATGTACACACACAACAGTTTATGAAAAGTTACCTGGATTGACAAGTTGTCACCTCCTATAATTAAAGGGAATCTGTCACCGGAAGTTGACTGCCTATGTAAATGGCCTGTGTCCGGTCCGATGGGCGGTGTTTCTTCTTTTTTTCTCCACCCCATCCGTGGCCACCATCCGCGATCTTTTCTGGAATTCTAGTAGTTCTACTCCATAGTTCGCGTGTGCGCAAAGCAATCTTGCTTCGCGCACGTGAAGTATGCTTTGCCCAACTGCGGGCAAAGTTGAAAATCATTACTGCGCATGCGCCGGTACACTATGTCCCGGAACACAGCTAAATACTTCCGGGACATAGTGTAGCGGCGCATGCGCAGTAATGATTTTCGGCTTTGCCCGCAGTTGGGCAAAGCATAGTGCGCGAAGCAAGATTGCTTTGCGCACGCGCGAACTATGGAGTAGAACTCCTAGGATTCCAGAAAAGATCGTGGATGGGGTGGAGAAAAAATGAAACACCCATCGGACCGGACACAGGCCATTTACATAGGCCGGCAACTTCCGGTGACAGATTGCCTTTAAGCAATATCAAAGCTCTTCCCATAATGGAACAGCTAAGAAAATGATTGTTGGAAATGATGTATCATGGGATCTTTAAAATTATTTATTCTGTATAAATTTATATATAACTGGAGTTGTAATGAGTGCACATTTAGATGTTTTGGTAGCGGGAAATGGACACCTAAATTCTCGTTTTCTCTCTAGGAAAGTATTGGTTAATTAATAGATCTTGGAAAATAAATTCCACAATTGAGTGTGTTAAATAAAATCGTTCCTGTGCAGAGATAATCTTATAAATGTGCCCCTGCTGTGTACTGTGTAATGGCTGTGTCTGACCATGCAGTAACATAGTCTGATCATACCAAAGCTCCTGGGCAGGGGAGAATGCAAAAGAGAGAATACAGACATTACAGTCGCAAATTATTCTTTTTGTGAGGCGAAACATTTTGCTGCCTGTTTTTAAGCTATATTTTACCTAAAAGAATAATTTGTGATCCCCCGCTGTCCTGTCTGTATACTTTTTTTTTTATTTATTTTTTTTTGGTTTCCTCTCCTGCCCAGGAGCTGTAGTATGATCAGACTGTTATTGCACTGTCAGACACAGCCATTACACAGTACACCGCAGGGGCACATTTATAAGATTATCTCAGCACAGGAACATTTTATTTAAATGCAACCGATTGTGGAATTTAATATCATTCAAAGTTCTATTGATTAAAAATGTTGATTAAAATTAGGGTTGTTCATGGGAAAACCTGTTTTAGGACTTGTTTTGGTGAGAAGCAATATATTGTATACTGATATGTCAGGGATTTGCTTTACAGCTCCTAGGCAGCCAAGTTGAAGTATGACATCTACTTAATTGATGTAGTTGTCCTTCACTGACTTGCTAGCGTGAGATCCAGGAAAATCACTGTAGCCACTAGCGAAGGCCCCCACTATAATGAGAGAATAACGTCAACATGTGGGATGCTATCCCCTTCACATTACTGCACAGTAATGAGGGACTGTGATTGAGCAAGACCTCCAGGGTCACAGCTCAGTTCCTAGGAGGTCTTCCTGTGGAGGAGTCAAGAGGAACCCAGCTGTGGAAACAGTGCAGTCTGGGGTCTTTATCTTCTGCAACACATTCAATTGGTTGGCTTTTTTTCTTATGTTTTTTCATGGTTGATAGCTGTATACAAACCCATTAATCACAGTATACTCCCAACACTCCTACGTCATGTGAAAAGTGAGGAGTCCTTCCCGGTCACTTGTAAGAAAGCGTGACATTTACTGTTTAGATTTTTTTCCCACTGCTCAGTCCTGTATACAGGTGGTAACACCATCTAAAAATCGTAAATGGTCTTTTAACAAGCTACAGTCACCGCCATCTACAAAAGCACCATCACCATCTCAAAGTATTCTCCTCAATCATCTGTAGTCACAGGTCCACTGTGCCACCACCATCTCAAAGTGGCCTCCTCAACAGTCTGTAGCCACAGTGCCATACTTTTGTTTCACCAACATCTCAGAGATGCCTCCTCAACAACTTGTACCTCCTCAACAATTTGCAGCCACAATCCTGTATTTAGGTTTCACCTCCATGTCAGAGATGCTTCATCAACCATAGTCCTGTACTTAGTTTCTAAACAATCCGTAACCACAGTCCCATACTTACAATTCACCACACTCTTTTAGCCGCAGTCCAATGCTAAGGTTTCACTACTATTTCAGAGAGATTTTCTCAACCACCTGTAGCCAAAGTTTAATAATTCCGAGATGGTGGTGGCACTTAAAGTATCTCCTCAACCATCTTTTGCCATAGTCTAGTACTTAGGTGCCACCACCACCTCAGAGCTATTTCCTCAACCAGCTCTAGCCACTTTCTAATTTATAGGTTCCAGCACCATGTAACCACCTATACCTGAAGTCCAAGTACTTAGGTGCCACCACCATCTGAGAGATATCTCCTTAACCACCTGTAGCCACAGTTCTGTAATTACGTTCCTGAGAAGACACCTACTTAACCAACTGTAGAAGACAGACATACAGTAACGAGTTAGTGATTTGTCCTGATCCCTTCAGTTCATGTAATTTCAGATGATCTCCAAGCAAGTTCTTCTCTTCTAGACAGAAATGACTAAACAATTCACTTTGAGCAGCTGACTTTATGTTTTGGGATGTGTAGATGTGTAAAGTTGACTTTTGGTCATGCTTGTACATGTGAGTTTTACATGATAGATGTTCACGAAGGAGGGGCCATCGCATGTCATTCAGCCAGGTCTGCGTAATTGGATGGGCCTATTTTGTAGTACATAGGGACATACTATTCTTTTTTTTTTTTTTTTTTTTTTTACTTGTCACTCTGTACTTTTCTCTCTGTTTTCGCAGCTGAGGTATGACCACCCTCATTCCGATGGAAGAGGGTCATAATTGCTGAATTCTTAGCAGTGTTTCACACCTGTTCACACCAGCTGGCCATGTCTCTTCACTTCAGGAACATAAACAAAATCTACAGAAAGCTTATGTAAAAAATTCCAAAAATGTTAAAAGAAATGGTAAAGACATTGAGGCTGTGAACAAAACTTGATGATATGGTTGATTGTCATCTTAAATTGTTGATTCTATGGACTATTGGATAAATATATTGGGTCCAGTCTTGTATTGGTGTGGTGGCCAAATATGCGCTAGTAATGAGGGCCAATATGAGGATTAAGGAGCACCGCTTTCAGATAAATGAGTCTTAAATATCACCTCTGAGTAGATATGGAATGTATTTTACTTAACCAGGTTTTTTTTTTTAACATTTTCTTTGAAGGGGCAACTTTTTTGCTGTTTGTTTGGGCCAGGGCTGTGGCGTCGGAGTCGATGACCATTTTGGTGGAGTCGGTATAAAATGGACCGACTCCGAATTCTAATATATAATAAATTGGGCACAGTAGTTCACTGCAGGATGTGCTGTACATTTTTTTTCATAAGAATTTTGTGAAAGTTCTGAAATGTCCTATAAAAATGTTCTGTTCCTGATCTAAGCATCTAGGCTTTTAGTTCAGATGAATCTGTGCTGCACTTTACACGCTCGCGCTCAGTAGTGACCAGTGCTGTGGAGTCGGGAGTCGGGGAAATTGAGGAGTCGGAGGTTTGTCTTACTAACTCCGCAGCCCTGATTATGACGATGGACTGACCAAACTTGGAGAGAAGATCCTCCTACTTCTGTTTGCGTAAGTTGGAAACACTAAAAATTGGAAGAAATTTAGAGGAAAGTCAAAATTCATTTTGAAGAAATGGAAATTTGGAATCTGGGTTTTTGTTTTTAAAATTAATTTTCTTATCAAAACTTTTACAGACTTTGATCTCATTAGGGACTGGAATTTCAGTCTTCGCGGTGTCTTACTGATAACAAGTGAACAATTTCGGGCTGTTGAAGGTGTTACAGTGCCATAACACAGAGAGTGGAGTGTAGCTACCAAATTTTTCAGATTCCACCAGCCTTAGCTGGCCCTGTGTAATCTCCCGACTCCTTTCGATATCACTTCCCCGGCTTGTGAACTGTGAGTTCCCAGTACTTCTGCCTCCCTGCCTGGAATATCAGCTCCTCAGATGCTGGAATGTAGGCCATGTCTGAGCTCATAGTCCTCTTATCAGCTGAAATGTAAGGAGAAATCTGAGTGGTGCGGGTGACGTCCGTGTGTAAATATTCCTCACATTTTCTTTATCTGTAGGACATGCATAAAAAAGCACAAAATAATTGACATATGTGCATGTAATGTAGTGTAAGGGCCCCGTCACACATAGCGACTCACCAGCGATCCCGACAACGATATCAACGTGTCAGGATCGCTGGTGTGTCGCTACATGATCGCTGGTGAGCTGTCAAACAGACAGCTTCACCAGTGATCAGCACCAGCGACGCCGAGCGCGCGGCGTCACTGTGTGCTTTAGTTACCAGCGCACTGATGCAGGGAGCTAGTAACTAAGGTACACATCGGGTTTCTAAGCACCGCCCGGTGCTTAGAAACCCTGCGTTTACCTTAGTTACCAGCGCGCTGATCGCTGGTCTACCGCCTGTCACACGCAGCGATGCGTGCTGGCCAGCGGGAGACCAGAAATCAAAAAAATCTCCTGGCCATTCCAGGACGATCAGCGATAACCGGCAGGGGGGCCAGTCGCTGGTCAGTGTCACAAAGCTTGTGACTCAGCAGCGATCTCGCTAGCGAGATCGCTATGTGTGACGGGGGCTTAAGTGTATTACTATAATCACCTAGCACCACTGTCTCCGGGATCCAGCACCGTTCTGCTCCTCTTCTCAGTGACATCACCTCTGTTCTGCTCCTCTTCTCAGTGACGTCACCACCGTTCTGCTCCTCTTCTCAGTGACGTCACCACCGTTCTGCTCCTCTTCTCAGTGACGTCACCTCCGTTCTGCTCCTCTTCTCAGTGACGTCACCTCCGTTCTGCTCCTCTTCTCAGTGACGTCACCACCGTTCTGCTCCTCTTCTCAGTGACGTCACCACCGTTCTGCTCCTCTTCTCAGTGACGTCACCTCCGTTCTGCTCCTCTTCTCAGTGACGTCACCTCCGTTCTGCTCCTCTTCTCAGTGACGTCACCACCGTTCTGCTCCTCTTCTCAGTGACGTCACCTCCGTTCTGCTCCTCTTCTCAGTGACGTCACCACCGTTCTGCTCCTCTTCTCAGTGACGTCACCTCCGTTCTGCTCCTCTTCTCAGTGACGTCACCTCCGTTCTGCTCCTCTTCTCAGTGACGTCACCACCGTTCTGCTCCTCTTCGCAGTGACGTCACCTCCGTTCTGCTCCTCTTCTCAGTGACGTCACCTCCGTTCTGCTCCTCTTCTCAGTGACGTCACCACCGTTCTGCTCCTCTTCTCAGTGACGTCACCGCTCTTCACACTAGCCGGCTCACGCTGTGCTCTGTGCATGAGCTGGATGTCTCTTTTAGGGCTCTTACAGAGTGTAGTTTCGGTCCTAGTGCGATCCATCAAAACTGCACATGTCTGAAATTTTCCTCGGACCGAGTGGTCCAATGAAACAAAATGCCTTCGATAATCAGATTGCACTCGGCCATGTAAGTTTATGGGTCTGTGACAAAAATTGGATGACATCCAAGTGTGGTCCGATTTTCACGGACTGACAGAATGGAGAAGATGGAGGAACTTTTTTTTCTTATTCTCCTTATCTGAGAAAATCTGATCCCACTCTGATCAGAGACTGATTACCATAATTGGACCGTTTTTCTTGGATGGAGAACATACGATCGTGCGATCCAAGCCTTACAATGTAAGTCTATGGAGCCTTGTTTTGACTCCCCATAGATTTACATTGTTAAAGCCCGGTTGCATTGCATTCTGTGTCTGCAGAGCGGTGACAGAACTGAGAAGCGGAGACGAACGGCGCTGGATCCCGGAGAAAACAGCAGTAAATGAGTATATCAACACACTCCTACTATACTACATGCACTTACAGTATACACAGATTTAATGAACAAAAAATATTCATTGAAATGCTTCTTTAACTAGTTTTTTCTTCTTATCAACAGCAAAAGTTGCAAATTCTATAGAAAGTCCCAAAAATGCGCCAAATTGAAAACACCTCTTGAAACCTTACTCCAGTCAGGGACTGGAGTGAAATACCCATTTGGTAAAAGTCACATTTCAAAGTATCTGTAAATATAATAAATGTAATAAAATATCTGGATAAGCAAAGTTGTTGAGGAGAAATTACATAAAGACATTAAAAAAACAACTTAGTGGCACATAAAGTATGAAGAATAAGGCACCAATACTAATGCCAATAGAAAAAGGATCAAATTATTCCAGAAAATTAGAACCTGAGAGAAGAAAAACAAAAAAATCTGAAATACTCAGTGTGGTTGTATTAAACCTAAGCCGGTAGAAGCACATATATAACTCTTCTTCAGGATCTAAGGGTTCCCTCCAATTCTACAAGTGATAACTTGTGAATTCGGAGATTGGCTTCGTTTTTCGTTTAGTCTCTGCACGCAAATGTAGAGATTAGCAGTGAATCTACTCTGTTGTTTTATGGGTTTGATTAGAGAATTTTATAGAGGAGCGAGGAAAAGTGAATGGAAAGCTGGAGAGATTAGAGAGACAATGCTGCAGCCCGGGCTTCCTGTTTGGATCCTGGATGCGTCTCTGTACAAGTAAAGCTTGTGAAAATACCCACATCCACTCAACATAAAGGAAGACTTTTCTCCCGACTTAGATGGCATGTTGATAGATTGTTATCATTAGTGTGTGGCTTTAGAGGGCACGACCCGTGGTCTCCTTCTGAACCATCATAACTGCTGCTGATTTCACACTAATCCGCGGAATTCTCAAATGTTAAGTGGAGACAGAAACCAAAGAGCTGGAGACTTTGAGAACTTGGGAGACTTGACTTCTGCCTTGAGTAACTAACATTATGAATCCATTGTTCCCGGAATACTGGAAGGAGATGGCCATAAACGATCTAATGTCTTAAAGTCAAACTGTTCAGGGAACCTTCCCACCTACTGTTTTTCATCTATATCTGCTCTTCCAACCAGAAGGTTGGAAGATGAACTACTTGGCCACGCCAAGGGTGCTATAAGCGATAGAGCTTGGTTTGAACAGTAATTTTGTGCTGACAGAATCCCTTTGCGACACCTAAGATTTCCTTAAAAAAAACTTTTTTATATCCGGAAAAGACAAAACTATTTCTTATGGCTGTACAGGATTTGGATTAGTTTTGGAATGTCTTACAAAAAGAGTACCACAACTGACCATTTCTGGTATTTCAACTATTGAAGTAAATAAGGCTTAGTTGCAATATCACACACAATCCAAGAACAGAAGTGGCATGGTTTCTGAAAAAAAAATTTGTGTTTTTTTTCCAGTTCTGTAAAACCTCTTTTAGGTGCTGTAGAAGCTAGCTTGAATTTTATTATTGGCCAATGCTAAGAACTTCCATAGACCTCTTAAAAAGTTAGGTACACCTTACAAAAGCACCCTAAATGAAATGATTAATACATTTTAGTATGTCCCCTACATGACCAAATTCTAGGTTAGTTCCAAAAACATTTAGTAAATTTTTTTTTTTTTCAATGGACACATTTTCGCTGAGAGTTGTGGGCAAGATATTTATGTTAAGGAGATCACTGTCCTTCATTGAGTGAATATGTCTTGAGGTCTACAAGATCCACTGTGAACTCTCCAAACACCCCCATACAAGATTGTTAACCGTAGGATCAGCCAAAAGCCTAACGTATATAGGCCTCCCAACTCTCCCAGGACAGATGATGTCTAGGGAGCGAAGGAGACAGCACTTTGGATTTCCGATGACCGATCATTTTGTTCTCCAGAAGATAAGTTGAGGAGGAGTGAGACAAAGGCTTTTCTCATGGAGAATTCAGAAGCTCTTGGTCGAACAATGCTGTGTGGGGGGGACTTGGGAATGATATTCCGAATGATTATTCGGTTGACAGCTATTTATTGTGTATGGGGGGGATCTGAGCTGAAAAATACTAGACATCAAATGTCCAAAACTGGCCACCATATGTTCTTGAGTGAAGTACACATAAAATGTCCTTGTCTTTACAGACAAGCCATAGCACACACAGAATATTTTTTGCCCGTTTTTGGGTTTTGACAAGTGTAATGAGCATCAGGTACGTACAGCCTCACACCATACTGATTTTACTGTCTGGCACATACAACCTCTTTCGGGAACTTTTCTTGTGTTCTTACATTTTTACGAGTTCATTGTCGGTAGCAGCTTCTGTCTGTAGATCTGAACATGATACTTTTGCCAGATGGCAAGTATTCCTTTGTATTGTTTGATGGTTCCAAGTTGTGGTTTGTTATCACCTTTAACATATTGTTCCAGTGTACCCTGCTGAGATCTGGCTCTCACCTGTACGCCCGGCACCAGATATCTTATAACATCGTCTATACAGCTATATTACTGCCGCCAGACATGTTCTCACAGAGTAAGCTGAAAATACTTATGTATGAGTTGGATAACGTCGAGAACCTAAGGTACACAGTATTTGGTGTAGAAACGTTGAAATACCTAGGTTCACTGGCTGCCCCTTTATTATTTAATCTGTGTATATGCATGCTTTTATGTCTACCGTATTTTTTTCGGACTATAAGACGCACTTTTTTTCCCCAAAATCTTTTGGGGAAAATGGGGGTGCGTCTTTTAGTCTGAATATACTTAAAAATATTGTGGCAGCAGTAGGAGTTGGGCGATTCTGCGGTGGTCCCGTTCCGACGCTGCCGGGCGATGATCACACTCCCTTACCAGGCTGGTGCGGCAGGTTCGGCGGTGGTACTCTGTGGTGCGGTAGGGCTCCGCCGGCATTTTGTGAAAGCTTGAAGGCCCCGCACATCCACTGCTGCAATGCGGTGGTCTTCGGGAAAATGGCCGCCAGGGGAGGCGCATGCAGATCTTGGCAACGAGATCTCGTTCCGAGATCTGTGTCCATTCGTCTGTGTCTGTTTCTGTGTCCATCATTCATTCATTCATTCATTCATTCATCCATCCATCCATCCATCGATCCATCCTTCCAGTCATGGCTCAGTGGTTAAGTACTGTGACTTAGGTTTCAAATCCTACCAAGGACCACATCTGCAAGGAGTTCGTGTGCTCTCCCCATGTTTATGTTGATTTCCTCCGGGTTCCCCGCTTTTCTCCCACCCGCCAAAGATTTACACATAGAGAATTTAGATTGTTAGCGCTGTGAACTATAATGGTGCCATAGAAATAAGCATAACAACTGAATCTACAGTTGTGGCCAAAAGTATTGACACCCCTGCAATTCTGTTTTCTTCCTGAAAATGATTGCAAACACAAATTCTTTGGTATTATTATCTTCATTTAATTTAAATGAAAAAACACAAAAGAGAATGAAGCAAAAAGCAAAACATTGATCATTTCACACAAAACTCCAAAAATGAGCCAGACAAACGTATTAGCACCCTCAGCCTAATACTTGGTTGCACAACCTTTAGCCAAAATAACTGCGACCAACCGCTTCCGGTAACCATCAATGAGTTTCTTACAATGATCTGCTGGAATTTTAGACCATTCTTCTTTGGCAAACTGCTCCAGGTCCCTGATATTTGAAGGGTGCCTTCTCCAAACTGCCATTTTTAGATCTCTCCACAGGTATTCTATGGGATTCAGGTCTGGACTCATTGCTGGCCACCTTAGAAGTCTCCAGTGCTTTCTCTCCAACCATTTTCTAGTGCTTTATGAAGTGTGTTTTGGGTCATTGTCATGCTGGAAGACCCATGACCTCTGAGGGAGACCCAGCTTTCTCACACTGGGCCCTACATTATGCTGCAAAATTTGTTGGTAGTCTTCAGACTTCGTAATGCCATGCACACGGTCAAGCAGTCCAGTGCCAGAGGCAGCAAAGCAACCCCAAAACATCAGGGAACCTCCGCCATGTTTGACTGTAGTGACCGTGTTCTTTTCTTTGAATGCCTCTTTTTTTTTCTCCTGTAAACTCTATGTTGATGCCTTTGCCCAAAAAGCTCTACTTTTGTCTCATCTGACCAGAGAACATTCTTCCAAAATGTTTTAGGCTTTTTCAGGTAAGTTTTGGCAAACTCCAGCCTGGCTTTTTTTATGTCTCAGGGTAAGAAGTGGGGTCTTCCTGGGTCTCCTACCTTACAGTCCCTTTTCATTCAGACGCTGACGGATAGTACGGGTTGACACTGTTGTACCCTCGGACTGCAGGGCAGCTAGAACTTGTTTGAATGTTAGTCGAGGTTCTTTATCCAACATCCGCACAATCTTGCGTTGAAATCTCTTGTCAATTTTTCTTTTCCGTCCACATCTAGGGAGGTTAGCCACAGTGCCATGGGCTTTACACTTCTAGACACAGGAACATTCAGGTCTTTGGAGATGGACTTGTAGTCTTGAGATTGCTCATGCTTCCTCACAATTTTGTTTTTCAAGTCCTCAGACAGTTCTTTGGTCTTCTTTCTTTTCTCCATGCTCAGTGTGGTACACACAAGGACACAGGACAGAGGATGAGTTAACTTTAATCCATGTCAACTGGCTGCATGTGTGATTTAGTTATTGCCAACACCTGTTAGGTGCTGTTAATTACACAAATTAGAGAAGCATCACATGATTCTTCGAACAGTGCCAATACTTTTGTCCACCCTCTTTTTTATGTTTGGTGTGGAATTATATCCAATTTGGCTTTAGGACAACTATTTTTGTGTTTTTTCATTTAAGACAAATTAAATGAAGATAATACCAAAGAATTTGTGATTGCAATCATTTTCAGGAAGAAACTGAGTATTATCTGACAGAATTGCAGGGGTGTCAATACTTTTGGCCACAACTGTAAGATCTGTTTTTTTTCTATCCCAGATCTATTTGCCTCACATCTATCTAAAAATTTCCTAATTTTTTTTTTTTTTTTTAAACCCTAGTACACCAGCCGATCAGTGTCAGGTCACTCACAAATGACTGATCACATGGATTCTCTCTACTGGTCTACTAGAAATATATATTTGACATTTTCAGCTCCCCATTGTTTTTACAATGTTCTCGACAAAAAGGAACCTCAACCATCAAAGACTATTTTATATTATTGATGACCTGTTTATATTTGACCCTCGATAGGAATTCCAGAATCCAAACATTTTGACTTCAAAGTCTTCTTCTTCGAGAACTTTTCTGTCCCATCCCTTTGGATGAAAAAGTCTAAAAGAGGCTTAAATACAGAGATTTTGCTAGCTAATAAAACTGGATCTAGATGACACATGCCAACAGTAATGTACTCCGCTTAGATGGCTGGAGAAAGGCGAAACGTTGACGTATTCCGATAACTGTGGCTCGACTTTGGGTGATCCTACAATTCTTTATAAATTATTTTTTTATTGAAGGAGTCTTACTTTTAAGGATTACTTTTGGATTCTATTTTCTAGATGATCTACTACTGGTTCATCTCTATATAAGATTAGCACGTTGCTAAATGTCACTGCATATCAGCCAGGTGCTACAAATCACGGTACTTTAGAATGGATGATCAGGGGAGTCATCAATGATCATGGAGTCATGCACCTCACACGGGATGTTTTGTAGAAAAGGACATTTTCACTATATGGAAAAATTATCATTGTTGAATTCTTCATCTCATCTGGACCAATCATTTTCTGCCCTTGTAGGTTTTTTGTGGCCATAATCCTTCCCTCATGTGGACATCTTTAAGCAGATCACTTGGAAGTCCTATTTTGCCTGAGTTTTGGTAGTCCCTCCATGATTTTCTATCCATGAGTAGTGAATTCTCCCCTAAAATTCCAACTCTTTCAGGTGGTTGGCTCGCTAAACGTTGAAGACTTTGTTAAAAGATTATATGGCTGGTGGATAATTTTTGACAAAGTTTAAGGCCCCAGATTAATCAAGAATGGCGTTGTACTTGCCAGTCTTGTTAAAGATTCCACTGGGTTAAGATGCACCAATTTTTTGTAAGGAGTTGTCCAGTACTTTATATTGATGGCCCATGCTTAGCCTAGATTATAAATACCAGATCATTGGAGGTGCAACACATGGCACCCCACTGATCAGTTGTTCTAGATGCCGGCGGTGGTTCATCAACTGTACAGAACGGGTACTGCACATACACTCCAATCCATTTGAATAGAATTGGATCTGCCGTAACCTTCTGTGGCCTCTTTGTTCCGCTCTGAAACTGATCAATTTTGATTGCCACCAAGAATAGTTGATCAGTGGAGTGCCTGTTGTCGGGAGTGCCGGTTGTCACACCCCCAACAATCTGATATTGATGACCTCTCCTAAGTATAGATCATCAGTATAAAGTATTGGAAATCCCCTTAAAGCGTGGACCTCCTAATGAATTTGGCCCATCTTTCAGCAGCTGCGCGCCTGTCTGAGAAATGTATTCCAGTCCTTTACTGTTACTGGAGATAGAAAAGCAGTGAGGGGTACTTTACCCCAACTTTTGGTTCTAAAGTGAAGCTTTTCCAAGAGACCCAAGTCCAAACCCAATTTTTTTCTGATTTGTCACTTTTTACCTGTTTTCTTGATAGGACCACCCTTCTAGAAGAACATTTGTCCTTCTCAAGAAGGTTATTTTCTGAAAGTGTGAAGGTAGAACATTTTCCCATGGTTTATTATATGACATAGGTATTGCGTGTCATGCAGAAGACAGAAAATTAGGTTTTTGTGGATTTTTATTTCCCTTTTGTAATCAGTGGTCATTTTCTTTAATTGTAAGACACAGCTTAGAGGCGGGAGTGGGGAAAAGAGCGAAGCTCAAAGATGCTACTGGCAAGAAGTTAAATAAACAGGGCTTTTAAGAAGAAACCGGAGAAGTCGAGGATTACAATCACATAGGATGGTTATTTATTTAAGGCTCAGCCGTGTTATTTCATCTCAGCTGTGCACTGAGGTGTTTATGAATCTCCTCTGTGATTGCAGATAAACTAAGCAAGGCTTTTAATTTTTACATTAAATCCATGAAGTCCGGACCCTGGAGTTAGCTTGAAGTTCCCGGTAATGCCTGGGTATGGGTCTTTGTTCTGCACCAAACCATGATGACGGCGGCTTGAAGGACCAAGGTTCTTTGGTGGCATTGATAACGTTTTGAAGATAAATGACTTCTACAGAACTCCTCAACATCCATAATCCGAAGACTAAGATTGATGGTTTTCCTAGTGAACTGTACCAAGCCAAGGCTGCCAGTAATGTTTTGTTAATCATCTGTGTTCGAGGATAGAGTCTTGGATAAGAGCGTCTCCATGTTGTGTATGCACCAGTCTGCTGTGGCCTCCGAGATATCGGTCAGGTTGTTTCCTTTTACAGGCGAATTTCTGATAAGAAGAGTATAGGCTTATCTATATAGCTCCATAGGCTAATGCATCACACTCTACCAAGCTTTATTTCTTTACTCCAACATGAACTTATGCTTTAAATCCCACTGTGCCTGCTGGAATCCCACATGTCAAAAGTTGGGAATCGGAAGTTCAAACTTTTGATAGTAAGTCTAGTCCCGGTTTTCCTACATAAAAAGGGCAGCCCCAGACTGTTGATGTGGGAATCTGTCAGCAGATTTTTGCTATGTAATCTTACAACGTCATGGTGTAGGGGGAGAGAGTCTGACTTCAACGATTTATCACTTACTGGGTAGTTTGGTACAGTTTCGATAGAATCCCAGGTTTTCTCTACTGTAGATAGAACAATGGTCAGAATGCTGAGCTGTGTATAACCCCGTCCTCAACACTGATTGGAAGCTTGCTGACAATGTAAACAGAAAGCTGCCAATCAGTGGTAGGGGCAGGGGTTACACAAATCAGCCTGATTGGTCTACATGTGACACCTAGTCCTCCACTGATAATCTCCTGCTGATAAAATGCTGATTGTATTGAAACTTCAACACAAAGTTTGATAAGTAGTATATCCCTGGAATCAAGCCTTCTTGCTCTATATTATTCTGCTCTCAAATTATATAGCAGAAAACCTGCTGACGGATTCCCTTTAAGATTAGTGGATCATGATGAAACGCCCATAAAACTCTATAAAATGTAATCAAAATGTCACAATCTGCAATGTAAAAGATGGGTGTACATTTTTTGCCACAGGGCTTTAAAAATATAAAAAAAATAAAAAGGTTTTATAATAGTTGTGCTGAGCTACAGCCGGCTGTCCCATTGAAATTTAATAAAACACAAGTGCACATGCCTGACCTCCACTCCATTTACATAGATCTCTTAAGAGCCCCGTTCACGAGTTTGATAGGGGTCCCAGCATTCGGACCTCCAGTGATCAAGCGAAGGTTGTTAAATCTTGGTCTGATGTCTCGATTTATTAATTTTCTACCATTTTGGGTATACAAATTCATTGCAGACTAAATGTGTCTGCATGGCTATATACTACAATCAGTCGGCGTGGTCTGATCCTACCGCCTGATTTTACTCCCTCGAGAGACTCCCCAGTTAATTAATGTGTTTACCATATTTTGTGACCCACAAAAAAAACCCCTAAAATCTCGGAAATTATTTTACCTTTTAAGGTTTCGTTTAATCCTTAAAATATAATTAACAAAATATTAAAACTGCTATTTTGGCGTCAAACATTGTAAAGCTATGGAAACGTAAATGATTTTTGTTTACTGACTCACTGTTCAGGTCGATGCCAAGAAATTGTGCATTTTTCTAAGGCAGTAGCAATCTTTTGTCTTACCTTTTTGGATGAATAAGTAAAGGCCCTGTCACACTAAGCAATATCGCTAGCAATATCGCTATAACGTCACTGATTTTGTGACGTTATAGCGATATTACTAGCGATATCGCTATGTGTGATACTTACCTTCGACCGGCTCCCCCGCTGGTTATCGCTGATCGCGCGAGAACGTCCTGGGCCGTTTCTCGTTGGCCGCTTCCTGCTGTGGCGACGAGCGACGTGTGGACGCGGGCGGGAGGACGTCTTCATTGCCTCGTCTGACAGGTAAGTAGCGACCGCCGACCACTGCTACGTCGTTGGTGGGATCTGCCTGTTTGGCAGCTCACTAGCGACCACTTAGCGATGCACCAGCGATCCTGACCGGGTCATATCGTTGTCAGGATCGCTGGTGCATCGCTAAGTGTGACCGTATCTTAAGACTGGAAATTGGAGCTCTTCTACATTGTTGACCATTACCATTTGAATTGGTTTGAATCCTGATGAGTATCCTGATATAATCTGATGGACCATCCTAAAAAAAAAGTCAATGAAGTGGTTCTTTTTACTTGCAGCCATTGTGATCGGCCAGGATCGTGTTCTTCAAAGGATGCCTGTCTATTTCAAGTCACGAAGTCCATATCACAGCTGAACATTAGAGTCACCCGATAGGCCTTGCGTCCAGCTCCATGTCTTCCTTTCTCAGTCAGGTTTTTTTTTTCCTTTTTGTGGGTAAGAAATAAAGACGCTTTGTACATTCTTGGAGTCCATTCTGCCCAATCGATTATGACGGCCGGATTTGTTACCAGCTCCTGATAACCTATTTAGTTTGTCTTGGGACCTCGTGGAATGTTTAGTATCTTCTTGGTTTTTATTCCGGGAGAATGATGTAATCTGCAGGACTCGGAAACACAAATCCTTTTGGGAGAAGATTACTGACTCTAAAAATCGGGGCTATTGGATTTCCCTCCTTTCCAATGGACAATACTAATGGTTCATCATGGCTGTGTCTGGTTTCATTCGAGATTACATATGATGTTCCTTGAATCATCTTAGTCTTCTCTTTCTCCTTGGATGGATTTTGAATGAGACATTCTTTTTGGCATTGTTTGGAAATGTAGACAACATAGACTGTTACTGTTCCCACCGAAGAATCCTTGAAGGGAATCTATCAGTAGGATCAACCTTCCTAAGCAGTCTATATGGGCATTTAGGTTGAATAAAAAAAAATCTGAATACAATACCTTGACATCTGTGATGCCTTATTGCAGAGGAATCCATGTTTTTCTTAATATATAAATAAGCTGTTAAGATCTATGGGAGGGACAAAAATATCATTGAGAATCTGCCTCCAGAGCTTAAGTGGAGAGGGGGCCATCAGTGTAAAACATGTAATGACTGACAGTCTGTTCTCCTGATCTACATGTCTCACAATAGTAACACTCCCTTTCATTTTTAATAAGCTCTGGAGGCAGATTCTCAGGGAGATCTATGTCCAGCCCATAGATCTTAACAGCTCATTTACATATTCGCAGAATAGTGGATTTCTTTGGAATAAGACATCACAGATATCAAGGTATTTTTTTATTCAACTTTCTATGACCTACATACCCATGTAGATCCTACTGACAGATGCCCTTTAACTGCAATAGGATTGACTCTTTCTAATCTTTGGTGTTGGTGGCAACATTTAGTCTAAAGAACCGCCTAGTTCATTACCATTCAACTACACCAACGTTATATGGTGTTTCCATGTAAGATTCCCCGGTTGTGGACGTTGGAAAAGTCACCAATTGGCAGTGCGTAGAGTGACGAAAAATCAGTGATAAAACAAATCCAGATCGGCTAGGATACAACAAACCAGTGGAGAAGATGAAGCCACAAAACCAAAAGCCAGGTTAGGGGTTAAAACTAGGAGGTTTGTCAACAAGTAACAGAGTTTGTCAACAAGTAGCAGAACAGATCTAAAGGGGCAAGACTGAGTCAAAGTCCAATGTTGAAGCTAAGGTCAATGTCAGAGATAAGGTGGCCATACTGGTGTGTAATCGCCCAACTGTTCTCTCCTGACTATCTGATGCACATGAGTACTTGGCCCAGCCACATTATGGGTAGAGCAGAGTGAACCACTGCCAAACATCTCCGACAGTGGCTTACTTTCGGAGAGGACAGACGGATGAGAATTGGGTAGAGCAGAGTGAACCACTGCCAAACATCTCCGACAGTGGCTTACTTTCGGAGAGGACAGAAGGATGAGAATTGGGTAGAGCAGAGTGAACCACTGCCCAGCATCTCCGACAGTGGCTTACTTTCGGAGAGGACAGAAGGATGAGAATTGGGTAGAACAGAGTGAACCACTGCCAAACATCTCCGACAGTGGCTTACTTTCGGAGAGGACAGAAGGATGAGAATTGGGTAGAGCAGAGTGAACCACTGCCAAACATCTCCGACAGTGGCTTACTTTCGGAGAGGACAGAAGGATGAGACTCAGAATTACTTATCCTTCTCCCCTGAACTCTTACACTCAAAAGGATAGTAGCAGCTCAGACATCTCCGAAGTTGTATTAAGAGCAGTCTCATCTTTCTCGTTGGGGCTATGTTTAAAGATCTGGTGACTTTGGATAAAAGAGTGGTGGTCAAACGAGGTGAAGTGAATTACAAAGTATTTAGTATATACATAGTAAAATCTTCCCCTGACATACTGTACGTTGAGGTTTTCTAATGGATTATTGCGTACCGAAGCTGACATGAGTGTAAAGTGATTGAAGGAAAGATATGAGGAGGGTATAAACAATATTGACTTCTCTTATACAGTTGCTTCTTCTAGTGAGCAGAATCCAGTCATTTGTTTTTGCCAATCTGCTCTTATCCAAGATAGAAATCTCAGTAATGGAAAAAAAGAATTTGCTTTCCTTTTCTTTTACTGTCTATTTTATGATGTTCAAAACTACTACCAAGAACAAAGTTTATAAAAGCAGCCTCATTCAAACTCATTACAGCTCCTACTAAGGAGACGACAAGTTTACCTTGGCGCCAACAGTTTTATAGCTGGCATCAAACATAGAACCAATGACTAATGAAAAAATTAAAAAAAAGTTAGTACTTTATTACTCATCTACATATCATTCATACAGTTCTAACCACATTTATCGCAATGGGAATTCTTGTCATCTTCAGGCTGTATCTGCTTTCTTTTAGGCTTACGGAGAGCCTTCAAAATGTCAAGGCAGTATAGGCTATCCGGTCCTGGACAAAGTGAGACCTGCATCATGTGATGTGTTAGTGGAAAATGTTCTTTCAAATAAGTATCTTACATGGTACAGCTTTGGAGAATTAACGGGATTGATGGAAGAATATCCACTCAGGAAACTTTTTGTAGGACTGGGCTTTTTTACCAGTTGCGTCATCCAAGTTTTTTTTCATCAACCTAACTTAGAGGAACGTCATGAAGAGATTTATCAACAAATCAAGTAATACGGATTTCCTAAAATACAGTAATCATGCAAATTGTCTCTTCAGAGAGGAAGAGGACCAGAACTCTATTGCCACCTACTGGAAGTAGCAATCCTAAAAGTCAATGTCCACCCCCCCCCCCAAAGAGCCTTGTTACATGACCTAGGACAAAAGCCAAGCCAGAATCTCCATTTGCAAACACTGTGTTTCGGGGTATAAAATACAGTTATACATAGACGACATAACGAAGACCACATGAGACCGAAGCTTTTGAACGTCCCTAACATGACGTTTACGATACCCAAATCCCGCTCTTGTTTCGTAGTTTTGTTCTAGTGCCAGACTTCACCCTCCACAGAAGACTTTATTGGTTTTGCTCCTTGTGTGTTGTCTATTCAGTGTCTTGCACATGAGTCTTGTTTTTTCTTGCTTTGAACGTGTCCTCAAAGCCTCATAGATTCCTATCCAAGCAGAAATATTCACACTGAAAATATACATCCTATTTCGGTAATATAAAGAAGCCTCCGCCATTAGCTTTACGTTTTGTCATTGCCGGCTTCTTGTCATAGTCCACCCATTCTGGCCTAATCCTCGAGATATACCGGTAGTGTATGTGCAGCGAGGATTACTCTTCCATAGAGTGCAGTTGGCAAATATTTCACAAGTAAGTAACGATCAAGACTACTTTTTGTAGATGATGGCCACTGTAGATTTGTAGACTTTCTCAGAATCGCCTCTGAAGTTATTTGACATACAATCTTCAATTATTGATTCATGGATGCACAATGGAATATTATTCTGGATCATTGGGGGGCCGAAAAATAGGTTGCGATCTACTTGTAGACCATAGACCGGAAACCAGTGGTTCTTGTTCTTTTTTTTTTTTTTGTCTTCAAGTGGACGGCAAATTGTAAAGTATCTTAAGTTTGGAGATTAAGTGAAATGTGACTGAGCTCAATGATTTCATTACTGTCGGAGAGTCAGGAGTCTCCAGTGACTCCCTCAGTGGCATATCGAAAGACGGACCAGGAATATTGGATTTCATCATTTTACGTGTATTTTGTGGGAGACAGGCATTTTCCAGAAGAGACATATGATTCTCTTTCATTTGGAACTAACATTTGACGATTTGACGGTGAGAGTTAACTGTTGACTGAACGATATACATGGGTAACTTTATGCTGATGTGGGACACTAACATGCAACCAATATACGCTAGGAGAGAGTGGGGCAGAGGAAAGGAAAACTTTGGTCATCTATGAAGTTACTGTCGGCAGCCATCTGTTCCACCCCATTTGGGTGACCATTTGTTTTCAATGGGGAGAGTAAACTAAAGGCCCCGTCTCACAGATCGCTAGCGAGATCGCAGAAGCGTCACCAATTTTGTGACGCAACAGCGACCTTGCCAGCGATCTCGTTACGTGTGACACTTGGCAGCGACCAGGCCCCCGCTGCGATGTCGCTGATCGTACTCGAATGTCCTGGGCCATTTTTTGATCGCTGGCGTCCCGCTGGCCAGCATTCATCGCTGTGTTTGACGCCGACGAGCGACCTCGTTAGCGACTCAGAAATCATGGACGCAGGCGGGAGTCGTCAGAATCGCTGCTGTGTGACAAGGTCCCAACGACCGCCGAGGTCATTATACGGATCGTTGGATCATTGCTGCGTCGTTGGGTAAATCGGACTGTTTGACAGCTTACTAGCGACCATTTTGTGACGCACCAGCGATCCTTACCAGGTCGTATCGTTGTCAGGATCGCTGGTGAGTCGCTAAGTGTAACGGGACCCTTAGCCACTTCCAAAGCCCTCTGGAGGCGGCTGATCTTCTGGGAGAGTAAAAAAATTGGGTGTTGAAATTCAACATGACTGAGCCTTGTCTCTTGCCAAAATTTGTTGAGGCAGAGCTAGATCCTTAGATGGTCGACAAAGCCCTCTGAAATTTGTGAGTTAGAACATCTTTTCTCCAATGTGTGTCGAGAACATACCAGTAGCTTTTTTACCACTATGGGGGGAAAGAGGGATGGCGACATATGGAAAACAGTTCATGACCCTTGGACCTAAAAACACCACTAAAAATGACTGACCAATAATTTTTGGAAAATAATGTTTGATGCGTGTATGGAACTTATGGTAGACTTTTCAGTGTTCTACTCTTTAGACCATTCTGCTCAAAAGACTTATTGAGGAGCCATGTACCATATCGAGCAAAAAAAAAAAACGAAGCCTGGCCATTCAGTGGGTTGGCAGAGCATGACTTGTAATGACTCGGTTGCGGCTGGTGAGGCTTAGCAGAGACATTGTGAAGCAGACGGGAGAACAATCTGTTTTGAAAGGTGTTGAATTTAGGAAAAGCCTGGCAGGCAGACAGATTGTCTCAATAGCTTACGTTGGCTGAGCACATTGATCCCTCTTCCTGGACTCCTAATGTAATTGTGATTTAGGTAGGCTTGTTAGTCATCTCTTGGCAGACGGATTCTCTGCGCAAAGAGCGAAAGGAATAAAATTCTTTTGTCTTCTGCAATCTGCCATGGAAAGAAGAAACAAAAAAGGAAAAATCAAAGCGCGTTTTTTCTGTACGTTGCTCCTCGAAATGAGTGAACCATATCTGCTTTTGTTTTCTTGTCTCGTGCGTCACATTTCCCTGGGCACTTCGGTGGCACCAAAGTAGACTAGTTTCACCAAGGATGTGGTTATTTTTAAACGTTCTTCAGGAATTTTAAAGAAAATGGTGACTCAGCTGGGACGCTGGGTCCTTTAAGGAGAGTAGGGTAACCCATCATGCCTCACTTCCTTTCCCCATCTTTGAAGGACCCTAAAAATACAGATTGGGAAAAATGCCGGTTGTGAACACTTTTGCAAGTGCATTCAGAATAGTAAAAAAAAAAAGACTTGGATAAAAATATAAATTATTTTTTATTTTTTATTTTTTTTTGCATACAGACCTACGTGGGCAGGAGCATACTGCACATAAGTTTTTCGTTAAAGGCTATAACCATGCAACACACATTGATATGCATGGGAGCTGTATACAGAATGATTGGTGAGTCTTAATTAAAAAAAAAAAAAAATTTGTAAAATCACTTTTTGAAATTTTAGATGCAAAGGGCCTGTAGAAATTGGTTTCAGAGTTTTCTTTCAACAGATAAGTATGCTGTTTGCTTTCACAATGAACGCCGCTGCTGGTGCTTCCTGCTTGCGCAGAGTTACCATTGAGGCCATTGTATCTTCTCTCTAGGTCATGCTAACATTGTCTGGCTTAATAGCACATGCCATGGTTGTGGGAGCTTATTATGTCCGTATGTTGCTAAAACAGTAAGATAAAACCCTTTGGTGTTTATCTCACATTTTAGTTTTTCATTCCTCCAGTTGTTTGTATTGTGTCAGGCAGTGTGCGAGCACAAAAACAAGCCAGATAACCGACAAAGGGTATCCACCACATGTTCAGGTCTATGATTCAACCCATTACGGGGCAGTATTATAGTAGTTATATTCTTGTACATAGGGGCAGTATTATAGTAGTTATATTCTTGTATATAGGGGGCAGTATTATAGTAGTTATATTGTTGTACATAGGGGATAGTATTATAGTAGTTATATTCTTGTACATAGGAGCAGTATATAGTAGTTATATTCTTGTACATAGGAGCAGTATATAGTAGTTATATTCTTGTACATAGGGGCAGTATTATAGTAGTTATATTCTTGTACACAGGGGTCAGTATTATAGTAGTTATATTCTTGTACACAGGGGTCAGTATTATAGTAGTTATATTCTTGTACATAGGGGCAGTATTATAGTAGTTATATTCTTGTATATAGGGGGCAGTATTATAGTAGTTATATTGTTGTACATAGGGGCAGTATTATTGTAGTTATATTCTTGTACATAGGAGCAGTATATAGTAGTTATATTCTTGTACATAGGGGCAGTATTATAGTAGTTATATTCTTGTACACAGGGGTCAGTATTATAGTAGTTATATTCTTGTACACAGGGGTCAGTATTATAGTAGTTATATTCTTGTACATAGGGGCAGTATTATAGTAGTTATATTCTTGTACATAGGGGGCAGTATTATAGTAGTTATATTCTTGTACATAGGGGGCAGTATTATAGTAGTTATATTCTTGTACATAGGGGCAGTATTATAGTAGTTATATTCTTGTACATAGGGGCAGCATTATAGTAGTTATATTCTTGTACATAGGGGCAGTATTATAGTAGTTATATTCTTGTACATAAGGGGCAGTATTATAGTAGTTATATTCCTGTACATAGGAGCAGTATTATAGTGGTTATTCAAATTCAAAGAAGCTTTATTGGCAGGACTAAATGCACATTAGTTTTGCGAAAGCAAGTGTACAAAAGGGAGTGGGGATAGGGACTGTAGGGATGTTGGGAAGGGGCAGTAGGAAAGGTGGGTGGGGGCAGATCCAGGATGGGGGCCATAGAAGTCCATGGCATATCATAGTTCTCTTTCTCGCAGTCTATGACATTCGCTCAAATACCGCGCCACTATCTCCACTGCTCTCACTTCTCCCCCCAGGTTATATTCTTGTACATAGGAGGCAGTATTATAGTAGTTATATTTTTGTACATGGGGGCAGTATTATAGTAGTTATATTCTTGTACATAGGGGCAGTATTATAGTAGTTATATTCTTGTACATAGGGGCAGTATTATAGTAGTTATATTCTTGTACATAGGAGCAGTATTATAGTAGTGATATTCTTGTACATAGAAGGCAGTATTATAGTAGTTATATTCTTGTACATAGGAGCAGTATTATAGTAGTGATATTCTTGTACATAGGGGGCAGTATTATAGTAGTTATATTCTTGTACATAGGGGCAGTATTATAGTAGTTATTCTCTTGTGCATAGGAGCAGTATTATAGTAGTTATATTCTTGTATATTGGAGCAGTATTATAGTAGTTATATTCTTGTACATAGGAGCAGTATTATAGTAGTAATATTCTTGTACATAGGGGCAGTATTACAGTAGTTATATTCTTGTACATAGGGGCAGTATTATAGTAGTTATATTCTTGTACATAGCGAGCAGTATTATAGTAGTTATATTCTTGTATATTGGAGCAATATTATAGTAGTTATATTCTTGTACATAGGAGCAGTATTATAGTAGCTATACTCTTGTATTATTGGACATCATTTGATGACAATCCGATTAATACTTTTTTTTCCCCCCAAGTTTTATTCTGCGCTTATAATACTCCCACCCATGTCTAGAAATTTTTTTTTTGCAGGGAACGCCCAGAAGATCGGCTTGGAGTACCGTACATGTAATGTAATTGTGACAAGAGATTGCATGCTCTGTCTCCTGTAATACAATAAGAGGTGTTTTCTTGTCTGTTGTTTTGCTCCTTGTGTGGCATCTCCTTGTAATTAACCTGAAGAGTGATTTTGCTTTACTAATTTGTAGGAAGCAGATTGTGACATCTGCTGGCGCCCCGGGGCCCTTCTCGATGAGGTTGTGTTCCAGTTTTCTTTCACTACTGAACAAATCTGAGCCCTTTTTTTTTTTTTTTTTTTTTTGTCGTAAATTCCTGTGGGCAATTGTCAATTTTTTTTGGCAGATTTACAATTACGGTACATATCCGAAAGAGCTAAGTGCACAAGCACATACAAATTTAGGGCGCTTTAGGGCATTGTTACCTCAAAAAAGTATTTTGGTTCTACATATGAGTTGGATCTCCTTTCATAATTGAAAAAGGTTGAGTCGGAGTGTGATTGCACAGATGATTAGGTAGTTGGGTCATTCTCCACTTGGATCTAACCTTGTTGTAAAATCAAGAATCTCAGTAATGGCCAGTGTATAATGAGTAAAGAAGAGCGAATAAATTCGACTGGAGTTGAAATTTGCAAAAATTCGCTTTTGCCAACATGTAGATTTTTAGCCATTCACTTCTACTTGGATTCAGCAAATAGGTGTCCATCGATAGGTTAAAAATATGTAAAAGATCCTTTGACTCCTCAACTTCACTTGTATGGTCCTCGTCACATCTTCTGTTTCCTGTTGCTCGCGTCTCACTAAGCCAGGACTTTAGACTCTAATGAGGGTTCGCCGTTTTCTGCGCATGCGCGCACAAGGTCAGCGGGCACATCGTGACGTTATGAGCTTTTGTGCGATCGTACACAACTCGCTCAGGCCTCTTCAGCCAGGATAGAAGATGCAAAGAGTATTGGATGGATGACGGGCGAGTAGTAGAAGGGCCGGAGAGTTGAGAAGATTTTTTTTTGTTTGTTATTCTTTTTATATATTCTATTTATTATGCTCTGGGGTCTGTTAAAAAAGGGATAATAAATTTGCAGAGAATACCTTCTCCGGTAATCAAATTTCCCTGGAAAAATTGGTCGAATTTGAATTTTGCCTGATCCGTTCATCTCTAATAGGGTGTTTTATTATTGTGTTTTTTTTTTTTAACTAAAAAACCCTCAGTTTCACTAAAAATAATTAATTGTATCACCTTAAACCCCTTAAAGATCTCACATTTTTCACTCACATATGGTTTCTGTAACCTACCTGCTCCTTAGAGGAGGCAAATGAGCCTGGGACACAGTTTGGTTGACGGTGGAAAAACAAGTTAATTCTTCAGTGTCAGTGGGATACGTTTTAAATTGTACGTTTTCACTGGTTTGAAAAAAAGCTCAAACTTTAAAAGAAAAATAAAAAAGAAAAATGTCTGGAGCCTGGCCGCACCATATGGAATAACTGTGGCCGGTTGTCATTGGCTTTACGAAACACTAGTGTCATCTCTTCACTTTCCTATGGCACCATTAGCAGCTTGTAAGTGGGTGAAGTAATGTGCTCGACGTGTGTTTTTCTTTTCAACACTTGGTTATGTATTGCCAACTTGTTATCCATATTCGCACGAGACTTTACTGTTGGAGATTTGCTCAATAATTTTTTTTATTTTTCTATAAAAGGCTTGTGCTACAGAAGGTGACACTATTGTGAGGACAGTGTTAATTCTCTACATTGTTTTATAGTACTGTTTTGGTTTTTTTTGTGCTAGGAGTCCTCTTTTTTATCATGGTGGAACCTTTGAAAAATTTACTCAGAATCTTCTACGTGCCTATAATTTTTAAAATGATGAACACTTGCTGTTTCTGTCTCTTGGATGCCATAAAGGAACCCCTGGGTATTACATAATATCTTGAGCCGTCTGAACAACCCATGTTGAATGTCACTAAAATGACTAATTTGCTGATGAGGCAACCAAAAAATATCGTCTGATCCTTCCAGAACCCACCTACTGAGTAAATCCCCCTAGTTTCATTAATTCTAGTTTCTCAAGTTTAAAGTATTCATGTTTATTCACAGATCTTGGGTGGAGAAAGATAGACACGTACTAATAACTAGTTAAAATTTATTGGTATTTTCGAGGCTTTTATCTTAGCAGCAGGTCAATGAAATAGTTTCAAGTCAAGGTTAAAGGCACTCAATTTATTTTAGACCAAAGTCGATGAAAAAGGAAGATTTGAACCATAGCCAAATTACTTTTGTTTAAAGTTGGCCTTGGTCAAAATTTTCATCTGAGAGATCTTAAATCGAAGACCTTTTGTCCCACCAACGATCTTTCTTTTGTCAGAAAAATTGGTCGTTCTTTGCAAGTGTCATTGAACATGTATGACATGATTGTTCCTTCAGAGGTTCTTCGAACATCAACCAAGTCTTATCGAAATGGTTATGGCCTCCTATAGAGTTTGACTTTGAGTTACTGAAGGTCTTTATAAAAACTATACAACAAAACTTTGAGCGCTCAACCAAAATCTCAAATATTCATAGTCGGGATTGTAGTATGGAGGAATTTACACCATGTACACAAAATGCTGAGCTATAAATATATACTTGAACTATCAGAATTGTGAGGTCAAAATGACATTTTTAGTGTCCTTCTAGGGTTCTTACTGTAATTTCGGTGGTGGTTCTAATATATCTTCATCTGTCATTGGGTGGGCAGTTGGTTAAGAAAAATGTAGAGATAATCTTGATCTGAAAGCTAAATTCCAAAAGCTAAATTCCAAAATTTAACCAATCTGTAGTCTGAGGGGCACCTAGTACCCTGATTAGAGGACGCTAGCCCAATCATATAATTAACGACTTTGTATTAGTCATTTAACGCTTGTCTCAAAGTCGTATTTTTGGCAGTAACACCCCCCATACACACATCACTTGCTTGGCCAGAGTGCTGATGTTGGAGTGAAACTCTGTATTCCATGAAAGGTCTAGATTTCACACTCCAGGTGTTCCCATGGCAGAAGGTCAAGTGTTGAAGATGAGAACAGAATTGGGAACCCTGGGGCCAAATACTAAAATTGCAACTGGTTGCCTTCAGTTGACCTGTGACAGCTCAGCCGGTTAAACGTGTGACCTGTTTAAGTACAGATATGTTGACTGGGGGTCGTTATTCTGTCACATCAGGCAATCTGTTGAGGACTTCAGAATAGAATAGACAGCCAAGAATAGAGTCCAAATGTTTCTGTCTGCACTTCATTACATTTTTATTCTGGCAGGAACAAACACATTGACAAAATCCTATCTGCTATGATGATGTCACAGGTGTGGTCTGGGAATCCTCTGCCGGTTGGTCCTCTGGCAGTTTCTTTATTACATATCAGTACATCTGGACCCATCATCTGATCCTTATTGATCTGTAATACACAAGTGACAAATATCCCTGCAAACAAAACCTAATTTTGACAGTCATATTTTGGTTAAAGTCTACTATTAATTAGATACAGAATCGTCAAACTTTCCTTGTTCAACTTTGTTGGATTCCTATGAAATTCCAGAAATTACCCCACATACAATGTTCAAATTGCCTCTTCAGAGAGGAAGAGGACTTGAACTTTATAAAGCCACCTGTTGGAAGCCACAATCCTTCAAGCCACTGTCGACCCTTTAAGGAGTCTTACGATATGACTTAGGATAAAAGCCAAGTCAGAATCTCAATTTGCAGACACGGTGTTTCAGGCTATTGGCCTTCCTCAGTGCAAAGTATAGGAACTGATTAGGTAAGGTGCCAGAGCCTCTCACCTAGACAAATCAGTTCTCTTACTTTACACCTCCAGAACCTCTCACCTAGCCAAATCAGTTCTCTTACTTTGCACCTCCTGAACCTCTCACCTAGCCAAATGAGTTCTCTTACTTTGCATCTCCAGAACCTCTCACCTAGCCAAATCAGTTCTCATATTTTGCACTGCTCCTTACCTTGGCATGCCAGTGCCAGTATGCCACTATCCACAAGGAGAAACATTACCCCTTAGACCTCAGCCCACATGCAATGGGAAGACTTAACGCTGTTCTTGTAGTATGCATTAACTATATGCAGTAGGTAGAGTTGGTGCGAATCGATTCACAAAACATGGACTATCGGACATGTTTGTAACCTCTGAGCTCTGAGAACTGCCTCTTTCCTGACGGCATTCGCGGCTCCTCTTCTCATTAACCTCAACAATGATGTTGCCCCAAGCCGGATAAACAAAATCCTTGGATGTTAGTAGGTGGTTCTCAGGATTACCGCCTGAGGGCCAGAGATTACTGATGTGACTGATGGACCTGGTCCTGCGCAATGTTGCACACCAACTCCAACAGCAGGTGGAGAGTCTAATGTCAGCACCAATGAAGCCAAAGCCATTTTTTGGTTCTCCACCTTGAAAATACTTCTTGTAGTTTTTGTTCCATCATATCAAGACATCTTTATAGCTGCTGAGTATATTGGCTGCTTGCGTTCTCATTGTCATGTTTGATTTACGAACCTAATTTTGTAAAAAAAAAAAAATCGTTTTTTTAATGACTTTCGAGAAGCATGTGGTTCTTATGAGCTATTAAAACTACGTTGGACAGAACAGTCTTGCCAAGAAGCCGGGTCAATTCTTCTTGGAAAATAAAAAGGAAAGCAATCTTTTTTTTTTTTTTTTTTTTTTTTTTTAACAGTGTCTAAAGTTTCACTCTAGGTTCCATAAATATTTGTTGGTGTTCCTTCTTCTAAGACCCTCACGCGCCCCTTGGCAGTAGCGAGTGCTCTCTACTGAACGGTGAATGTAAATATATTCATTGGAGATAACCAGAAATTGAAGGGTGCCAAGGGACTGCCGCCAAGGAATCGGATCCCGGTTAAGATTTAAAGAATGTTCCTAATTTTTGTACAATGAGACCTGCCAAGCAGTAATAGTCCAGGAGGCCTCGGTGTAAGAGACACAGGTCCTACGTTTTCTACAATGTGTTAGCGAAATATATATATATATATATATATATATATATATATATATATATATATAATATTTTTTTTTTTTTTTTTGTATGGCTTTGCAGTGGGAAAACACATTCTCCACCATGATGAAAATTAATGATAGAAACAGACGTTCTGTAAGTGCCATTGTGGGTACGTGTACCTTTTACCTAGTGTTTATTTTGGCGTCCACTTGAATCCCTTGGATTTTTGTTGGGGCAGGGGGTTGTTTCCACAATGTAGACCAGTACCTTAAATTTGGGTAAGTGGTGAAAAATAAATGAAATTATATTACGGAGTTGACCAAAGGCTTTCTTGTTCTTAGAAACCAATCAGATTTGTTTATCAGCAAAACTATGGAGAGCTGTAATTGCAGTTACTTTGGATTCATTTATATATTTTGTATGTATTTTTCTTTAATTTTTTAATACTTTTCCAATTTTTCAAATTTTGCCAAATACTCTTTTTTGAGTTCCACATGACCAAAAGCTATCAGTTAAGGGAACGTTTGTACATGGTGGAAACACTGGCAAAAAAACCTGATTTTACACTACGCCCTCTCTTATTCACGTGTCTGTCTTTCAGCCACATGGTCCATCCATGGTCTATCATGGATAGAACATTTATCTTTTATAGTCTTTGGGCATATTCACATCTTTTTATTTTGCTAATACATGGATATGAGAAGCTTAAATTTTTTTTGCATATAAGAAAAATTGTTACCAACTGAATGGACTGGATGGTAAAAACGGACAAACTGACTACGAATGGATGAAATTTTAATTTGTCACACCGATTTTAAATATATATATATATATATATATATATATATATATATATATATATATATATATATATATATATATATATATATATTATATTAGTGTGTGTGTGTATATATACCACATCCCAGATATGACTGAATAAAATATTCCAAATGCAGATCTTTATTCATTACATAATTACATAGTAGAATGCATTGAGAACAATAAAACATAAAAATAATCAATGTACGTCAAAATTAATATGGATTTAAAATGACACTGAAAACTAAAGTGAAAAATCAAATTACAGGCAGATCCAACTTCAGTGGAAATTCATCTCAGTAGTGTTTTGTGGCCTCCATGTGCCTGTATGACCTCCATATAACACCTTAGCATGCTCCTGATGAGGTGGCGGATGTTCCCCTGAGGGATCCTCCCTGATCTGGATTAAAGTGTCCGTCAACTCCTGCACAGTCTGTTGTGCAGCATGGCTTTGGTGGATGGAACAATGTGCTCGATTAGATTTAGGTCTGGGGGAACGGGCGGGCCAGTCCATCACATATATCCCTTCGTCATGCAGGAACTGCTGACACACTTCAGCCACATGAGGCCTAGCATTGTCACGCATCAGAAGGAACCCACGGCCCACTGCACCCTGCATATGGTTTCACAATGGGTCTGAGGAGCTCATCCCGCTACCTAATGGCAGTCAGGGTACCTCTGGCTAGCACATAAAGGACTGTGCGGCCCTCCAAAAAAATCCCTCCACACACCATTATTGACCCCCTGCCAGACTTGTCACGCTGGAGGATTTGCAGGCAGCAGAATAGTCTCCACAGCGTCTCAAAACTCTGTCACATCTGTCACATGTGCTCAGTGTGAACCTGCTCTCATCTGTGAAGAGCACAGGGTGGCAATGTTGAATCTGACAATGTTGGTGTTCTCTGTCAAATTCCAATCGCCCTGCACGGTGTTGGGTTATAAGCACAACACCCACTTGTGGATGTCTGGTCCTCATACTACCCTCATGGAGTCTGTTTCTGGCAGTTTGAGGAGACACATGGGTGTTACTGGCCTGCTGGAGGTCATTTTGGAGGGCTCTGGCACTGCTCTTCATGTTCCTTCTTAAACAAAGGAGGCGGTAGCAGTCCTGCTGCTGGGTTGTTTCCTTCCTACAGCCCCCTCCATGTCTCCTGGTATACTGGCCTGTCTCCTGGTATCTGCTCTATCTAACCTTATTGCCACATATTGCATTGATGTGCCATCCTGGATGAGCTGCACTTCCTGAGCAACTTCTGTGGGTTGTAGATACCGCCTCATGCTACTGTGCAGTACCTCTAGAAGTGAGATCAATGAAGTGACCAAAACAGCCAAAAAGGATGAGAACAGAGAAATTGGCCTGTGGTCACCCCCTGCAGAACCATTCCTTCATAGAGGTTGTCTTGCTAATTGCTGATCAATTCTACCTGTTTGTTCCATTTGCACAACAGCAGGAGAAATTGATTCACAATCGGTATTGCTTCATAACTGGTCAGGTTAAAGTCACAGAAGTGTGATTGACTTGGAGTTACATTGTACGTGTGTGTGTGAGATAGATATATATATATATATATATATATATATATATATATATATATATATATCTCTCTCAATGTATGTATTGTATTTTTCGGATTATAAGACACCCCTCAAATTTTGAAAAATAGGGAATTTTTTTTGTTTCTTTATAAAATTGTGGTGCTTCTTATAATCAATGCGTCTTATTGCTTACTGGGGGTGGTGGCTGCGGTTAAGCGGGGTTCCAGGGTCGCTGCTGGATGAGGCAGAAGTGGGGTAAAGCTGCAAGCCGCAGGCTGGGATGAGGGGGTGTTCTGATGTGCAGCACGCAGCTGTGGGTGTCTGATGCTTCTGCGGGTGTCTGCAGTGCTACGGGGGTGTCCTGCGGTGCTGCTGCGGGTGCCCGGCGGTGCTACAGGGTTGTCCGGTGCTGCTGCGGTGCTGCCGGGGCTCTGCCGACATCTTGGGGCTCTGGCCTTTCACAACAGTTCCATGGTTTATTGTGCGGAGGACTCTGGGAAAATGACCGCCATGGGCGGCGCATGCGCAGATGGGAGATCTTGGCACCAATATCTCAGGAGATGAGATTTCAGCGCTGACATCTCATCTCCCGAGATCTTGGTGCCGAGATCTCCATCTGCGCATGCGCCACCCCCGGCGGCCATTTTCCCGGAGTCCACCGCACATGAAATCATGGAACTGTCGGGGCTCTGGCCTTTCACAAAATGTTGGCGGAGCCCCGGCAGCACCGGAGACACCGCAGCAGCTTCAGGCAGCACCGCCGGGCACCTGCAGCACCGCTGAACACCCCCTCATCCCAGCCTGCGGCCTGCAGCAACGGTATCGGTAAGGTATATACGCATTGTAAGACTCGCCCCCATTTCCCCCCAAAATTTTGGGAAAAAATGTCTTATAATCCGTAAAATACTGTATATTTGTGTGTATATTATATATATTTTTTATAGTAGGAGATATCTTCTAAGTCCTCAAGATTGCACAAATAGGGTTATTACTTTAGTCCATTCATTTTTGTGTCACTTTATTAGGTTCTTAAGATTTTAATAACACTAAAAAAATGTATTAAACATTTAATATAAAGTAATATAAATTTACGTTGTTCTTATTTTTGTTACTATTATCAATCGTGCTTTTTATGACCTATTCAAAAATGGTGTTGAATTTTTTTTTTTTTTCATATCTTTGCCAGGGAATATGAAAAATATTAAATACCCCACGAAAATGCGCACGAAGTGCTGACAAGTGGGAACTTTTCACAGCTCAAGGATTTTGCTTAAGCAACCTCGTGCGCCATGTTCACATGTTAAATGAGACCTGCTGCTTTGATGTTGGATGTCTTTCGACTGTCGGAAAGCCATATTATCAAACTTACAATTTCGGTATTGTTCTACCCGGGGGTCTTTTTTGACCTTGCTAACAGGACCCCATAAATACAGTAGTTGCTCTAGATTCTGATTGGCTGCAGGGGGGGACTCCGTCCTCCTCTCTCAGCTGTTCTATAGCATTAGCCATGCAGACCGGTTTCATCATGGCAGACACCTGCCTAGCATGCGTAGACATCCAGTCTCTGGGCTTCTCTGGATGGCTTTCCACTTTGATGTACGGTGATGACATTGTTATGACCATTGTATATGTGCGCTGGCTCCCGCATACATCACAAATATAGAACAGGGAGGATCTGTAGACGTTCCCTGGAGGCGACGTGCATCACCCCCGCTGAGCTGGAATGGGACATGAGCCTACATTATCAAAACCTAACAACCACCATTACTGATTGCGAAAAGGAAAAATTAGTTTCCGTGCAGTTCCTAAATACGTTCTACTCTGAGATAAAGAATCTGGGGGCTCCACTACAACCATACTATGGTGTACTGTATTCTATGGGGCAGAGGGGTCAATTGCCCGCTCAGGCACCTTAGTCTTAAAACTTCTGCACCTTCTACATCTACACATCTTGTATCTAGCTCACATCTATCTATCTAGCTATCTTATATAGTGCCATTAATTTTCACATGTGGAGAGTGTTAAGCGGGCGTAAGGAGACTTAGAGGCCATACAATGCTTCTCTGGGGAATTAAATGTTCAAATAGCGTTTTCAGAGAGGAAGAGGACTTGAACTCTAATGCCACCTATTGGATTTAGCAATCCTAAAAGTCAGTATCTACTTTATACTCAGCTTTCCCACATGACTTAGGATAAGAAGGCAAACCAGACATTCCATTTGCAGATGCTGTGTTTCGGAGGGTTTGCCCCTCAGCAGTGCAGATTTGGCCGGGAGAGAGGCCACCTAGCTAACTCAGAAATTTGCACTGAGGATGGGCAAACACCCTGAAACATGTGTCTACAAATAAAGTGTCTGATTAGGCTTCTTATCCTGTCATGTGGCAACTCTTGTTAAAAGGGTTGATATTGACTTTTAGGAATGCTACGTCCATTAGACGGCGCTAGAGTTTAAGTCTTCTTCCTCTCTGAAGAAACTATTTGCATAATTAATTTCCAAAGTCCTTTAAAGACCATATCATAACTGTCCCCATTGGGGCTCACAATCTATATGTCTTTGGAGTGTTCGAAGAAACCGGAGGAAACCCACACAAACACGTGAAGAGCATACAAATTTCTTGCACATGTTGTCCTTGGTGAGATTTGAACCTGGAACCCAACTACAAAGAATATGAGATTGAAAGCTCGATCTAGCCATCTATTGATTGATCTGTTCATCTATTGATCAATCTGTCATCTGTCGATCGATCCAGGTCTCGATCGATCTATCCGTCCTTCGATTGAACTCATTATCACAGCCTGTCCACTCATTCTTGGAATTTCCTCTTTACAATTAGATAGTGTGTTAATTACTAGTCTTTGAACTGTATTACAGCAAATAGTCTCCTTGGAACCTTTTTGTGACAAGGATGGAGGCCATATGTGAATGTCTCTAGCTAAACGTTCCTTCAAGTGCAGGAATGATCTCGGGACACATACTCCCTCCCCAGGATACCATTAAAAGTGGTTCACAGAAAGTTAGGAATGCAGAGAGGGATTTTGTCAGTGCCTTGAGGTGCAAAACACTTCCCACATTACACATGATGCTGCTGTTTATATGCAGACAATACACAGAGCCATGCCGCTAGCATCTGGTAACTGAGGTACAGGCGGCTGTGTGGAGTAAACAATGTGTATACACGGTACTGTCACCCACGGCAACCAGTAGGATTCTAGAATAATAGATATGCAGCATCTGATTGGTTGCCACTTGCACCAACCATTTCTGTTCAGCAGAGCCAACTCTTAGTTTTGGAGTAAGAATATATTTTATTAGTATAAAATAATCCGTTTAGATCCATCAATAATTTTTTTTTTTTTTTGACAAAAATATATAATGAATGTAGAAGCCAGAAAAGCAATAATTTTGGTTTAGTTCACATCTGCATTGGAGGCTCCATCACATCTTATTTGGTGTGTGTGGGGGGGTAATGTTTGTGTTGAAAGCATGTATTATTTTGAAGCCTGTGAGGCCGTGATCATATACGAGGGTCGTTGCATGTCCCCCAGGATGTGCATAGAGGCATAGAAATCTCGCTGGAAAGCATTGTAATTACGGCTACAACTGTGGTTATAATGCAGAATAAGGGTGTGGATTTGGTCAAGCTATTTGACCAAATCAGTTTTAGGAAAACCTGACATGGGCTTTTATTTTTGGAGAGATTTGTAGGAAGGTAATTGGATGGATCTCTCCCTCTACTGTGGATCTTGGGAGTGGCCCATGTCCACGAATCCCATTTAAACCTTCAGTTAAGGTTTGGGTGTGTCAGTGTTTGGTTTCCAAGCTGCAGAGCAGGAGGCTCTGTGCAGGTCTGTGTGAGACTGAACACAGGTCAGAGCCACAGAAAGCAAAGCTATTGTTGCATACATGGTGGTGCAGTCACCCACTGTAACAGATTGACACGGACTGTTATGGACCATCCAGCTCTGAACCGGAGGATAATGTTTGAGTTTATTAAGTTGCCAAAATAAAGACGTTTGAGTTGAACTATCTTGGGTCAGTGCCTCATTACCGCACCGTCGTGAAAGCCGCTGCCTTACAGACCTTAGTCGTGCAATATTTATTTGTTTTCATTCATTGTTTTTTTTGGTTGCTGTTCAGATACGTATATTGGTCATTCTATACCTGTATCCTGCTTCCATATTAATTTTTGCTTTTATATTTGTGCTGGGATTATCTAGATCTATATCATGTCACTGTCTATTAAAGCCTTTTGTTCACTTGTATTGCTGCGTCCCCTTTAGGCATGATGCACCTTACATTTTTTTATGATTTTATTTTTCCCATTTATTAATGTTAATCAAAATTTTTTTCAGTATTTTATTATACACTTCTTGATCCCATGTTAGTTTCTGATGTCAGTATGTTTTTTTCTTGCGAGTGCACTGAGTTTTATGTACCCCATAGAATTAGCATTTGATGCGGAAAATCCGCATGTGCATTTCTGCTAAATACCAAAATGTAGCAAAAACTAAGCAGCTTAAATGGGGCATTCCTGTCTCCAAGATCCTATCCCAATATGTAGTAGGTGGAATAATAATAATAATAATAATAATAATAATAATAATAGTTTATATACCTCCAATTAGAAATGTATAGTTTTTCTGATTCACTGTCTCTTTCCTCATGCGCAGGCATTGCAGGACCTTAGGTGTCCATGGATGCGACCACTGGTAGTGGACGTAACCATGGATACCTAAGGTCCTGCATTACCTGCACATGAGCAAAAAGACCTAGGAAATCAGAAAAAGTATACTACATTTCTAATTGGAGGTACAGTATATGCTAATATTATTACTACACCTATTGCATATTGGGATAGGATCTTGAATATGGGAATACTCCTTTAAATTAAAACATACCAAAAAAAGAAGATAAAAATGCATGTGATAAGCACATGCTCAAAAATGCAAGTAACTTAATAGGTGAAGAAATAAAAAAAACTCACCAAATACCTATCATTGGAACGTATGCTGGCTGTGTAACATAGCTGGCATGTCCTGAGCCCACTCCATAGACCTGCATCCGACATAGGACGTAGGGGCTAAAATTGAAGCATAAGGTATTCTGTCTTTTCTAATAAACCTTGAATTCATCTAGTAGATATCGGCCTCCACCATTAATTAGGAGCTCATAATTTCCTTCCGCAAAGTAAAGCCAGCCAAAAAAAAAAAAGAAATAAAAATAGCAGCAGTTTCTTGGACTGTGTAAGAATGCCGCCGCACATGACCATAGCTATGCTTTGATAAATGGTTAGTCCTGCGTGTGCCAGTATGGCATCAGACGGCCTTTTCTATGTGCTCAGGGTTTGTTTGTATTGGCCGGGATTCCAATTCTGGATGGGGCCCATTCTAATCCTCCGCAGAATATACATTGAATGTTGCACAGTTGTTCACGGAACAGGTGCACAACTCATCTTTTTTTTCACACAATTGCCGCTGCAGTTGCTTATCCTTCACTGACACCAATACATTGACACTTTTGTCTCCGTCGGGGAAAAGAGAGACTTAAAAAAGGAAGAAAAAAAAAATAAAGTGCTCGCTATAGATTTTCTGAGCCTTCATATCACATTGCGAAAAATTGGGTACGGAAAACAAAAAATGAAAGAAAGGTGTATTAACAAGGCTGGTTATTGATTCGAGCCAAAAACATTTACATTTTTGATCTGAAGGGGTCAATAAAAAAAAATAAATAAAAATAGATGTAAAAAAAATCTTAATAGGTAAATAATAAATCATGATATACGAAATAAAACAAATAACCAGGGGCGCTAAGCGCTATTCAACCTGGATACTGAGCAGCAAATAATGGGACAAAACCACCTGATATGTCCAATAGATAAAACAATAAAATAGACTGGTTGTATTATTTGCGCTGAGATAATATCCGGATGAAAAAAATGAGAAACAAGAAATCTGTAATGGAGCGGGCACAGAAGTAAGGTTGGTCAAATAATGAAACGGCAATGCCTGGAGATGCTAATAAATACCAAGTGGCTGTTATAATAATAATCTTTAGTTTTATATAGCGCTAACATATTCCGCAGCGCTTTACAGTTTGCACACATTATCATCACTGTCCCTGATGGGGCTCACAATCTAAATTCCCTATCAGTAGGTCTTTGGAATGTGGGAGGAAACCCACGCAAACACGGGGAGAACATACAAACTCCTTGCAGATGTTGTCCTTGGTGGGATTCGAACCCAGGACTCCAGCGCTGCAAGGCTGCAGTGCTATCCGCTGAGCGATCGTGCCGCCTAAATTATATACCTTAATCACAGCGTGGCAGGTAGCAGTCGAGGAGTCTTTGCTGCAGAAGTCCAGTGAAGAGACGCTGATAGGTATCGCAACACAGATCAAGATGTGGATTTTCATTTGCTTCCAAAAAAGGAGTGATGCCTCGGGTATCAGACGCTGTCCCGGCCGGTGACAGACGTCCCGCTTACCGCGTGTCAGCCGCCACTGAAGCGGTGAAGGCACCGCGTGTAAGCTGTAGCCGGCAAGGTGCAGTAAAGGGCCTGCAGGACCTTGCGTGACGTCACGGTCACGTGAAGAGTCACGTGACTGGCTATGGAGCGCAGAAAGGACCACACTATTGTCCTACGCGTTTTGGAATGCGCGGATTCCTTCGTCAGGGATGGTCCATAGAAGGCGCTTATATACCCGGAATCACTTATTATCTAAATTCAGACATTAATTCCCAATGGCCTAAACAGCGAGATTGAACTCTTTGCTTTTAATGTATTCATTTCAAATATCCATCTACTTTCTTCTCTTGACATCTGATGAATAAAGTTTCCCTTTGCTGCACCTTGCCGGCTACAGCTTACACATTGGCATGTAGGTCATAGGAAGATGAATAGCATTATACATTGATATCTCATATCCGATGGCTTATACCAGAGAAATTCACTTTTTTTTCATATGTAAATGAGCTGTTAAGATCTATGGGAGGGACATCGATCTCCCTGAGAATCTGCCTCCAGAGATGATTATAAATGTAATAGTACATTAATAGTGTGAGACTTGTAATGACTGACATTCTGCTCTCCTGATCTACATGTCTCACTCTGGTACAGTGGGGAAAAAAAGTATTTAGTCAGTCAGCAATAGTGCAAGTTCCACCACTTAAAAAGATGAGAGGCGTCTGTAATTTACATCATAGGTAGACCTCAACTATGGGAGACAAACTGAGAAAAAAAAATCCAGAAAATCACATTGTCTGTTTTTTTTTCCATTTTATTTGCATATTATGGTGGAAAATAAGTATTTGGTCAGAAACAAGCAATCAAGATTTCTGGCTCTCACAGACCTGTAACTTCTTCTTTAAGAGTCTCCTCTTTCCTCCACTCATTACCTGTAGTAATGGCACCTGTTTAAACTTGTTATCAGTATAAAAAGACACCTGTGCACACCCTCAAACAGTCTGACTCCAAACTCCACTATGGTGAAGACCAAAGAGCTGTCAAAGGACACCAGAAACAAAATTGTAGCCCTGCACCAGGCTGGGAAGACTGAATCTGCAATAGCCAACCAGCTTGGAGTGAAGAAATCAACTGTGGGAGCAATAATTTAGAAAATGGAAGACATACAAGACCACTGATAATCTCCCTCGATCTGGAGCTCCACGCAAAATCCCACCCCGTGGGGTCAGAATGATCACAAGAACGGTGAGCAAAAATCCCAGAACCACGCGGGAGGACCTAGTGAATGAACTGCAGAGAGCTGGGACCAATGTAACAAGGCCTACCATAAGTAACACGCTACGCCACCATGGACTCAGATCCTGCAGTGCCAGACGTGTCCCACTGCTTAAGCCTGTACATGTCCGGGCCCATCTGAAGTTTGCTAGGGAGCATTTGGATGATCCAGAGGAGTTTTGGGAGAATGTCCTATGGTCTGATGAAACCAAACTGGAACTGTTTGGTAGAAACACAACTTGTCGTGTTTGGAGGAAAACGAATACTGAGTTGCATCCATCAAACACCATACCTACTGTAAAGCATGGTGGTGGAAACATCATGCTTTGGGGCTGTTTCTCTGCAAAGGGGCCAGGACGACTGATCCAGGTACATGAAAGAATGAATGGGGCCATGTATCGTGAGATTTTGAGTGCAAACCTCCTTCCATCAGCAAGGGCATTGCAGATGAAAAGTGGCTGGGTCTTTCAACATGACAATGATCCAAAGCACACCGCCAGGGCAATGAAGGAGTGGCTTCGTAAGAAGCATTTCAAGGTCCTGGAGTGGCCTAGCCAGTCTCCAGATCTCAACCCTATAGAAAACCTTTGGAGGGAGTTGAAAGTCCGTGTTGCCAAGCGAAAAGCCAAAAACATCACTGCTCTAGAGGAGATCTGCATGGAGGAATGGGCCAACATACCAACAACAGTGTGTGGCAACCTTGTGAAGACTTACAGAAAACGTTTGACCTCTTTCATTGCCAACAAAGGATATATCACAAAGTATTGAGATGAAATTTTGTTTCTGACCAAATACTTATTTTCCACCATAATATGCAAATATAATGAAAAAAAAACAGACAATGTGATTTTCTGGATTTTTTTTTCTCAGTTTGTCTCCCATAGTTGAGGTCTACCTATGATGTAAATTACAGACGCCTCTCATCTTTTTAAGTGGTGGAACTTGCACTATTGCTGACTGACTAAATACTTTTTTTTCCCCACTGTAGCTGTGGAGGTGGATTCTCAGGGAGATCTATGTCCGGCCCATAGCTCTTAACAGCTCATTTACATATTAAAAAAAACAAACTTGAATTTCTCTGGGATAAGACATCGGATCACAGATATCAAGGTATCATTTTTTTCAGCTTCCTATGACCTACATGGCTGTATAGACGGCTCAGGAGGGTTGATCCTACTGACAGATTCCCTTTAAGGCATTGAGATTTAGTTAGATATCGCGTCACACGGTGAGCCCACCTCTACATCATTACTGGAATGGAAAATTCTCTCTTTTTTGCAGGTGGTCCCATCACTTCCCATGTCAGTCAAATAATTTTTTTTCCTCTCCTGTCATCAGACGAGGGTGAAAAATCCAGTGTAGCTCTGTGTACATATGGGTATATCATTAAACATACCAGAGCTCGGAGGAGGATGCTTCACTCTGCGTATGTGGAGGAGCTAAGCAGCTGATGTATTAAATATATACTGTGATAAGCCGCTGCATTAAAAGTCAAATTTCAGAGGCTAATTATGTTGACTTAACAACGGCCCGAATTTCAGAATTACTAATCTGCTTATCTCTTTAACACCATTAGCGTAAAAAAAAAAAATTTGGAAATTTTAATATGCGTCTGTGCTTGTGTGTGAAATATTACCGCTTACTGTAGTATTTCTATCTATATCTAGTCTATTTATACTAATAGTTTTTGTAATAAAAAAATTCTGCTTCTATAAAAAAAGAACAAAAATTTATAAATAATCCACATCGATCAAGTCATCAAATTTTTTGTTAAAATGTTTTTTTTTTTTTTTTTTTTAAGCAGTATTTTGCTATAGAAGCCACATACGGTAAATCAATCACTGATACCGCCAATCTGAGCTTTATACATAATTCTAGTCTTAAGGTACAAATGCTTCACTTATGCCCTTTGGCCTCATTCAGATGTCACTGATTTTTTTTTTTTTTTTTTATACCATTGTTGTTTTATTCTTCATTTTCTCCATACAAGAAAATAAAAATAAAATTGCAAAGTTTCAAGTACCCATGACAAGGGTGAAAATGGACGGCATCTGTTCGCAAACCCATAGAATTGGATGGGTGATTTTGATCCATGATCAAATTTTGGACATTTCTGTTTTGTTTTTGGTGTGGACCATCAGAACCATATAGACTGGGTACATGTTCTATCCTTAAAAAAACATGGATAGGACTAGTATATGAAAAATGGACATTGAAAAATCGAGGCTTAAACAGAACCCATCGTATCTCCTGACATGTTTTATTTTAAAAAAAAATCATGAATCATCATAATTTACGGATTCCTGGGAATTATTCCTTTTTTTGCACTTTTCCTCTTTAATTCCTACTAGAAATTTCTAATAGGTGTTTCCTGTTGGGGGCGTGTCCGAATCTACTGTCCAATCAGTAGGGACGCGCCCATGTGACAAAAAGGGAATGCTAACACCCAGTTGTCAATTTAGTTATACAATTCCAAGAAGAATAGCACAATAGAAAAAAAAAGCTCCAGAATCCTTATTTCATAGCTATTACCAGTATTTACTAAATCTGCCATCCCAAAAGTGGTCCAAGTCTTTAGTGAGGCTCACACAATCCTTTTTTTTTTTTTTTTAAAGAAGGAGAAAAGTCCCAAGATGACCAGAAATTTTCTTCGACTGGGACCTATAATAGATGTTGAAACTAGAGATAAAGTGTTTGGCGTTCCTACAGCACTCCCGCAGGGTAAATGAAGCATTACACAATTCTTATTGAAATGGGTGTGCCAGGTCCTCCAGAGTGAGACACTGCAGTCAGGGCATAACTATGATGGGTGTAGGGGGTATTGGTAGCACCTTTTGGCCAGGAGGAGTCAAATTGAGCGGCTGATCCTGCATGCGCTCTGACATTCCATTCCAGCTGGTCATCTCTTAAAATTTAGTCAAAGCAGGTCCTTTGCATGACAAGGCCGGTTTCCAATCAATCATTGGGCTATTTTGGGTTTAATAATACATTTTAGTCTCGGGTTCATAGATTGAAGATCAAATATGGCTGGAGCTATGTCCTCGATTCAATGCCAGCATAAAGCTAATGTTGGCTGGACCTCTGCGGATTGTAGGCTGCTGTCCAGTTTTTCCAGTTGCAAAGCACTAAATCTAATTTTTTTTTTTTTTTTTTTTCAGAACATAAAATGGACATAAGAATTCTAACAAAAGGGTAACCAGCACCTCACCTCATAACGTCGAGAATATTTTTTTTAGATTACCGTAACCCTATTTTTCTGTTAAAATATATACCGGTATATATATTTTTGCTTTTTCATATGTGTGCAGCTTTGGTTGGAGGATTTGTGCCAATGGGCATCTAAATGTGAAAAATAGTTAGCAGTCGGAGGGCAACAATTTAGCAAGCACACGCGGAATTGAAACGTATCACGTTGCTATAAAGTGCAGCGTAAGCACATCGTAGTATAAAACCACATGAAGATTCCATAATCGCCTTTATACACTGTGCTGGCTCAGTGCTGACAGATGTAGTAATTTTTTTTTAAGGATGAAAACTCAACACAAAAATTAAAATTAAACTTGCTGGATAATTTTTGGACCATTTTTTAATAAAAAATTTTAACATCCAAAATAATGCATTTTTATTTTTTTTCAAGTTAATTGGAATAAAAGCCAAAATAAAAAAAGGCACTGGAAAGATTGAATGTGTGCGTGCGTGTGTGTATAGATGTTAATTTTATTGGATAGATATCTAGATATCTAGAAGGGCAAAAATTAAAGGTCAGTGAACATGGAAGTGGTGATGGGGCTCCGGTACTGAGAATCAATACTTGACTTATTGCGTTTTCAACTATTCCATGTAACGAAATGAAGACCAATTAACTCTTTGCCTCCAGTACTATTTTTTTTTTAAAAACACATTTTGTAATTTTTTTTTTTTTTTATCAATTCAGATTTTCTATATATATTTCATTTAATATTTTTTTTTTCTTTTTATGTAATAAAACAGTATTACGGGTAAAGTGGATCTCCAAGAATCCCATTTTTTTTAGGCTCTATTTTGAAATTTAAAAAAATGCTATACTTTTTGTAAAAAATTTTGGAAAATTAGATAACATTTTAAACGTTTTTTTTTTTCCTTTTGCAGGTCCCCCACGCATTTCGGACAAAGTGATCCACCGGCAAACCGTAAGATTAGGAAGAACCATCAGATTGTTATGTCCAGTTGAAGGAGATCCCCCACCGCTTACAATGTGGATGAAAGATGGACGCTCAATCCATAGTGGTTTTACCAGGTTTAGGGCATATGGTCAAGGGCTCAAAATTAAAGACGTGGAAAGCGAGGACGCGGGAAGCTACATTTGCAAAGCCACCAATGGATTTGGAAGCATCAATGTGAATTATACGCTCATTGTAATTGGTATGTATATCCTCTTGTTCATAAAAATATTCATCGTGTAAATTCTGTTTTGTTTTTTTTTTGTTTTTTTTTTAACTCCTTTTAGGGTTCACATATACAGTGCCTACAAGTAGTATTCAACCCCCTGCAGATTTAGCAGGTTTGATAAGATGCAAATAAGTTAGAGCCTTCAAACTTCACACAAGAGCAGGATTTATTAACAGATGCATAAATCTTACAAACCAAAAAGTTATGTTGCTCAGTTAAATTTTAATAAATTTTAAACATACAAGTGTGGGTCAATTATTATTCAACCCCTAGGTTTAATATTTTGTGGAATAACCCTTGTTTGCAATTACAGCTAATAATCGTCTTTTATAAGACCTGATCAGGCCGGCACAGGTCTCTGGAGTTATCTTGGCCCACTCCTCCATGCAGATCTTCTCCAAGTTATCTAGGTTCTTTGGGTGTCTCATGTGGACTTTAATCTTGAGCTCCTTCCACAAGTTTTCAATTGGGTTAAGGTCAGGAGACTGACTAGGCCACTCCAACACCTTGATTTTTTGCCTCTTGAACCAGGCCTTGGTTTTCTTGGCTGTGTGCTTTGGGTCGTTGTCTTGTTGAAAGATGAAATGACGACCCATCTTAAGATCCTTGATGGAGGAGCGGAGGTTCTTGGCCAAAATCTCCAGGTAGGCCGTGCTATCCATCTTCCCATGGATGCGGACCAGATGGCCAGGCCCCTTGGCTGAGAAACAGCCCCACAGCATGATGCTGCCACCACCATGCTTGACTGTAGGGATGGTATTCTTGGGGTCGTATGCAGTGCCATCCAGTCTCCAAACGTCACGTGTGTGGTTGGCACCAAAGATCTCGATCTTGGTCTCATCAGACCAGAGAACCTTGAATCAGTCTGTCTCAGAGTCCTCCAAGTGATCATGAGCAAACTGTAGACGTGCCTTGACATGACGCTTTGAAAGTAAAGGTACCTTACGGGCTCGTCTGGAACGGAGACCATTGCGGTGGAGTACGTTACTTATGGTATTGACTGAAACCAATGTCCCCACTGCCATGAGATCTTCCCGGAGCTCCTTCCTTGTTGTCCTTGGGTTAGCCTTGACTCTTCGGACAAGCCTGGCCTCGACACGGGAGGAAACTTTCAAAGGCTGTCCAGGCCGTGGAAGGCTAACAGTAGTTCCATAAGCCTTCCACTTCCGGATGATGCTCCCAACAGTGGAGACAGGTAGGCCCAACTCCTTGGAAAGGGTTTTGTACCCCTTGCCAACCTTGTGACCCTCCACGATCTTGTCTCTGATGGCCTTGGAATGCTCCTTTGTCTTTCCCATGTTGACCATGTATGAGTGCTGTTCACAAGTTTGGGGAGGGTCTTAAATAGTCAGAAAAGGCTGGAAAAAGAGATAATTAATCCAAACATGTGAAGCTCATTGTTCTTTGTGCCCGAAATACTTCTTAATACTTTAGGGGAACCAAACAGAATTCTGGTGGTTTGAGGGGTTGAATAATAAATGACCCTCTGAATAAACTTTTCACAATTTAAAAAAAAATTAAACAAAGAAATAACATTCTTTTTTGCTGCAGTGCATTTCACACTTCCAGGCTGATCTACAGTCCAAGTGTCACAATGCCAAGTTAATTCTGAATGTGTAAACCTGCTAAATCTGCAGGGGGTTGAATACTACTTGTAGGCACTGTAGAATGTATGTAAAGAATTCACTACCTTTGTAAATTCATTGCCATCCAGAGCTGCATTTATAATTCTTCAGCCTTCGGTGCTGAAATCTTTCAGCATTCCGGGGAGATTTGTGTCTTTTTAGAGCTTTCTCTAGGAAGGGGAATAATACCCGGCGATTAGATATAATCTGGTATTGTACATTATGATGGATGTAGGTGGAAATCCTTTGACTCTTTCAATGTTGGTGACTCAACCATTATCATCGGCGCCATGTTCAGTGAATAATACTGCAGAGTTGGTCTTGATGACTATTTCCCCTAAATAAGTAATATTTGGCTACTGTTTTGAGCAGCTGCATCATTGAGGGAATTGGAGAGGTGATTCGGTGAAATCAAGGTCATCTTCTCAGTATCTGCTCCGAGGAGAAGCTTGGTAAAGAAGGCTATAACTTGTGGTTTGTGTACTTGGCAGAATCCTGCATGACGCTAGAAAAAGCTTGACATTTCACTGAATTATTCTTCGGTTAATACTCAGATGAAGACAGCGCTGTTCTTGGAATTATAGGATTTTTTTTCATTGTAAAATTGACTTTTTTTTTCATAATTTTTGTTTACTTTTTTAAACGTTTTTTTCGGCCTGTGTGGTTTACTTTTTGGGAATAAAATTATTTTGTGAAAAGTTGTCATTTTAAGGTTTCATACTGATGAAGATGTTTCTTGTGTACACTTCTGTGTGGCCTTACTGTGCCGCCATTTTCCTCCCATTTTATCCAGAGTTGGGTTTCTGTTGAATCGGACCCCGGATTATGGTTCTTTCCCCACAAAGTTGGGGTTGGCCATAAGTGGATGAGGTATTTGTCTGAGGCTTCATAGTCTCAAGAGACAACAGCAGAGGTTGAGAAGCTGAGTATTGGGGCAGTGTCTTCGGGCCCATTTAAAATGGCACTCTTAGCATCTTCCTCTATCAACTCAACTGAGAGATAATTTTAAGGTAGTAGAGTAAAAGTCATCAGCAGTGGACTGAGTGGTTGGGAAGACTGGCCCATAGTACCGAATTCCCCCATCTCCATTAAGAGGCACTTGGACAAATGGTCAGTCAACCACTGCTGGTTCTTGTACATAAACCTTCTAAGTGCCTCCTAATGGAAATGGAGGAAGTAGACAAGGTGCTATGGGCCAGTATTCCCAACTGACCAGTTCACTAGTGATTACTTTTACACCTCTACCTCCAAATAACCACTTAATTGAGTTGGGGGAGGAGTGGTTCAATAAGATGCTTAGAGTGCCATTTTAAATGGGCCATAATACACTGCCCCAATGCTCAGCTGATCAGTTCACCTCTGCCGTTGTCTCATGTACATTTATTTCCTAAGGTTGGATGAGTTGCTTGAAAGGCCATGAGTCTCCTGGCCATGGGACCTCAGTCACTAGCTTAATAGACAGTCAGTCCACCACTGTTGGTTCTTGTACATAAACCTTCTATTAGTCTAGTGACTGAGGTTCCATGGCCAAGAGAGACCCGTGGGCCTTCAAGCAACTAATATCCTTAGGAAATAAATGTAGAGGAGACCTAATACTCTCAAGAGACAGCGGCAGATGTGGATTGTCCAGTTGAGTGTTATTGGAAGCATCTAAGGTCCCATTTGTAAGTGGAACCCCTGAAATCTTAAAGACCTCTTCACCTCCATGGGAGGTTTATGTACAAGTTCTACTAATGGTGGACTGAAAAGTTTTCTATTGGGTTAGTGCCTGAGGTCTTGTCTAAAGAGGCCCATGAGCCTTCACCCAACTCATCCATTCTTACTAAATAAATGCTCATGAGATGTAATACTCTCAAGAGACAATGGTGGATGTGCCTGTTTCACATTTGGGATATTGTATGAGATCTCATGTCCAGAATGGTCCATAGCATCTTACTATATTCCCCCAACTCCTTTAAGAGACCCTTAGGAGGTTTATGTACATGAGCCATCAGTGGTGGACCAACCAGTTGGCATTAGGATAGCTCCTAACCCAACATGGCCTTTTACTCTACCCCTCCATGCTTGGTATTAGGTCTCATGTGTATATTTATCCATACTACCTAAAGACAACAAGAATGGTGGATTGCATTAGGTAGCAATAAAGGTCTCATGGCCAATGGGGTGCCTATGACATCTTATGGAACCCCTTCACTTACATTAAGAGTTTCTTGGGACTTATATGTTTAAGAACCAGCAGTGGCAAAATGACTAATTGGACATTAGGTTAGTGCCTTAGTTCCCATGGTTAAGAGGCGCATATGGACCTTTACCCAGCAAGTCTAGTTTTAGGATGTATGTGTACATGAGACTTAGTAATCTCAAGAGACTACAGCACAGATTAATTAGACCGTTGGGAATTGGGGTTAGTACCGGAGTGCGTGAGATTATCCAACTTCTCCATTCTTAGGATGTGTCTGTACATTAGAGCTAATGATACAACATCAGATATGAATTGCACAATAGGGCGTTAGGGGTAACGTTTGAGGTCCCATTCCAAAGAGGGGCCCATGGCATCTTATCAAACCACCCCCTACACATATCTCCATTGAGATACTTAAGAAGTATATATACTAGAACCACCAGTGGTGAATTGACCAATTGGGGAGTGAACCGGCCACCTGAGCGCTCATGACCAAGAGGGTACTGTAGACCTTTACCCCACTCCTCCTTACTTCCATCTTTTTGTATCCTATCTATGTTTGTGGGTCCATGATCATAATTTGGCCGCAGACCAATCTTGGTCCATCCTATTATTTTCCTCACCCGTCATCACTCAAGACTGTGAATCTTATGGCTGTAACCACACGTTAAATAAAATATACCCTATAATAATGTGAGTAATTTTTACACCCTCGGGGGCCCTTCAGTACAGATTGTCTTGTCATTTTGACCCGAGATAACCATTGCTAAGCCTAGAATTTCAGGCATGGCTGTCAATCTGTACGAGGGTGTAGAAATGTAGATAATTCTAGGTTCTACGATCTCGCACTGGGTTATTAGGAAATGCTTACAGGCCTGACTAATGGAATTTGTGGTTGACATAATGCCGCGGCCGGTACAGTAATTACCTTCTGCGAGCTTGACTCCGATTGGCCGCTGTGCGTTTCCTCGCATGTATTCTCCCCGGGCTAGTAAATAAAATGTCTTCCAGATTCAATTAGACTCCAGGACACTATTTCTAGTTTATCAGTATCCAAAACATGTTCTTCTAATGCGGGAAATGACTTCCCCTTTTAATGTTTTCAGATGTTTTTGAAAAGTCATAAAAATTTAAAGTTCTTCTTTTCGCCCACATAAGGCATCCATGCTTTCTCCAGATGCCGGGGCTTAGTGCACGGTGGATATAGGATAAGCTGGAAGGATTATGTATATATGCATGGAAATGAATAAACATCCACTTTTCAGCTTCCAAAAATGTCCTTTGCGGAGATTTCTCAGCTAAGCCGCCTATGTGTACTGTATTTTGTACAAATAAATGTCAAGAGATGGGAATAATCCGGCCTTACAATGTCTGCAGATGTGCAACTTATCAGGCTACAGTCATCAGTTCAGAGAAGGTGCAAAAAAAAAGTCAGTAGTTTGCGGATTGAAAAGAATGGATATCACTTATCTTCCAAAAAGTTTTATTTTTAATTTAATGAAAATGGATACTGTGAAATTTCATTAATCCTGCACCTGGTTTTCCTGGAATTCTCAATCTGATATAGGTTAAAAAATGCCAAAAATAATCCGTTGTCCTCCTATGGGTGGGTGAGATGTTCACTTGATCCCGTGAGCCTTTGGCTTAATTATCATCATTAATATTAATAAAGCCTGATTTACAGTCTGGTGTCAATGTAATTGTATTATTCATTGCCATACTTGCAAAGACATGGTTAAAAAAAAATCCTATTGATACAGTAAGGAAATCTGCCAAATTAATCAATAACGAGTCCTTTATCAATTGCTGTAATTCTTAAAAGGGTTATCTGATACCGGGACAATCCCTTATTAAAATAAGAAAAATAACCGATACTCCACTTTTCCAGCAATGGGACTTGGTGCCACTTTTCTAGCGATGAGACTTGGCGTCACTTTTCCAGCAATGAGTCTTGGCGCCACTTTTCCAGCGATGAGACTTGGTGCCATTTTTCCAGCGATGAGACTTGGTGCCATTTTTCCAGCGATGGGACTTGGTGTCACTTTTCCAGCGATGGGACTTGGTGTCACTTTTCCAGCGATGAGACTTGGCGTCACTTTTCCAGCGATGAGTCTTGGCGCCACTTTTCCAGCGATGAGACCTGGTGTCACTTTTCCAGCGATGAGACTTGGTGTCACTTTTCCAGCGATGAGACTTGGTGCCACTTTTCCAGCGGTGAGACTTGGTGCCACTTTTCCAGCGGTGAGACTTGGTGCCACTTTTCCAGCGGTGAGACTTGGTGCCACTTTTCCAGCGGTGAGACTTGGTGCCACTTTTCCAGCGATGAGACTTGGCTCCACTTTTCCAGCGAGAGACCTGGCGCTGACACCCCTGGAACGGCGCCTGTGCAGGCACTTATTCTAAAAAGAGGTTGTCCAGGTAGTGTTCAGCCCTATTAATCTTATGATAATTGGGAATGTCTGCAAGATTTTTTAACCATTCCGAGGGAATCCCTATAGATGCGCCATATCTATTTTACGGGTGGGAGTTCTTGCTTTTGCTGCCTTTTACTCCCTAGGGGTATCTGCACTTGGTGTCTCTAAGATGCCACTGCCCAGGTTTTTCTAGACCAGGTCACTTTTGGAAAGAGCCCGCTGTCTATTTCCTGAAGCAGTTTCGCCGGACGCTCCGTTGTTGACCTCTTTTTGCTACAATTTTGACTATAACTAGCATTGAAAAACATGCTGCTTCTGTTACCCACTTCAAGGTTTCCAAACCCTGAGTAGTAACAAAAACAGAACACATTAGCACAGCAGTGTCGTTTTTACATTGCTGTGCATTATGTTAATTTTTTTGCTCAGGGCTTTGGTCGCTTTTTCAGGTGGAATCCCCCTGAAAAAGATTGTGTGCACATACTCTAAAAATATGCTAAGGAACCTCACATTTTACTTGACACCATTTAAGAAATACTTTTTGTTTCTATGTGCAGCCAAAATCCTTTTGTTCTTTCTTGAACTTCTTGGCCACGTTTCATTGCCAGAATTCTGGCATAAAATTGTTTTGAAATGTCAATTTTTTGCTTCCAACTTCCACAACTTTTTGAAATGTGTGGAAGCTTAGCGAGGAGGTGCAAGTTCAAACCATGCTGATAAATGTATCATCATTTACTCCTAAAAGGTAGCGTAAATTACGACAGAAATATACTTCGGTTCCTGCATTTCTTATATGGCAGCTAAAAGGGGCGCACGATTCTTAAAGAATTTGGTGCATCTTGCTCCAGCGCTCCTTTCTTCAGGCATGGAAAAGTGAATTGAATTGAGGCTTACGTTTGAGTGCAAAACAATCCACTATCCACAAGTACAATTTCTTTAATCTGAAGACCAGTAATCGACAAAAGTTTTGCAATTCTGCAGTTTTTTTGAAAATAGAATGTACCAGAAGCTCTTAGTATTTAAGTGAACTTGAAACAGACAGTCACGCGCAATGGATTCATGCTCTATCGATGTTTCATCATCCTCATTTATGACCAAACCCAACACTTTTGATTTTGAAGTCTTCTGTAATTGTCTATTCTGCACTCAACATCCCTAATATCCACCACAGACCTTCTCTTCATGTTCCATCCAAGTGTCAGGGCCGTGTTCTCTGTTGCGCCATTCAGATATCTTCCTCAGTGTCTTTCTGTGCCTTTGAAGTCAGGAAGATGGGCGAGTTTAGACCCTCTGATTTCACTGAAAGGATTTATATAGACACTGAATTGATTCTACTCCGAATTCGTCAGAGAACACGCTTTTGACAAATTCACAGATTTGAAGACCACCCCCCCCCATACACATTAGACTAAAATCGGCCATATCCGGCAATATTGGTAGGAGCGGCCAATAATAGTCTTATGTGCATGGAGATCCAGCAAAGAAAAAATGCGGCACTCACCAGATTGCTGTGTAACCAAAGTCCTTTATTTTATCATATTCAGTCAGGACAGCGGTTTTTCGGGCAGGTGTGTGGAGGTATGCGGGCAACAAAGACGGACGACGGCCGTTTCGAGTCAAAGACTCTTCCACGGGTCCAAACAACTAAATGAGAAGCACCTGAGTGCCGTTCTCTCTCAATCTCACATTTGCTAATGCGCATGGAGGTCTCACTCTCTTCGATATCACTTGCTGGATTTCAGTGGTCGATCCTTTTGTTATCCCTGGTAATAAGCCGCTGCCAGCAGAATCTGGCTGTTGCTCTCTCTTAGAGAACACGGGAGCGCTCAGAGGAGTCGAGCATTTCTGTATATGAGGAGGTCGAGACTGACAGTAAATCATTCCTCCATCAGCTTTCTGATGTAGGGGGGGGGGGCTTAAAGAAATTGTACCAAGTTTGGAAGATGGCCTTTAACCATGAGATAGGAAAAAATGTTGCTATTTTTTGGGGGGGGTCTGACTTCTGGAACCCCCACTGATTCTAAGAACCGAGAGTTCAATGGCGTGGTGGTCTATCATGCTCACCTTTGATCCATTCCTTCTTAATTTGACCTTCACAAATAGCCGTTCACCTGGTGTTCTGCATTCCAATTGAAAGTGAGTGGTGTGGAATGATTGACCGCCAATCCATTCAACTCCTAGTTCTTGGGATCCGTGAGTTTCCCAGTGGTCGGACCTCCTAGCCATCGGGAAGTTATAACTTGCACACTTGGAACAACCCCTTTAAGAGCTTCAAAATTTGCATTCTAAGCAAGACTTAGAAGAATGTACCTCACAACCTTTCAAGTCCGTTCACTTCCATACCCAATTGTTATATTGCGGTGTTATATTTGGTGATACAACTGCATATTGTGCCAACCCATCGTCCCACGCTGGTGGTGGTGAACGCTTCTTGTGGTTCTCTTATTGTTTCTTGGAGTGCCAACGAGTGAATAAAATTCCACCAATTAAATCAACTTTGATAATGCATCCTACAGATGCCCAAATGTGAAAAAATTCATGGTCAAAAACTTCAAAAATGTTAATTAATTTATTAAAAAGTTTATACAAATATGTCAAGAAAATCTTTTGTCTCAAAGAGCTTGGGACTCGGTGACTGCTGTGACCTCTTGGTATGTTTTCTTTTGAGTCCTTTTGCAGTATATTATATTTTTGTAGAAATTTTATGAATGGCATATTCTTTTTCTGTTCCCTTTATAGCCCTTAAGGAATCCTTGTGGAGGCCATGGCGCACACACAAAAGTGCCTTATGAAGTTGTCTAGTCAGACTCGCGTCTCCATGCTCTTGTTTTCCTTGGTACTGTCGAAAGCAAATTTTTGATGGTTTGTTGCATCTGTAAACTTCTTCCCAGACAAAGAGCAGCTGAACGCCTTTACCTTGGGTTTTTGTCAGATTTTTTTTTTTTTTCCCTTGCTTATATTCTCCCAGTATGTAGATATTTACTAATTAAATGAAGAAATGGGAGAGCCAAGAACAATGCGTGTAGTCTTTTAACCAGTAGTCGAGTTAAACAGGCTTTGTGGCTTACCACAAGATTTGGAATGACAATTACTACACCAGAACAAAAATTCAGCGGAAGGAATCCTTCTCTAAACAAATGACTATTGAGATTCAGTAAAAAAAAACAAAAAATTACGAAAGTTCAGTTTTACGAAAGGACCAAAATTAAAAATTATAAAGAAATTCTGGAAAAAATAATAAGCAGCTTGGGTTGAAATGAATAGTGAAATGAAAAGCACTGTCCATTGTCTCCTTGAACTGACAAATTTCATTTCCCTTAGGGATTTAGAGGAAGCCAATGTGTTTTCCATTAATTTGTATGTTCCGGGTTAAACCAATTGTGTAAACAGAAGTATCCACGCAGTAATAACTTATTGAAATAAATGTTCTCCACTTGGGTTGGAAAAATAGACAGAATAATTGGAATAACAGGAGGTGTCTTTAGTGTAATCAGTAAGTAAAATGTACCCATTCATAGCGATGAGTTGGGTTTCATCCTTGATGTGATTTGGTGGGCCTTCAGATGTTCTTCAGTGTGTCGGCACATGCATGGTCTCAACAGGGGTAGCGGTAATAGGAGTTCATGGTAATTTTTGTAGACTGATATATTGGTATGGCTCATAAAATTGTTGCCACCTTGATTCTAAAGGGAACCTGTCATCAGATTTATGTTGCCTGATTTGAGACGTTTGAATCAGACACCGGCTTTGGACAGTATGGAAACTTTGGAAATCTGGCTCGGAGACCATGTGTCTCTACTGACTAGTCCGTGGCAGCTCTCCAGCAACTTCTCCCCACCTTGTTCCAGTTGAGTCTCATGTCTCCCCCCCCCCCCCCCCCCCCCATGTGAGAGGCTGAGACCTGTCAGTCAATAGAAGCAGATCAATGAGAGACCTACCAGTCAAAGGGAGCAGGTCGGTGAGAGACCTACCAGTCAGAGGGAGCAAGTCGGGTAGAGACTTGTAAGTCAAAAGGAGCATATGGAGGAAACATCTGTTACTCAAAAGGATCAGGTCGAGGAGAGACCTGTCAGTTATTGGGAGCAAGCCAGGGCGAGACCTGTCAGTCAAAGAGAGCAGGTCAGGGCGAAACATGTCAGTGAAATGGAGCAGGTTGAAGAGAGACCTGTTAGTCATGGAACACAGGTCAGGGAGAGACCTGTCAGTCAATGGAAGCATATCGGGGCAAGACCTGTCAGTCAAGGAGAGCAGGTGGGGGAGAGACTTGTCAGTCAAGGGAATTGGGTCAGTGAAAGACCTGTCAGTCAAATGGAGCAGGTCAGTGAAAGACTTGTTAGTCAAGGTGAGCAGGTCATGGACAGACCTAGCACTAAAATTGGATTCTTGGTAGGAATTTTCCATAAGGATACTTATGATCATACGTTTTTTATTACATATTTGTCAGAATTTATAACTGGCTACTTTTTTATATCTTTAGTGCTGACCTGAATGTTGATTCCTGGCCGGTATGGATATCTGATTGAGAAAATGGCTGATTGACTTGTAACATAAGTCAATCGCCAGATTCCCCTTTCAAGAAGGTTTTATGACCTTTGAATAATTGAATGTGCCATGGCGTCTATGATCTTGCTATCTCTTGACCTTAAAGATAGGCCTCATCATCCAATTCTTTGTTCAAAACCATTAGAGGCCTAACATTGCCCATACTTTCCAGCTGCTAACTATTCCGGATTTCATTGATGCCATGTGTTGACTGGTTCTTGCATTTTGTTCTTCTTTTTCTGATGGCAATGAGAAGATCAAAGATCGGTCAGATGTTTTACGTTGTCTTATCTTTTACGGGTCTTCAGCCTCTGGGGTTTGTACTCTTTAATCAAAGCCATCAAGGTACATGCTCCGTCACCTTTTGGTGGTATGGTAGGTTCATATGCTTTAAGATCTGGGACAGTTGGAGACTCATTTAACAAGTGGCCAGTGTGACCTGGTAGACTTTAAAATCAACCATAAAATGTTTAAAAAAAAAAAAAAAAATAGGGCTTTAAAAAAACTAAAGATGGTGAGAAGATATAGTGAATGCCATCAAGCATGATATGACTTGACTTGATTCATGGGAATCGACACTTGCTCTTTCTAAGAGAAGTTGAGTAAGAGAACTGTTGAGTTCCATAGGTAAGGCACAACTAGCATTTCACAGAATTGTATTGGATAAAAGGTGCCACCAACCGGTCTGGTCACTTTTATGCTCCATTGTGTGGTGGCCTTTGCTCAATCCCCGTCTTAAAAGGACCTGTCACCAGATGATTAGTGGTCAGTTTTTTGCGCTTATTTTTTTTCTTTTTGCTCCCCTGATTATTTTGTGTTTTGTTGTTTTAATGATCGTCATATGGTTCCAGAGAGAGAATCCTTTTAATTTCCTGCAAATTTGTTTGTAGGTGTGGCTCTTAGGATAATTATGCAGAGCAGCCTAAAGACACGCCCCAGAGGAACCTGTAAGCAATGTCCTCTTTAGTAAAGGCCATAAAAATTGGCACTAGATGAAAAGTCCCATATCTCTGTATGACCAATATTAAAAAAAAAAAAAAAAAAGAATGGAAAACTCAGGAGGGAAGCGAGAATAAAATAAGTGCAAAACTGGCCACTTTTGACTTGGTGACAGCTCCATTTTGAGGGTATGACCATCTCAAATCAAATACAGGATGAAGACCATACTTTTAAAAAGTTTATTGCACAATTACTAGGCCTCATTTGTGAGGCCTCTGTGCCTCTTCTCTTTGGTTTGGTCTACGAGATGTCCCTTTTCATAGAATGCAGCAGGTGCTCTTTAAGAAACATATTACTACTTTTTTTTAACTAAGAAATTATATTTTTGCTGAATTTCACATTATTGGACCTCATCCACGAGATTTATTATATTTTGCTACAGTGAAAAAAAAAAATTTTTGGCAGATAGCTTGCTAATTTATTTAACTTCACGTTTCCCAATTCCGGATGAAACGAAGAAAAAAAAAAAACTGTATTATATAAAATGTCCCTTTTGAATAAAATCTTTGTTCCCCAATGTGGATTTTTCATATGTACACAAGGCTTCATGAAGAGCCATTTCAGAATTTGAATTGGGGGCTGAAAGAATTTTTCTGGCAAAACACTTGGAAAAGAAGACTCGAGACTTGAAGTCCTGAGAGTTCTGAAAAACTAGACTCTGCTTTCAATGAGGGCCTGCTAAAGACATTAAGTTCCCTGCAAACATCCATCTATCAGCGGTAAAGCATTTGTAAAAGGCCTACTTTGTTCTGAACTCGCTGGCCCACTGATTATTCACAGTGCCTTTATTGTGGAAATTGGTTGATGACCCTTTAGCCTCAGTAATGATGACAGATTTATGTATTTTAACACCCAGGGTTGATGTGCTTTTTAACTGCGGCCAACCGGTGCCACTGCTGCCAATATCTATTTTTATGGTTGGTTTCTTTTTAAGGTACCCTGTGTATCTGAGGAACAAACATGAATTGGTTCAGCAAAAGAAGCAAAAATAGTCGTATAGGGCCATAATGTCCCACCAGTTCTAGGCTACACGTATTTGTCCATAGTTGTGAGGTCTACCAGTAGCTGAAGCTTCATGACTGTGGTGTGCTGCTACTGCCAATATTTATTTTTATGGTTGGTCTCTCGAAGAACAAGAATGGTCATATAGGGCCATGATGACCCATCAGTTCTAGGTTACACATTACTCCATGTTGTCCATAGCTGTAAAGTCTACGTACTGGTAGCTGATGCCAGTGTGTAGCACAAGGCTAAAGCTAGAGGGCTACACGGCATGTTGTGCCATTGCTGGCAATTTCTATTTTTATTGTTGGACTATTAAGGTACCCAATATGTCCGAGGCATAAAAATGAATCGGTTTAGCAAGATTAATCATATAGGGCCATGTTTACCCATCGGTTAATATCATTAGGCCAAATTGTCCATAGCTGTAAGGTCTACAAGTATGTGAAGTCGAGATGTAAATCTAGGCTAAAAATAGTGGGCTACACGGTATGGCTGTGTGCCACTGCTACCAATATTTATTTTTATGGTAGGTCTTTTGTTAAGATAGCTTGTGTGTCTGAGGAACAAGAATAGTCCTTTGACCCATCAGTTCTAGGCTATTCATTGTTATACCCTGTTGTCCATACAGTAGCTGTCCGGTCTACGAGTAGCTGATGTCAACTTATAGTTCTAGACTAATGCTAGGGCTACGCGGCATGGTGATGTTCCACAGCTGCCAATATGGTTTTTTATGGTTTCAAGGTAGTCTATGTATCAGAGGATCAAAGAATTGCCATGTCGGGCCGTGTACGGGATTTCAAGGTACTCTATGTATCAGAGGATCAAAGCCATATCCGGGCCGTGCATGTGCATCGGTTCTAGGAAAAATATTGTTATCTGTAAAAGCTACAGGTAGTTGATGTCAAAACATAGAGCTAGGCTAAAGCTAGAGGGCTACACTACATTGTGGTGTGCCACTAATACCAATATTTTTTATGATTAGTTTCTTTTAAGGTACCTTGTGTGACTGAGGAACTAAAATAATCCTATACATCCATGATGACCCATCAGCTCTTATGCCATGTTGTCCATAGCTTTAAGGTTCACAGGTCGCTAATGCCAACATGTAGATCTAGGCTATAGATAATGGGCTACAAGGCATGGTGCTACCAATCTCCATTTGTCTGGTTTGTCTCTATTAAGATGCACCAGCCAAAGGGTCTTTAAGTCATATCTGGTCTTTTATCAGGCTTTATGTATTGGTGGTGTGCCATTGCCTCTCCTACCAGTGTCTTGGCTATAAGGTCTACAAGAAGCTAATGTCCGTGAGTAAATCTACGCTAAATATAAAACGTTATGGCATAGTTGGTGACCTGTTAACACTGCTGCCAATGTCTATATGGTGCAATTTTGGCACGTAGAGTTCTCATTGTCGGTGTTATGCTCCTTCTTAAAACCAGGGCTACGGTACCCCAAGACCTGTCTTGTTCTTCAACTTACCCAAGACAAGATATTGCATGCAAATTGAAGATACAAATTCCTTGATAATTCTAGTACCATACCAAGGTTATGACCAGTGTTGAGATGTGATGTCCCCATGGGGTGAGGTGGCATTTTGATTGGTAGCCCAAAGTCATTGGTGCACCACGATGGAGAAGGTCTCATTTGTAACATCTGACATCGGATTTAGAAAGAATTTGGTCAGCATGGCAATGTATATTGATTACCCAGCTAAGACAACCCTATCTGACTTGTAGGGCCTCCTCATCTAATCGGAGAGTGGTCTTATGTGTAATCCTCACCTTCTGGTTGGATGCAATACTGATCTTCGCTTACCGTTTCCATCCATTAATACATAATGGATGGAAACGGTCCGCTTCATGCCAGGTCTCTAGCACCTCATTTCTATTAATCATATTTTTTTTACATTTTTCGGTTTGTCCATAAAAACAAGGAAATGTAATTAAATAGGCAGCATAATGAAACAAGCACAGGGACGTCCGCTTCTCAAAACCTCACAATAAACGGACTAACGCAAAAGAAAACCTGGCAGTAAAGGAGCAAAAAAAAAAAGTCCCTCTCCGCAGCCCCATTCCCATTCTGGCCAGTCCGGCATGCAGCCTTTATGATTTGCGAATTGCTCAGTTCTGCTTAATAGGGGAAGGAAAAAATGTAGACATGTATATTTTAAATTTAGGGCTTTCTTCCTCCAGGGGCTTACTATCCACGCTGAATTCCAGATGTCAGTGAAGGAACACAATTTTCGTGAGCCCATCAGCTACGACAAGGCTGATTTTTATCTGAATGAAGCCTTAATATTTTTATAAAATATGAATGTCCCTCCAGACCCAAAATCCTTCAACTATAAAGGTCAAGTAGGGTCCATCACTAATGAAAAACAGCCTTAGGGCTCATTCAGACATCGAGAAAATGGTCAGTGATTTTGATCACACTTTGGTCTGAGTTTTCATCATGAAAAAAAAAAAAGGAAAACGTTTCTCGACCTTCCATGAAAAACGGACAGTAACAAATCAAGCCAGACATGTCACTAGAAGCAAAGATCAGCAAGCTACGACTTGCCTATTTTGGACACGTCATAGGAAGAGAGCAATCACTGAAGAAGGACATCATGGTCAGAAAAATAGAAGAAACAAGGCGAAGAAGAGGACCTGATGGGCTGATACTATCAAGATAACGATGGAGAAGACCCTGGTGGATCTAGCTAGGCTTGCACAAGATCGATCCTCCTTCAGAGCGTTCATCCATCAAGTCTCCATGGCTCGAAATCGAGCTGAAGGCCATAAATAAAAATAAACATAGTTCGATAGTTGAATTTTTTTTTTTTTTCACGGACCTATAGGCTTGCATTGTTGATTTTGACCAATAGTGGATATGTTTCCAGAATTTTGGGCTGACCTTTCGGTCCACAGAAGAAAAGGATCGGACTTGTGAACGGTCCCATGGAATGTTACTAGGTGAAGGGTTCTATCTGGGGAAATTTATAGAACTCGGACATGAAAAATGGACGTCTGGACTGAGCGGCGTGCTTTGCCCGATTATTAGACTTTCTAATATCGCACGTCAAGGATTTCACTGACTAAGATGGGTGACAACTGGTATGACCACAGCTATACCGGTATCCTGGAAGGTAAATCATGGCATCGATACCGCAGTATAGCAGCAGGCTATGTATATCCAGACCACCAGAACCCAGAGAGACAAGCAGCATAGAATTACTCTGTCTGTCTACCGCACAGAAATCCCAGGAATCTCGCAGAAGAGTGAGATGGCGCCTCGTGACTCTGTAACATAATTCCAATATTTGTGCCCTGTGCTCTGTTATTACACAACTGTTTGCTACGGGCAGACATTTTTTTTCTACTGTACTCTGAGGCTGTTCTTTACGTGTTTCTTCGATGGAGAGCATGACTAACTCCGTGGAATTTTTTTTTAATTTCTGTAGCGCCGCAGATTTTTAGGATGTAACAAACTGAGCCGCTGTCCGGGATGTTTGTTTCCTAAGGTAAACTGTAGACGGACCCCGCCACGTAAGGTAAAAAAAATATACTGCTACGATGTGAGTTACAATAGCTGGGCGCTCCATCACACTGAACGGAAGGAACTGTGCTGCCGTCATGTCACAGCGGCACAGTCCTCGCTCTCCTGTGTTCAGCACTCATTTAATGTGTGGCACGTCTTGGCGGTATTATCTGTAAATATTAATTGGAGACTGTATTAGAGTAGTATTTACAGACTGTATGGCGATATAGTTATGCAGTTTATGGGAAAAACTGTATAAAATTAGTGAGGGGCATAATTAGAGTCAATAAGCCAGATTTTTTTACGTATATAAATTTTAAGTAAAGTTCTAGAATATTTCTTTGCATAAAAATTCTAAATCCCATTCCCTGACTTGACCGGCTGCCAACCTAACAATGTTATCTGCTGACCATCTCCTACAGAAATTTAAGATTTTTGAGCCATTGCTTTCTGATTTGTGGTCTTGGAATGTGCACTAGTTATCTTGTACGCATCTGCCTTCTATATTGTCCTTCAGAGCTGTAATCAAAATTCTGCCAATAGAAACGGGCTAGGCAAAAATAGAGTGTGGAGCTCAATAAATATAAATCAAATATATTCTTTATTTAACGCATGAGTAAAAGGTTATATATTTTTATATGTTAAAAACTACCTACAGTACCAGACACAACAATGGGTTAATTAGATGATCAAGTAAACGCCATACAATAGAATAAATGCAATTAGGAATGATATAGATTTATATCAATAGCACTCTGCCTTGAGGATGGATAGTCAAAGGAAATCTATTGACCATTTCATTAATAGTGTTACCTGACAAAGCTATTTGCGAAACACTATCTTTCATGCATTGCAAATTTCTGAGCTCTTGAATAGATTTCCTTTGACTATCCATCCTCAAGGCAGAGTGCTGTTGATATAAATCTATATCATTCCTAAATGCATTTATTCTATTGTATAGAATAAACTTGACTGCAAACACATCTTTAAAGGGGTCATTGTCCCTGGTTAAAAACATAGTTAGAAAAAGAGTGTATTTGAGTTGATATAGGGTATAAAAACAGTGGAAAATGTATGCCCTTCAAGAAGAAATGCACCAGATGCGTGTTTCGCATGTAGCTTTGTCAAGGAATACTATTAATAAAAACACATCTATAAAGGGGTCATTGTTTATTGTACCTGGCGTAAAACAAAGAGTTAGAAAAATATGGTAATACTAGCTGAAGAGCCCGGCGCTGCCCGGGCATAGTAACTAACTGTGGTTAGTTATAACAAATTATAATTATCCACCATCCCATAGTCCCGTGCCCATATACCCATCATACATATCCTCCATCCCATAGGCACGTGCCCATATACCCATCATACATATCCACCATCCCATAGTCCCGTGCCCATATACCCATCATACATATCCTCCATCCCATAGGCCCGTGCCCATATACCCATCATACATATTCTCCATCCCACAGTCCAGTGCCCATATACCCATCACACATCCTTCATCCCATAGTCCCATGCCCATATACCCATCATACATATCCTCCATCCCATAGTCCCGTGCCCATATACCCATCACACATCCTCCATCACATAGTCCCATGCCCATATACCCATCATACATATTCGCCATCCCATAGTCCCGTGCCCATATACCCATCATACATATCCACCATCCCATAGTCCCGTGCCCATATACCCATCATACATATTCTCCATCCCATAGTCCCGTGCCCATATACCCATCATACATATCCTCCATCCCATTGTCCCGTGCCCATATACCCATCACACATCCTTCATCTCATAGTCCCGTACCCATATACCCATCATACATATCCTCCATCCCATAGTCCCATGCCCATATACCCATCACACATCCTTCATCCCATAGTCCCATGCCCATATACCCATCACACATCCTTCATCCCATAGTCGAGTGCCCATATACCCATCATACATATCCTCCATCCCATAGTCGAGTGCCCATATACCCATCACACATCCTTCATCCCATAGTCCCATGCCCATATACCCATCACACATCCTTCATCCCATAGTCGAGTGCCCATATACCCATCATACATATCCTCCATCCCATAGTCGAGTGCCCATATACCCATCACACATCCTTCATCCCATAGTCCCATGCCCATATACCCATCACACATCCTTCATCCCATAGTCCCATGCCCATATACCCATCATACATATCCTCCATCCCATAGTCCCGTGCCCATATACCCATCACACATCCTCCATCACATAGTCCCATGCCCATATACCCATCATACATATTCGCCATCCCATAGTCCCGTGCCCATATACCCATCATACATATTCTCCATCCCATAGTCCCGTGCCCATATACCCATCATACATATTCTCCATCCCATAGTCCCGTGCCCATATACCCATCATACATCCTCCATCCCATAGTCCTGTGCCCATATACCCATCATACATATCCACCATCCCATAGTCCCGTGCCCATATACCCATCATACATATTCTCCATCCCATAGTCCCGTACCCATATACCCATCATACATATCCTCCATCCCATAGTCCCATGCCCATATACCCATCACACATCCTTCATCTCATAGTCCCGTACCCATATACCCATCATACATATCCTCCATCCCATAGTCCCATGCCCATATACCCATCACACATCCTTCATCCCATAGTCCCATGCCCATATACCCATCACACATCCTTCATCCCATAGTCGAGTGCCCATATATCCATCATACATATCCTCCATCCCATAGTCCCATGCCCATATACCCATCACACATCCTTCATCCCATAGTCGAGTGCCCATATATCCATCATACATATCCTCCATCCCATAGTCGAGTGCCCATATACCCATCACACATCCTCCATCCCATAGTCAACCATTGTGACATCATAATGAGGGGCGGGGCTTGATTCACACACACTTTTTCCCCATTATGTAGATAGGGACAAAATTGTTTGGTGAATTGGAATGCGCGGGGTTAAAATTTTGCCTCACAACATAGCCTAGGACGCTCTCGGGGTCCAGACGTGTGACTGTGCCAAATTTTGTGGCTGTAGTGCACACACACATACATATACATACATACATACACATACATACATACATACATACATACATACATACATACATACATACATACATACATACACACACACACACACACACACACACACACACACACACACACACACACACACACACACACACACACACACACACACTTGAGCTTTATATATTAGATAGGAGTGTTTGAGATGGTATAAGGTATAAAAACAGTGGAAAGAAGAGACGCATCAGACGCGTGTTTCGCACATAGATTTGTCAGGGAATGCTGTTAATGGAAACAGTCAGCTAACTTAGCAGCAGACAAACATTTAGTGTCCCTGGCTTAAAACATCCAAACAAGCCTTGTTCAGAATTACAACAAGCAGAAAGTGATTCAGCAGAACTGTGAATGCAGCTCTGAAGGCTGTAACTTTTCATGTACATGAATTCTGTAAAGTATAGTCCAAAAATGGTCTTGTCCTTTATCTGTAATCACTATTAAATGCCATCTTATGGTTTACACCTAGAATGTGCCCACATTCTGTGCCAGGCGCGCTCCCAGTACCCGTCGCCTACGTGTAGTAGAATCCTCCTTCCTGTATATCCCAGGCGGCCTTATCTCACTCCCCATCGCACAGGATGACACTAGTTAAGCATTAGTAGCCCTAGGAAATCCAGCGTGGAGGAAGTGGACGTCCATCCACTGTTTACTCGGGATCAGTTCCACCGATCACTTCCAGATGTTGGCTTTAATTGTCACACTTTGCTATATTTGAGCCGTAAGACTTGGAAAGGCCGGTTAATAAATCAATCCACGGGACTCATCTCTGGCTCAAGCTGCCAGAATCTTTTTTTTTTTTTTTTTTTTTTTTTTCTGCATCTGTCTCCAAAGTCTCTGAAACAATGACGATTACATCTATCTCCGGCTCATTCCTTGATTCAATCTCTATGGACGACAGTGAAACAGCGGAATGGTGGGAAGATGCACAATGGCAATGGCATCGTTCCGTCACTGCATCCGATACGGGGCCAGGATCACTGATATCCCTCACTATCTGATGAATGATTCCTTAATCCCTTAAAGGGGTTTTCTCAAGATATTTTATATCCATAGAGTAGGAGAAATATTGATGACTTAGGGGTCCGAGTCCGATCCTCGACTTTGTCCAACATTCCCTTAGACAATAAATGTAGAGACCGTGCGCATTCTCCATTCTGTAGAGCCCCATTCTCGGGATCCCTGGGAGGGGTTACAATCGTTAGGTAGGGGTTAGGAGATGACCTTCATAGGAGATGACCTTCTTAGGAAAACCCCTTTAAATTTAAAAAAATCTCCTATTTATCCAGTTCCCACTTTAGCTGACCCCCATGCTTCAGAGTCCTCCTCCTACACTGGTCATGTCATGGTTTTTGGTGACATTTTTCACTCCTTCAAGAACCACAGCATGACCTTGGCGTATGAAGAATTCCTCAGTGGGATCACTTGACCCACAAGTGGATTTTCAGTTGTTCGGTTATTGCCGTATATAAGTTTTATTTATTTTTTTTTTATTAATTTTTTTTACCAAAGAGGCAAGAAAAATAAAAAAAAAATTGACAATCTGAAAATACCATGCGCATATATACATATATTCATACACTTACATATACATTAACAGTCCAATACACACATGTTCACGCACTAAAATATATTACACCTGCACAATGCACACAGACATGTATGTAAACATATAGATGTACACACATACTTATGAAATTATGCCTGTTCAGTACATACACACACTCATATACCTATACACACATACATACCCTCATATATACTGTACCTATACATACACACACATATACCTATATACACACATTCATACATGTATACACACATTCACACACACGAACACCCTGATATACCTATACACGCATACATTCACACATACCCTCATATACCTATACACATACATACCCTCATATACTGTACCTATACATACACACACTCATATATACCTATACACATACATACCCTCATATATACTGTACCTATACATACACACACACACATATATACCTATACACACACATTCATACATGTATACACGCATTCACACACACGAACACCCTGATATACCTATACACGCATACATTCACACATACCCTCATATACCTATACATACATACATGCGCACACAAACCTCCCTCATATACTGATACACATTCATTCATACATGCGCGAGCACACACACACTCATATACCTATACACACACATTCATACTTGAGCACACATCCTCATATACACACATTCATACATGCACACATACCCTCATATACACACATTTTTACATGCGCACGCACCCTCATATACACACATTCATACTTGTGCACACTCCCTCATATACACACACCCTCATACACACATTCATACAGTACATGCGCGCACACACCCTCATATACACACATTCATACATGCGCACACACCCTCATATATACACCCTTTCATACATGTGCTCACACCCTCATATATACACACGCCCTCATATACACACATTCATGCATGCGCACACACCCTCATATACACACATTCATACATGCGCACACACCCTCATATACACACATTCATACATGCGCACACACCCTCATATACACACATTCATACATGCCCACACACCCTCATATACAGACATTCATACATGCGCACACACCCTCATATACACACATTCCTACATGCGCACACACCCTCATATACACAAATTTATACATGCACACACCCTCATATACACACTCATACATGCACACACCCTCATATACACACACTCATACATGCGCACACACCCTCATATATACACACGCCCTCATATACACACATTCATACATACGCCCCCCATATACACACATTCATACATGCGCACACACCCTCATATATACACACCCTCATATATACACACACCCTCATATACACACATTCATACATGCGCACACACACCCTCATATACACACATTCATACATGCGCACACACCCTCATATGCACACACCCTCATATACACACATTCCTACATGCGCACACCCTCATATACACACATTCCTACATGCGCACACCCTCATATACACACATTCATACATGCGCACACCCTCATATACACACACTCATACATGCACACACCCTCATATACACACACTCATACATGCGCGCACACACCCTCATATATACACACGCCCTCATATACACTTATTCCTACATGCGCACACACCCTCATATACACACACTCATACATGCGCACACACCCTCATATACACACACTCATACATGCGCACACACCCTCATATACACACATTCATACATGCGCACACGCCCTCATATACACAAATTCATGCATGCGCACACACCCTCATATATACACACGCCCTCATATACACACATTCATACATGCGCACACACCCTCATATACACACATTCATACATGCGCACACACCCTCATATACACACATTCATACATGCGCACACACCCTCATATACACACATTCATACATGCGCGCACACCCTCATATACACACATTCATACATGCGCACACACCCTCATATATACACATTCATACAAGCGCACACACCCTCATATATACACATTCATACATGCGCACACGCCCTCATATACACACATTCATACATGCGCGCACACACCCTCATATACACACATTCATACATGCGCGCACACACCCTCATATACACACATTCATACATGCGCGCACACACCCTCATATATACACACACCCTCATATACACACATTCATACGTGCGCACACACCCTCATATACACACATACATCCGCACACACCCTCATATATACACACGCCCTCATATACACACATTCATGCATGCGCACACCCTCATATACACACATTCATACATCCGCACGCACCCTCATATATATACACGCCCTCATACACACATTCATACATGCGCACACACCCTCATATACACACATTCATAGTTGCGCACACACCCTCATATACACACCCTCATATACACACACCCTCATATACACACATTCATAGTTGCGCACACACCCTCATGTACACACACCCTCATGTACACACACCCTCATGTACACACACCCTCATGTACACACACCCTCATGTACACACACCCTCATGTACACACGTTCATACATGCGCACACACCCTCATATACACACATTCATACATGCGCACACACCCTCATATACACACATTCATACATGCGCACACACCCTCATATGCACACACCCTCATATACACACATTCATACATGCGCGCACGACCTCATATACACACATTCATACATGCGCGCACGACCTCATATACACATTCATACATGCGCGCACGACCTCATATACACACATTCATACATGCGCGCACGACCTCATATACACACATTCATACATGCGCGCACGACCTCATATACACACATTCATACATGCGCGCACGACCTCATATACACACATTCATACATGCGCGCACGCCCTCATATACACACATTCATACATGCGCGCACGCCCTCATATACACACATTCATACATGCGCGCACGCCCTCATATACACACATTCATACATGCGCGCACGCCCTCATATACACACATTCATACATGCGCGCACGCCCTCATATACACACATTCATACATGCGCGCACGCCCTCATATACACACATTCATACATGCGCGCACGCCCTCATATACACACATTCATACATGCGCGCACGCCCTCATATACACACATTCATACATGCGCGCACGCCCTCATATACACACATTCATACATGCGCGCACGCCCTCATATACACACATTCATACATGCGCGCACGCCCTCATATACACACATTCATACATGCGCGCACGCCCTCATATACACACATTCATACATGCGCGCACGCCCTCATATACACACATTCATACATGCGCGCACGCCCTCATATATACACACCCTCATATACACACATTCATGCATGCGCACGCACCCTCATGTACACACACCCATACATGCACACGCACCCTCATGTACACACACCCTCATGTACACACATTCATACATGCGCACACTTACGCACCTATCTGGAGCGCTGCATCTGCTTTCTTCCATCATGGGTCCTCGCTGCGTTCCAGGTGAAGTGCGCTATTGTGTGAGCTTGGAGGTTATAACCGGGTAGAAAATGCTGAGAATTTTTAGGCCGCGATGTGTTTGCGCTGGGAAGCGAGGGACTTGCTGGAATGCGGAGCGTGCGTCCAAAAATATTCCGCAATAGCCCTTGTTGGTTTATAACGGTTATTTTTATAGGCCCAGCGGCCCCATGAATCCCGCTGATGTCATACTCTCTTATGGTGGAGGTGAAAGTACAAAGAAATGTTCTGTGGTTTTTCACAGATCGAGCCAACAGCTGAAGCGGCCCTCGTGTGTTATTTTAACCCCTTCTCTGCCGCTGGGATGGAGGTTGATAATGGTATGCGAAGAGTTATCCCCCCCCCCCCCCCCTTTTCATGGAAAAAATGCCGCTCACTTTCTGTGAGCCAAAAATCCGCGTTGCCACTCAACCAGTCCAAGAGACAAAAACTGCAAGTGGTCTGTGCCGCAATCGGCGGCCATGATTTAGAAAAAAAATAAAGATCATCTAATGCCCTAGATTTCCCTCCGAACCCAAATTTTTTTCTTCTCACCTAAGAACAGCCTCCGTCAGGGATCATCGTCATCGGATCACCAGCCCACCAGGACACATACCCAAGGAACAGCTGGCCGTCTCTCTGTAGTCTTCTGCCCATCAAGATCAGCCTTCATTTTAATTCCAGCAATTAATACTCCTAGTGATCTATTTTATACATGTTAATTATTGCATCCCTGGTGGGCTACAGTAAATCCGCTGGTGGTCTCAGGCAGTGAAGGGTTTAATGATAAAATCCCTGGTCGTCTAAGACAATAAATGATTTGTTGGTAACATCCCTGGTGGCTCAGGGCAGTGAAGTGATCTTAAAGGGGTTGTCTGGTCTTCTGCTAAAAGTCTCCAATCACTCACATAGAGTGATTGTAGACTTATAGCAAAATACTGGACAACCCATTTTAATGAAAATGTACCTGGTGGTCTAGGGGAGTGAAGCATTTTATTAGAACATCAATGTTGGTGAAGATCTTAATGAAAAGATCCTTGGTGGTCTAAAACCGTGAATGTTTGATAACATCCCAGGTAATTTAGGACAGTTATGGGTTTAATAACATCCCTGGTGGTCTACAACCATAAAGGGCTTAATTATAATATCTTATCCTAGGTGTTGTAGGACAGTGAAAGGTTTAGTGATGATATGCAAGGTGGTCTCGGCTTTGCAAGGGTGTGTTAACATTCATGGGGGTCTAGGGCAGTGATAGTTTTAATAATAATATCCCTGGTGGTCTAGGGTATGGCAGGGTATAATAATCACAAATCTGATTGTCTGTCTAGTGGAATGACAGGTTTAATGATGGCATGTCTTGTTGCCTAGGGCAATGAAAGGTTTAATAATGTCTATGGTAGTCTAAGGCAGCAAAGGGTTTAAATATAACATCCCTGGTTGTCTAGGGCAGTGATGGTTTTAATGATAACATTCATGGTAGCCGGGGGTATTGGAAGATTTTTGATTATTAATGATAAAAAAATATAATGGTCAGCTAAGGTTTTAATAACATCCCCGTTGGTCTAGGGCAGTGAAGGTCTTAATCATAATGTCCCTGGTGGTTTAGAAATGTGAATGATTTAGTGTTAGCATCCCTGTTGGTCTATGGAAGGGAAAGTCTTAATGATATCATCCCTGGTGATTTTGGATAGTGAAGAATTTAGTGTTAGTATCCCTGGTGGTCTAGCACAGTGAAGATCTTAATCATAACGTCCCTGGTGGTTTTCAATAGTGAAGGACTTAGTGATGGCATCCCTGGTGGTCTAGTGCAGTGAAGGTCTTAATAACATCCCTGGTGGTCTTGGATAGTGAAGGATTTAGTGATGGCATCCTTGGTGGTGTAAGGCAGTGAAGGGTCTTAATCATAATGTCTCTGGTGGTATAGAACATTTAAGGATTTAGCGTTAGTATCCCTGGTGGTCTAGGGCAGTGAAGGATTTAGTGTTAGTATCCCTGGTGGTCTAGGGCAGTGAAGGATTTAGTGTTAGTATCCCTGGTGGTCTAGCGCAGTGAAGGATTTAGTATTAGCCTCCCTGAAGGGTCTTAATCATAATGTCCCTGGTGACTTGGATAGTCTCCCTGGTGGTCTAGGGTAAAATAGTAAAGATGTTAGCTCATGGTGGTGGGGTTATTTTTTCCTCTTGACCAAACGCCGATATATTTCATTATCAGTCGATCGCAGATGAATTTGAGCTGAGGATCCTGTATGTCCCCCCACCTTATATACACGGACCCCTCAGTTATGTTACACTGTCCGGTAGTTACTTTTTATGGAATTCTCCGATTTCCTCCAAGACAAAAAAAAAAAAAAAATGTCATGGTTAAGTGTTTTGATTTCTGGGCAGAGCTCTCGGGCTCATGTGCTTTTAACGTCCCCCCCTCCCCAGGAATCCTGCGGCTATAAGCAAAGTGCAGCGCTGCCCCCTGACTGATGCAGACTGATGCAGACCCCTCCGCTGACAGACACACAGTGGCAGGAAATTGTAAAGTGTCAGGGTTTCCATTGTGATTCCGCACCGGTTCTGAGCCCCACAGTGAGGGGAGATTTATGGGATGCAGAGAGCCAGTGTTTGGGTTGTGGAGTTTTTGTAATGGCCAAGTATAGGATACTGTGTTTTCCTTCTAATGGTCGTCACTGGGGGGCCGAGCCTTCCCCATATTAGTTACATACATGGTCATTTCATCCACACCGTCCGCCCACATCTGAAAACTCCACGGCTGAACTGACACCCCCAAAATTTACAAGCAGAGACCAGTTCGGTAAGGCTACGTTCACACAAGGAGCTTTTCTGCACCAATTATATAAATTAGGTTTTCATTGCATTTTTCTACAGATGACAGTTAGTGCCCATAAAGTTCTATGGAGATTTCTACCGCATTATACATTACTGTTATTGGACATGGCAGTTGGTGCCCATAAAGTTCTATGGAGCTTTCTATAGATTTTCCTATTACTGTGTTATGAAATGACACTTGGTGTTTATCTATGGAAATTTCTATAGCTTTATACATTACTGTTATAGAAGATGACAGTACTTATAGGGTTTCTATGTAAACTAAAGGGGGAGGGGCCCTGACGATCTCCTCCCCTTTCCATAGAATCTTATCAGCACTAGCTGACATCTCCTTTACCAGTAATGTAAAAACCTGTACAAATCTCCATAGAACATTCTGAGCACCAACTGTCATCTTCTATCTCATTGATGGGAAAATCTGCATTCACTGAAGACACATTTTACTCCGAAGTTGAGAATTTTGAGAATAAACGATGAGTCCAGAAAGAGAGAGAAGCGGATTTCTCTGATAAAATAATATTGAAAAGTTTCTTATTTTTACACATACTATTGATTTATTAACTAAAAATTAAAACAATGGTTGCACTTTAAGCATTTGGGTTTTTTTTTGTGGCTTTTGCACATTTTTTGTAACATTTTTGGGCGTTTTTTTTACCGTCCATTAAGCAATAAATGAGAGCATTTTTTAAAGCGAAAACGTTCACAAAAAGCTGAAAAGATGTCCACCTCCAGGCAGATTCTCCCGTTGACATGTATTGTACAGTATTGAGTGTCTTCCTGGCGGAAATAGTCACTTCTTTTAACCACTTGGCATTTTTGAAAACTTGAAGCGGTTAAAAAATGTTCAAAATCTCAGACATATAAACAGCGAGATGGTTTTTATCTAGAAATTAAGTGAATGATTCTTTTGAGCCTTTTTTGTGTGCTTTTTTTAGTAGGTTTTCAGACAGGATCCAATCCAAACCCATATGAAAAAAAAAGAATGTGAACATGCCCTTAGAATAACAATTCTGGAGCGCTTGTTATTACACTTACTACATATTGGGATAGGTTCGTGGAGATGGGACTATCCTTTTTAATGCTAATTGTCAATGGTATCCTTTAATTTCCAGGTGGAATAACAGAAGAACAGCATGATACCCCTTTTTCTATAGGGTATGTTCTTACACAGTCTGGTTGTGACAGTTTTAGACTTTTTAGGCATACACCCCATTGAAGAGAAGCATGGTAACACCTAGCTGTCAATTACCGTAATTGATTGATTTCCAGGAGGAATCATGGAGGAAAATTATTGCAATTACACGTTTTGTTCGACACATGTTTATTTCCTTTGTGTGTATTGGAACAACACAAAAACCAAAGAAAGGCAAATTGGACATAATTTTACACAAAAACCCAATAATGGACTGGACAAAATTGTTGGCAACTTTTCAAAATTGTGGGTAAACAACTTTGTTTCAAGCATGTGCTGCTCATTCAAACTCACCTGTGGCAAGTAACAGGTGTGGGCAATATGAAAATCACACCTGAAACCAGATAAAAGGGGAGAAGTTGACCCAATTTTTGCATCGTGTGTCTGTGTACCACACTAAGCATGGAGGACAGAAAGAGAAGAGACTAAAGATTCTCCCATTACTTAAATAGAAGATAAGATGGTGGTTTGTGCTCATAAATTTCTATGGAGAACTGTAAGGCTGGGTTCACACGTAGTGGAACTCTCGCGGAAATTACCGTGAGAATTCCGGATTCCATTCCGCGGGAAAAATCGCATTTTAAATTCCTGCGATTTTCCCGCGGAAAAACTAGCATTTTGCAAGCGTAATTAGCTTGCACAATTGTTAGCGTTTTCCAAGCGATCTGTAGCATTGCTTGTAGAACTGATTGACAGGTTGGTCACACTCGTCAAACATAGTGTTTGACGAGTGTGACCAGCTTTTTACTATTGAGGCCGCCTATGCGGCCTCAATAGTAAAGATAGCATGTAAAAAATAATTATAAAAAAAATTGTTATTCTCACCTTCTGACGTCCCGCGCAGCCTTCCCGCCTCTCTCCACGCTCCCGGTCCCAGTAATCCTTTGCGACAATTACCGCGATGATGTTTGTTCTCGTGGGATCGCGAAGTCTCCCGGTCATTCGAGCGATCCTGCGAGAACAGACGTCATCGCGGTAATTGTCGCAAAGGATTACTGGGACCGGGAGCGTGGAGAGAGGCAGGAAGGCTGCGTGGAACGTCGGAAGGTGAGAATAACAATATTTTTTTATTTTAAATTCTATTTTTTACAGGGATATGGTACCCAAAGCCCGGAGGAAAGTCTCCTCTCCTCCGGACTGTGGGTACCATCCGCAAATGTTCTGATTACTTTTCGCATGGTGTGCACAGCCACATGCGGAAAGTAAGCAGAACAATGCATTCCTATGGGTGCGGGATCGCCGCGATTCCGCAAAATTAATGAGCATGCTGCGTTTTTTACCGCGAATCGATTCCGCCGCTGTAAAAACCACAGCATTAGCACATCATTGCGGAATCCCATAGGAATGCATGGGATGCTTATTTTTCACGTTTTCGCGGCAAAATCGCGCGGTTAAAACCGCCGCGGAAACGCGAAAAAAAGCCACGTGTGAACTCAGCCTAACTGTCATTTCAGGAGAAGTTGGAGTAGAATGTCTGTGTTCCTCTAGGTCCTCCCTAGAATGTCTGTATTCTTCTAGCTCCTCCCTTGAATGTTTGTGCATTCCTCTAGCTCTTCCCTAGAATGTCTGTGTTCCTCTAGGTCCTACCTAGAATGTCTGTGTTTCTCTAGCTCCTCCCTAGAATGTCTGTGTGTTCCTCTAGCTCCTCCCTAGATGTCTGTGTGTTCCTCTAGCTCCTCCTTAGAATGTCTGTATGTTTCTTTAGCTCCTCCCTAGAATGTCTGTATGTTTCTTTAGCTCCTCCCTAGAATGTCTTTGTGTTCCTCTAGCTCCTCCCTAGAATGTCTGTGTTCCTCTAGCTCCTCCCTAGAATGTCTGTGTGTTCCTCTAACTCCTCCCTAGAATGTCTGTGTGTTCCTCTAGCTCCTCCCTAGAATGTTTGTGTGTTCCTCTAGCTCCTCCCTAGAATGTTTGTGTTACTCTAGCTCCTCCCTAGAATGTTTGTGGTCCTCTAGCTCCTCCCTAGAATGTCTGTGTTCCTCTAGCCCCTCCCTAGAATGTATGTGTTCCTCTAGCTCCTCCCTAGAATGTTTGTGGTCCTCTAGCTCCTCCGTAGAATGTTTGTGGTCCTCTAGCTCCTCCCTAGAATGTCTGTGGTCCTCTAGCCCCTCCCTAGAATGTCTGTGTGTTCCTCTAGCCCCTCCCTAGAATGTCTGTGTGTTCCTCTAGCCCCTCCCTAGAATGTCTGTGTGTTCCTCTAGCCCCTCCCTAGAATGTCTGTGTGTTCCTCTAGCTCCTCCCTAGAATGTCTGTATTTCTTTAGCTCCTCCCTAGAATGTATGTGTTCCTCTAGCTCCTCCCTAGAATGTGTTCCTCTAGCTCCTCCCTAGAATGTCTGTTCCTCTAGCTCCTCCCTAGAATGTCTGTGTTCCTCTAGCTCTTCCCTAGAATGTCTGTTCCTCTAGCTCCTGCCCTCCATAGAATTTTAAAAGCACCAACTATGATCTCCTATCATCACAGAATACAAATTTTGCCCATGAACTGAGAATGAACGATCAGTTCAAGATAAGAAAGAAGCAGTTTTCTGATAAGATTTTAGAAAATTTCTCCTTTTTATCTCTACTTTCGATTTATGAAATAAAAATTAAAAACGGGTAACACTTTAGCTACCTTTTTTTTTTTTTTTCTTTTTTAAATGTCATCAATAGTTGTTACATCTCAGCCAATGAATGAAGGTTGATATAGAAAAAGGCAGAACATAACCTCGGGAATATTCCTAATTTTGCTGTAGGATAAAAGCATATGGTTTTGAAAATACTTTTTAATGCATCCTGTAAAACAAATCCTACATTTCATAAAATCCTATAGTCCGAGCCCCTGTTTCTGGCAGGCGCTCCGTATTTCTGTTGGCTGGTATCTCTTCACTCCGTTTCTCCCTAGATAAATATCATTATTCACATACCATGCTTATTACAGATGGACGTCTTTCTGGGAAAATCTCACATCTCGGCATATTTCATCTCCTTTTTGTTCTCCGAAATAACAGGCTCTAAGCGGACGGTTCGGCTACTGGATTCTTTGGGAGAATGTTTTTTTTGGCAACGGCGGGGGACGTTGCTGCGGAGCGGAGCTTAGGTTGGTTACGTATCGATTAAACGGGATGAAAGGCCAGGCATTAAATTATATATCTGAGAGGCTGGGGCCTCGGCCGAGGAGAAGAGTGTGAGGCTTTAAGAGGATGGAAAGTAATTCGAGAGTTCTCTGGGGAAGTTCATTGAGAGTTGGGCGATGAGATAAATGGTTGGGTGTGAAAAGAAGTAATTAAAAAAAAAAAAAAAGTTCAAAAGTTTAAGTGAATACATACGGCTGATTATTAGACTGCATGGACACCCGAAAAGGATTTTGGGCTGTGTATTATCCTAGGGTGCTAAGTGAGGCATGAGAGTAGGTGGCACCAATGGATCATTCATGGCACATGTTTGGTCCTCCAAAAATAACAGTCGGATTAAGAAGATTTTGAGGTCTTGAAACTTGTTGAACCCCCAAAACGTGACCCTCCACTTGCGCCGTGTGTAATTTACAAAGTTGCCAATAATTCCTAATTTTGCCAAGACATGTTCTGAACTTTTAGGCCCCGTCACACACGCCAGCGAGATTGCCCCCCTGCCGGTTATCGCTGATCGCGCTCGATCGTCCTGGGCCATTTTTTTATCGTTGGTCTCCCACTGGCCAGCACGCATCGCTGCATGTGGCAGCGAGAGACCAGTGAGACACCGCACGACTCTTAGTTACCCGATGTTTACCTTGGAAACCAGCGTGCACGCTGGTTTCCAGGGTAAACAGCTGGTATCCAAGAGCCGCGCGGCTCTTGGATACTGCTGTTTACATTGGAAACCAGCTTGCTCACTGGTCCTGATCACTGGAGGGGCTGTCTATGTGACAGCTCACCAGCAATCAGCCTAATGATGTCCCAGTGATCCCATCCATGTCGGATCGCTGGGGCATCGTTATGTGTAACGGGGCCTTTTGCAAACAATTCCCACAGTTTTGGACATGTCCTGGTCTGAAAAGTGGCAGGATTAACATTGAAACCACCTCAAAAGTGGTCTGAAAAGGGGCAGGGTTTACATAGAAACCACCTCAAAAGTGGTCTGAAAAGGGGCAGGGTTTACATAGAAACCACCTCAAAAGTGATCTGAAAATGGGCAGGGTTTACATAGAAACCACCTCAAAAGTGATCTGAAAAGGGGCAGGGTTTACATAGAAACCACCTCAAAAGTGGTCTGAAAAGGGGCAGGGTTTACATAGAAACCACCTCAAAAGTGATCTGAAAAGGGGCAGGGTTTACATAGAAACCACCTCAAAAGAGGTCTGAAAAGGGGCAGGGTTTACATAGAAACCACCTCAAAAGTGGTCTGAAAAGGGGCAGGGTTTACATAGAAACCACCTCAAAAGTGATCTGAAAAGGGGCAGGGTTTACATAGAAACCACCTCAAAAGAGGTCTGAAAAGGGGCAGGGTTTACATAAACACCACCCCAAAAGTGGACGGTCCCTGGGGCGGGACTTTGAGGGGTTGTTCAGTCTTAGGATATTGATGACCTAGTCTTAGGTCCGACACTCGGCACCTCCACTGATTTGGCTGTTATCTCCAGCAGTGACCGAATGTAAACTTTGATCGAAGTTGAACTTCACAGCTCCGTTCAGTGTGAAGGTATTCAATTTTATATGCCCGGAGAATCTTTATGTCCCTATTTTACCTATTTTTTAGCAGTGAGGTGTACAAACCTTCTTGGGCACAGGCAAGATGCATCTTCTACCTCTGCACCGCGTCAAGCTAAGCCCTACGTACATGTGATGGCGGTCTGGAGGATTAAACGTCTGTACCTATACTAAGAAACTTGCCCTTTAGGAATTTTATGAATTTTATGAATTATCCTCCTTTTATTTAGAATATTTTTTCCACACACACACTGTATATAAACGCTCTTGTGCAGGCTCTTGTTATATGGCTATGTACCTTTGGTTTTTGGCTGTTTTTTAGCAGAAGGTCACAACTTCTCTTTTAATCTCAGACTCTGCCAGGAGAAATCACTTAATTGCGAAGAAAGACTCTGTTGACGTCCGAGGGCTGAAGATTAAAGAGGCAGAAATTTGGAAGAAAAAAAAAATCTTAATCATGACTCATGAAGGTTCTAATAATGTGGAAGCTCCTCTTCTTCTGTTATTTAACCTGATGTCTCATTGTACGGGTTCAGTTTTGTGGGATGAGTCCTTCACATCCTTCATGGTCAACTGTGTAATGTCCTTAATTAGCATCTTATAGGGTCCAACAACCATGCTTGGGCAGTTGCTGGTAGGGAGTACCCTCCGTTATGTCCTCTGATAGTAGTAGATCCTAAAAGTACCCACTGACAATCCTATATCTGTAGGGACTTCCTGCTTACAGTTCTCAGAAAAGTGATTCAAGGGTGTCATGGCAGTCGCTTATCTCCTGGGATTGTCCCACCTTGGACATCTTTTTTGACATACTGTATGGAGAAACATCCTATCTCAAGAACCTGGTCTTGTTACACACTATCAGTAATTGGAAGGTGGAAAGGTGACCTATGTATGCCACAGATGCTCTTAATGAGCTCTTTGAAGGCTTGTCTCAAGGACGTTCATGTGATAAAATGATGACTTAAAACAATATCTGCTTGTACCGAGAGATTTTTCATTAATATGTGAAAATTTCTCATAGCTATCAGTGCATCCTCTGCTAAGACGTCATGTACTGGCCAATCTGGGACATTTATGACCTGAAATAACAGGACCCTGTCACACACTATCTGTACTGGAGAGGTTAAGTGGCAGCTTACATATGCCATAAGTGTCCCAAATAAGATACCTCTTTAAAGTTAGTTAAATACCTTGTAAAAATCCCCTAGCTCCCCTGATTCTGCCGCCTTTTTCCGTTTTGCTCTGTATCCCTTTATTGCTGAGATATTCACAGTTGTTGCTTTTGCGTCACACTATGTGAAATCTTTGATTTACAGTCCAGCTGAGCGCTTCTTCAGAGTCTTCTTTGCATTTGTACACTTCCATCCCTCCCTCCCAGATGCTGCCAATCACGACAGCTGATCTATTCGTCGCAGACTCTGCTGAACTATGATTGGCAGCATCTGGGAGGGAGGGGCGAAAGCGTACAAATGCCGAGAAGACTCTGAAGACACATGCAGTTGCACTACAATCAGAGATTTCACATGCCGCGCTGCAAAAGTTAGAAATGTGACTATCTACAGTGGAGCGGCATCTGAGCAGGAGGGGAGAAAGCGTACAAATGCAGAGAAGACTGAAGAAACACGCAGTTGCACTACAATCAGATTTCACATACTGCGCTGCAAAAGTTAGAAATGTGACTATCTACAGTGGAGCGGCATCTGAGCGGGAGGGGAGAAAGCGTACAAATGCAGAGAAGACTGAAGAAACACGCAGTTGCACTACAATCAGAGATTTCACATACTGCGCTGCAAAAGTTACAAATGTGAATATCTCTTCAATGGAGCGACGTAGAGCAAAATGGAAAAAAGCAGCAGAATCAGGGAAGTTCAGGGATTTTTATCAGGTATTTACCATAACTCAATTTTTTTTTAAAGAACTTATAGAAAGAAAAAAGTCATTATTGGGGTATACGGGAAAATATTTGTTGGGAGTGGTTCCAAATGGATGGGAATAACCCAAAATTGAACTCTATTCTCTATGGGGCCCAATAATGATATATTTATTTTAGGTTTTTACTCCTTTATCAGAGAAGTGTGTCATGTCGTACTTACAATGCGATTATTTCCACACCTGTGTAAAAAATTTCCTAAAATATCATTAACTTCATCCCTGCACGCCCCGCTGGCCCTATGAGCATGAATTGTAAACAGCCTCTTTGGCCCCATAGATTGATTGTTCCCCAGCAGATGTTTCATTCCCATTATGGAGGAACATCATCTGTAGTAGTTAGAGTGACGTGCGCCATAATATATGATTGTTTCCCTCTCAACGATGGGGTCACCTGTAAGTCATTTTCTATCAGGGACCTTCTGGGAAGGGGGTGAGTGGGCGAGGACTTGCAGGAACGGCCTCATTCTTAGCAGCAGATGCCTTCACTTTTCTTTTTTTTTTTTTTTTTTTTCCTCGAGGAAGGCATTTTGATAGGCTGCGATCTGGACACCACCTGCTTCCCAGGCTGAAAGCATGCCAGAATTGGATCTTTTGGACCCCAGAAAACCCTTTCATGTGCTAAATAAGACATTGTGCTTCTCAGCTTGGTAAATGTGTCTTTACTTGTCCTTCAGTGGCCCTCAATGGGCATGTGTCTGCGGACGGGCTGATGAGAGCACAAATGTTATGCATTAATTGGCCGACTGGGGGGGGGAACTATTGGGAAAAGCACAGGACAATATGACCAAAGCAAGAAAATGGGGGGAGGACAATGGGACTGGTTTGGGTAGCATGAAAAAAAAATAATACGAAGTGTGAAAATAACTGGTGGAATAAATTTCTGAATAGCTTGAAAAATGTGGAAATTCTGCCTATTTTCTTTTAGGAACTAATGTGAAGTCGTTGAAATAACCATTCAGATGCAGCAGAGCTGAGGGTGACAGACATTGTTTTATATAGTAGGGTGTGCCCGGGTGCATTTTATTAAAGTAGAACCATCTTTAAAATGTTGCAGGTACCACCATTCTCATGGGCATAGCCTTTTTCTTAAAATTTTCTCCTTAAAGAGGATCAAAAGTAGCCAGTTTTTACTTTTTATTTTTTTTCCCCACTGATCCACTGAGTAGTCTGTTTTTTGTTTTTTTTTTAAATCCGCCTTTCGGTTCCAGAGATACGGGCCTTTTTTATTTAGTGTGGGCGTGTCTCGTGGGACATTCTAAAGACACGCCCCTGTAGAATCCCGTGAGCCACACCCATTACGTAAAGGCCATAAAAATCGGCACTAAATGAAAAGACCCATATCTCTAGATCCGTACTGCAAATTTTTTTGTACATTTTTATTTTTAAAGTTTATTACTCAAGGGTTATGTTGGAAGGAAATAAGACCAAAGACTGGTGACTTTTGACCTGGTGACAGGTCCTCCTTAAAGTATGCTCCCCTGAGTGTATATATATATATATTTTTTTTTTTTACTTTTTTAAGACCGCAGGGGTGAGAGTAAGCACAGTAGTAAGCTCCTCCCAGAGGAAACCGAAAATGAGAGCCGCTCTCTACTGTAAGGAATCAAAGGAGGTCCATTCAACGTGAAATATCGGCGGAAACAAAGTCTATTTTTGTGACCGGTCTTCAGAACATAACTTTGGGATGTTTTCTGTATCCTTGCCATAAATAGTGTTTGACTGGAGATGCCCTTTAAGCACTCTGATTGGTGGCCTCCACTTCTCGTCAGTGACTACTCCCCCCGTCCTGTCCTCAGCATATATTATACAGGGCTGGTTGTTAGTCCTGACATTTGCACAAACACTACGTTGTCCAATTTTCCAACATGTTCCTCTCTTCCATATAAATAGATTAATCATGTAAGCCGGCCATAATGCATCCTTCAGACCAGGCCTTCCACTCATTTACATCTCTGAAACTTTCCTTAAAGTTCATAAAAAACATATTCGGCATTTTCCAGAAAATTGTGCCAAAGGCTTGTACTGCACTATTCCCAAAAGTGCGGTCAGGGAGCCTGGCACACAGCGGACAACATTGCCCAGGCGCAAAGATTTATACTGTGCCACAGGGGGACGCGGAGCAAGTTATTCCACCAGAAGAGGGAGCCACCGAGCAAATACCCAGAGTACTGGGCGCATGTACCTTGTAGTGCTGATGAGGATGGATGGATACTGCATGAATCTGCAGGGGGTCCGACACCATCACCCTGGACGTCCCTCCCAACTCTAACAGTCTATGATGCGGTAGATAGATAGATAGATAGATATAGATAATAGATGATAGATAATAGATGGATAATAAATGATAGATCGATGGATGATAGAGAGATTACAGATAATAGATAAATAGATGATAAATGATACAGTATGTGATAGATGATAGATAGTAGATAATAGAAAATAGATAAATAGATTATAGACTCAGTATGTGATAGATGGAGCGATTGTGCTTCCAGTGTGTGTAATGGCCGCATTACTTCAGTCTCCAGTCTCGGTGTCCCTGGTACCCGGGGATTGTTCTCTGCCCCCACTATCTGTCCCTGGTACCCGGGGCTTGTTCTCTGCCCCCACTATCTGTCCCTGGTACCCGGGGCTTGTTCTCTGCCCCCATTATCTGTCCCTGGTACCCGGGGCTTGTTCTCTGCCCCCATTATCTGTCCCTGGTACCCGGGGCTTGTTCTCTGCCCCCATTATCTGTCCCTGGTACCCGGGGCCTGTTCTCTGCCCCCATTATCTGTCCCTGGTACCCGGGGCCTGTTCTCTGCCCCCATTATCTGTCCCTGGTACCCGGGGCTTGTTCTCTGCCCCCATTATCTGTCCCTGGTACCCGGGGCCTGTTCTCTGCCCCCATTATCTGTCCCTGGTACCCGGGGCCTGTTCTCTGCCCCCATTATCTGTCCCTGGTACCCGGGGCCTGTTCTCTGCCCCCATTATCTGTCCCTGGTACCCGGGGCCTGTTCTCTGCCCCCATTATCTGTCCGTGATACCCGGGGCCTGTTCTCTGCCCCCATTATCTGTCCCTGGTACCCGGGGCTTGTTCTCTGCCCCCATTATCTGTCCCTGGTACCCGGGGCTTGTTCTCTGCCCCCATTATCTGTCCCTGGTACCCGGGGCCTGTTCTCTGCCCCCATTATCTGTCCCTGGTACCCGGGGCCTGTTCTCTGCCCCCATTATCTGTCCCTGGTACCCGGGGCTTGTTCTCTGCCCCCATTATCTGTCCCTGGTACCCGGGGCTTGTTCTCTGCCCCCATTGTCTGTCCCTGGTACCCGGGGCCTGTTCTCTGCCCCAATTATCTGTCCCTGGTCCCCGGGCTTGTTCTCTGCCCCCATTATCTGTCCCTGGTACCCGGCGCTTGTTCTCTGCCCCCATTATCTGTCCCTGGTCCCCAGGCTTGTTCTCTGCCCCCATTATCTGTCCCTGGTACCCGGCGCTTGTTCTCTGCCCCCATTATCTGTCCCTGGTACCCGGCGCTTGTTCTCTGCCCCCATTATCTGTCCCTGGTCCCCGGGCTTGTTCTCTGCCCCCATTATCTGTCCCTGGTACCCAGGGCCTGTTGTCTGCCCCCCTTATCTGTCTCTGGTACCCGGGCTTGTTCTCTGACCCCATTATCTGTCCCTGGTACCCGGGGCCTGTTCTCTGCCCCCATTATCTGTCCCTGGTACCCGGCGCTTGTTCTCTGCCCCCATTTTCTGTCCCTGATACCCGGGGCCTGTTCTCTGCCCCCATTATCTGTCCCTGGTACCCGGGGCCTCTTCTGCCCCCATTATCTGTCCCTGGTACCCGGGGCTTGTTCTCTGCCCCCATTATCTGTCCCTGGTACCCGGGGCTTGTTCTCTGCCCCCATTATCTGTCCCTGGTACCCGGGGCTTGTTCTCTGCCCCCATTATCTGTCCCTGGTACCCGGCGCTTGTTCTCTGCCCCCATTATCTGTCCCTGGTACCCGGGGCTCGTTCTCTGCCCCCCATTATTAATAATGATGTGGGTGGAATGTGACCAGTGTCAGCCGTCGTTGTAATTCACAGATATAGATATGGTGAGGGGGGGGGGGGGGGGCGTTTCTGCTAATTAGAGCAACTGTGCCTCTTGAAGATGAATGGGTCGGGATGTTTTCCATGCACTTGTCTGCACACCACTCTCTTTGGTCCCACAGTACGAGGTCCCGGTGTCCGGCTGTTGGGACGGATGATGGATCCCGCTCTGCTTCTTTCCTTGCACTTGTCTTGTCGCCATCCAGACTAATCATGCACTTCAGTCTAATGTCTGTATGGAGACTGCGGAATATCCAGCGTGGAGCGAAATGTCTCTCAGCCTGGAGTCGGCCACTTAGGGGAAATTCTTAAAACATACTTGGTTAATTATTTTTTTTTTTTTCTTTCTGGTAAAAATGGGTGACGAGCGGATGACCCGTCGCCTCATCTTCCTGGCAATCTTATTGACTTGCCTGTCCATTGCCAGGATTATAAAAACCTGGCTGTTTTTTTTTTTTATTTTTCCCTGAAAACAGCACCACTCCTCTCTACTGGCTGTGTGTGGTATTGCAGCTTAAGTGCTCCTTCAGGTGTATGGCACTAGCTCAGGCCCCTGCAATATCGGACTGGGAGCCGCCATGTTTTACCAATTCTTGGTTTCCTACTTTTTACCTATTTAAAGGGGTTTTCTGAGAAAATAAACATGGCTGATGTCTTCTAAAAACAGTGACATTCTTGGTTTTGGACACAAGAAAAAGGTGAAAAGCTGCAATACCAGACAAAGCCTAAGAGGGCGCTGTTTCTAGAAAAGTTTCCTTTTTTCACTTTCCTCTTGTATGTCTAGATTTTTTTTTTTCGGGGGTGTTACGTCACAGACCATTTGTGTGCAGAGCTCACCTGCAGATTACTTCCAGCCTCCTTTGGGTTAAAAATGAAGGCAAGCGCTGTATACTGAATATATACCGTAGATGCCCAGGTGGGCATTGGCCCATTTGTCACTGATTACTAGAAATCAAGCCCAGCAGCTGGCACACATCAGATGCCATACGGGAGGGTGGAGATTGTATTTCACGCTTCGCTGTTTGTTAATATGAGTCTGGGGTATTGATTTCATAGAGACCGACGCGGCCGGACCCCCGAAGCAGACGTTCCACATGGATTCAGATCTGAAAACACTCGGGTGACACATTTGTTGTTTCCACTTATGTGATAATGAAGTAATGTGATAGGCGGCCATTCATGGCTTACGTATTGATCGGGCTGTTTTTCACCTTCCCAGTGGATCAGAACGTGATCAGAAACACTTTTAGAATGATGTGTGCGCCTGTATGTACGTGTGTGTGTGTGCGCCTGTATGTACGTGTGTGTGTGTGCGCCTGTATGTACGTGTGTGTGTGCGCCTGTATGTATGTATGTGTGTGTGCATGTATGTATGTGTGTGTGTGCGCCTGTATGTACGTGTGTGTGCGCGCCTGTATGTACGTGTGTGTGCCTGTATGTATGCACGTGTGTGCGCCTGTATGTGTGTATGTGTGTGCGCCTGTATGTATGTATGTATGTGTGTGTGCCTGTATGTATGTATGTGTGTGTGCGCCTGTATGTATGCACGTGTGTGTGCCTGTATGTACGTGTGTGTGTGCGCCTGTATGTATGTATGTGTGTGCGCCTGTATGTATGTGTGTGTGTGCGCCTGTATGTACGTGTGTGTGCGCCTGTATGTACGTGTGTGTGTGCGCCTGTATGTACGTGTGTGTGTGCGCCTGTATGTACGTGTGTGTGTGCGCCTGTATGTACGTGTGTGTGTGCGCCTGTATGTGTGTGCGCCTGTATGTATGTGTGTGTGTGCGCCTGTATGTACGTGTGTGAGCGCGCCTGTATGTACGTGTGTGTGTGCCTGTATGTATGCACGTGTGTGCGCCTGTATGTGTGTATGTGTGTGCGCCTGTATGTATGCACGTGTGTGCGCCTGTATGTATGCACGTGTGTGCGCCTGTATGTGTGTGTGCCTGTATGTATGTATGTGTGTGTGCGCCTGTATGTATGTAAGTGTGTGTGTGCCTGTATGTATGCACGTGTGTGCGCCTGTATGTGTGTATGTGTGTGCGCCTGTATGTGTGTGTGCCTGTATGTATGTATGTGTGTGTGTGCCTGTATGTATGCACGTGTGTGCGCCTGTATGTGTGTATGTGTGTGTGCCTGTATGTATGTATGTGTGTGTGCGCCTGTATGTATGCACGTGTGTGCGCCTGTATGTGTGTATGTGTGTGTGTCGGTGTGTATTTATGTGCCTGTAATGTAAGCTTGTGTCTTTGTCAGTAAGAATGTCGGGATGTAGACAGTATTCTTGTGTAGGTGTGTGGGATCGTATGTATGAGTCTGAGTATATGTACTGTATGCTTGTGTCATGGTGTATGTGTGTCATACAGGCTGCCATGTATGTGTGTGCCAGCCTGTACGATGTATGTGTCACACTGTTGTTGTACAGGCTGCCATGTATGTGTGTGCCAGCCAATAATAGGGATCAGGAGGGCACCACTAAATCTAGAGTAGGGATACTCCTGCGATCGGTATGAACAAACACTGTGAAAATAATAGAGAAAGCTACTGACCAGAGGAAGCAGGGATCACCAAAATAATATCAATTTTATTAAGGACACATGAACAACACCAAGTAAAAACATTTAAAAGTCATACAAGTGATAATGCCAAAAAAGCACACAGAGGGCTCATAATAGAGCCAACAACCCCCCCCGGTGAGCAAAATAACTGGCTTTATGGTTGTAAAGAATTGGACAATGTGGATGATAACCAATACGTTAATTACAGTGGGGCAAAAAAGTATTTAGTCAGTCAGCAATAGTGCAAGTTCCACCACTTAAAAAGATGAGAGGCGTCTGTAATTTACATCATAGGTAGACCTCAACTATGGGAGACAAACTGAGAAAAAAAATCCAGAAAATCACATTGTCTGTTTTTTTTTCATTTTATTTGCATATTATGGTGGAAAATAAGTATTTGGTCAGAAACAAAATTTCATCTCAATACTTTGTGATATATCCTTTGTTGGCAATGACAGAGGTCAAACGTTTTCTGTAAGTCTTCACAAGGTTGCCACACACTGTTGTTGGTATGTTGGCCCATTCCTCCATGCAGATCTCCTCTAGAGCAGTGATGTTTTTGGCTTTTCGCTTGGCAACACGGACTTTCAACTCCCTCCAAAGGTTTTCTATAGGGTTGAGATCTGGAGACTGGCTAGGCCACTCCATGACCTTGAAATGCTTCTTACGAAGCCACTCCTTCGTTGCCCTGGCGGTGTGCTTTGGATCATTGTCATGTTGAAAGACCCAGCCACGTTTCATCATCAATGCCCTTGCTGATGGAAGGAGGTTTGCACTCAAAATCTCACGATACATGGCCCCATTCATTCTTTCTTGTACCCGGATCAGTCTTCCTGGCCCCTTTGCAGAGAAACAGCCCCAAAGCATGATGTTTCCACCACCATGCTTTACAGTAGGTATGGTGTTTGATGGATGCAACTCAGTATTCTTTTTCCTCCAAACACGACAAGTTGTGTTTCTACCAAACAGTTCCAGTTTGGTTTCATCAGACCATAGGACATTCTCCCAAAACTCCTCTGGATCATCCAAATGCTCTCTAGCAAACTTCAGACGGGCCCGGACATGTACAGGCTTAAGCAGTGGGACACGTCTGGCACTGCAGGATCTGAGTCCATGGTGGCGTAGTGTGTTACTTATGGTAGGCCTTGTTACATTGGTCTCAGCTCTCTGCAGTTCATTCACTAGGTCCCCCCGCGTGGTTCTGGGATTTTTGCTCACCGTTCTTGTGATCATTCTGACCCCACTGGGTGGGATTTTGCGTGGAGCACCAGATCGAGGGAGATTATCAGTGGTCTTGTATGTCTTCCATTTTCTAATTATTGCTCCCACAGTTGATTTCTTCACTCCAAGCTGGTTGGCTACTGCAGATTCAGTCTTCCCAGCCTGGTGCAGGGCTACAATTTTGTTTCTGGTGTCCTTTGACAGCTCTTTGGTCTTCACCATAGTGGAGTTTGGAGTCAGACTGTTTGAGGGTGTGCACAGGTGTCTTTTTATACTGATAACAAGTTTAAACAGGTGCCATTACTACAGGTAATGAGTGGAGGAAAGAGGAGACTCTTAAAGAAGAAGTTACAGGTCTGTGAGAGCCAGAAATCTTGATTGCTTGTTTCTGACCAAATACTTATTTTCCACCATAATATGCAAATAAAATGAAAAAAAAACAGACAATGTGATTTTCTGGATTTTTTTTTCTCAGTTTGTCTCCCATAGTTGAGGTCTACCTATGATGTAAATTACAGACGCCTCTCATCTTTTTAAGTGGTGGAACTTGCACTATTGCTGACTGACTAAATACTTTTTTGCCCCACTGTATATGGTCAAATAGATAGTAAAGGTAGCTAGATCCAAATAGCTATAAGTTAATACAAATATCTGGAGCACCTAATAAGTTACAACTTAGCCCACTAAGCTGAATGAGCCATAGTGGTCGCAGATAAAAAGTAGACGTATTGGAAGCGCATTCGTAGCAGATATACAGAACCTCAATAAACATGGTTGCATAAGTGCATTTAAATGCTCCAAAACACTACCAAAAAATTGGTTAAAATACTCAAAATATAAGACACACATATCAATAATGTCTATACGAATAAATACATAAACCACTTGCATATAATAGGCTCAAGCCAGACACAGGTCAGTGCAGAGGATATTCTAAACAGATAAGAAGATAGACAAGTTCAAAAAGACACCATACCAAAATAAACCTGGGAAGGGTCATAGAGTCTCTACAACCTATTTGAATCCTGCCCGCACTGGCCTAATCAGTTACACTCGTATGGGGGAGCTTGTGGAGTGCCCAATGTGTGTCGCCACCGCAAGGTGGCTTCGTCAGGGGCTGAAGGATGCGTCCAATACTAGTCCTATATACAGTGCCTACAAGTAGTATTCAACCCCCTGCAGATTTAGCAGGTTTGATAAGATGCAAATAAGTTAGAGCCTTCAAACTTCACACAAGAGCAGGATTTATTAACAGATGCATAAATCTTACAAACCAAAAAGTTATGTTGCTCAGTTAAATTTTAATAAATTTTAAACATAAAAGTGTGGGTCAATTATTATTCAACCCCTAGGTTTAATATTTTGTGGAATAACCCTTGTTTGCAATTACAGCTAATAATCGTGTTTTATAAGACCTGATCAGGCCGGCACAGGTCTCTGGAGTTATCTTGGCCCACTCCTCCATGCAGATCTTCTCCAAGTTATCTAGGTTCTTTGGGTGTCTCATGTGGACTTTAATCTTGAGCTCCTTCCACAAGTTTTCAATTGGGTTAAGGTCAGGAGACTGACTAGGCCACTCCAACACCTTGATTTTTTGCCTCTTGAACCAGGCTTTGGTTTTGTTGGCTGTGTGCTTTGGGTCGTTGTCTTGTTGGAAGATGAAATGACGACCCATCTTAAGATCCTTGATGGAGGAGCGGAGGTTCTTGGCCAAAATCTCCAGGTAGGCCGTGCTATCCATCTTCCCATGGATGCGGACCAAATGGCCAGGCCCCTTGGCTGAGAAACAGCCCCACAGCATGATGCTGCCACCACCATGCTTGACTGTAGGGATGGTATTCTTGGGGTTGTATGCAGTGCCATCCAGTCTCCAAACGTCACGTGTGTGGTTGGCACCAAAGATCTCGATCTTGGTCTCATCAGACCAGAGAACCTTGAACCAGTCTGTCTCAGAGTCCTCCAAGTGATCATGAGCAAACTGTAGACGAGCCTTGACATGACGCTTTGAAAGTAAAGGTACCTTACGGGCTCGTCTGGAACGGAGACCATTGCGGTGGAGTACGTTACTTATGGTATTGACTGAAACCAATGTCCCCACTGCCATGAGATCTTCCCGGAGCTCCTTCCTTGTTGTCCTTGGGTTAGCCTTGACTCTTCGGACAAGCCTGGCCTCGGCACGGGAGGAAACTTTCAAAGGCTGTCCAGGCCGTGGAAGGCTAACAGTAGTTCCATAAGTCTTCCACTTCCGGATGATGCTCCCAACAGTGGAGACAGGTAGGCCCAACTCCTTGGAAAGGGTTTTGTACCCCTTGCCAGCCTTGTGACCCTCCACGATCTTGTCTCTGATGGCCTTGGAATGCTCCTTTGTCTTTCCCATGTTGACCATGTATGAGTGCTGTTCACAAGTTTGGGGAGGGTCTTAAATAGTCAGAAAAGGCTGGAAAAAGAGATAATTAATCCAAACATGTGAAGCTCATTGTTCTTTGTGCCTGAAATACTTCTTAATACTTTAGGGGAACCAAACAGAATTCTGGTGGTTTGAGGGGTTGAATAATAAATGACCCTCTGAATAAACTTTTCACAATTTAAAAAAAAATTAAACAAAGAAATAACATTCTTTTTTGCTGCAGTGCATTTCACACTTCCAGGCTGATCTACAGTCCAAATGTCACAATGCCAAGTTAATTCCGAATGTGTAAACCTGCTAAATCTGCAGGGGGTTGAATACTACTTGTAGGCACTGTATATAACAGACATTAGTGTAATAAACTGCAGCCGCGGCAAATTACCTGATCGGCCGCGTTGTATAGAGAGGTCAGAACGCACAGTCAGACAGAAATCCAAAGCGTGGTCCGTGACTAACAATTACTTCCAGGTGGATGTCGGCTGATTAATGAAACCCGCGTGATGTACCACAGCGCATGCGCGAGGGGACTGGTTGCCGCAGTAACCAAAGACGCCGATACTTAGAACAATCCAGCTCAAATGGAAAGTGCATGTGCTTGAATTAGCCCAGGCAAAAGAAATGGACATGCGTGCCTGTTATATCTTCAAAGGTAAAGCAGCAGCAGCAGCAAAGGTGGAAATATACAACGTCCGAGGAAAAACTGAGAACAGAAATAAAGACATGTAATTTATACTAGTATTTATTGCGCAAATACAGACAGTAGACTATAAGTTTTATCAAGCGCAGGCGTGGGGAAGATGGTTACCCCGGTAACCAATAACGCTGATAGTTAGAACAATCAAAATCAGAGTACTATGTTTTATCACGCGCAAGCGCAGGAAAAGTGGTTACCCTGGTAACCCGTGACGCTGATAGTTAACGCAATCAAGATCAGATAAAGCAAGCATGTGCTAGAATTCAAACGAGCAAAATAAGCATGCATGCCTTAGAAAATAAAATAGCGGCAACAAAGTAAAAATATATAACGTCCAAAGTAAGATATAGACACGTTGTTCTTAGTATTAGATAATCATAGCCGATATTTATTGCACCCACCATACACACCTACAAGAGGTGAACTATAAGTTTGCCAGGCGCGTAGAATATAATTACCGCAATGGTCAATAAGACAGATACCTGGAGTAAAACGCGCTCAAATAGAGCGCGCAAATGCTGGAGTCCGAACAAGCAATACACATATGCGTGTCTATTATATAACAGCAACAAAGCATGAATGTACAGCGTCCAAGATAAAATGGAGACACATGATTCTTGATATTAAATAGTGATAGATAATGCTTATTACGCGCATAATACAACACATACAAAAATAAAGGGTAAGGTATAAAAAAAAAATAACATACAGCCTGTACAGTGTATGTGTCACACTGTAGGTGATCAGGCTGCCATGTATGTGTGTGTCAGCCTGTACGGTGTATGTGTCATAGAATCGTAGAGTTGGAAGGGACCTCCTGGGCCATCTGGTCCAACCCCCTGCTCAAAGCAGGATTCGCTAAATCATCCCAGTCAGATGTCTGTCCAGCCTCTGTTTGAAGACTTCCATTGAAGGAGAACTCACCACTTCTCGTGGCAGCCTGTTCCACTCATTGATCACTCTGTCAAAAAGTTTTTTCTAATATCTAATCTGTGTCTCCTCCCATTCAGCTTCATCCCATTGCTTCTAGTCTTTCCTTGTGCAAATGAGAATAAAGATGATCCTTCTACAATGTGACAGCCCTTTAGATATTTGTAGACAGCTATTAAGTCTCCTCTCAGTCTTCTCTTTTGCAAACTAAACATTCCCAAATCCTGCAACCTTTCCTCATAAGACAGGGTTTGCAGACCGGTCACCATTCTGGTCGCTCTTTTCTGAACTTGCTCCAGTTTGTTGATGTCTTTTTTAAAATGTGGTGCCCAAAACTGGACACAGTATTCCAGATGAGGTCTGACCAAAGAGGAGTAGAGGGATCACACTGTAGGTGATCAGGCTGCCATGTATGTGTGTGCCAGCCTGTACGGTGTATGTGTCACACTGTAGGTGATCAGGCTGCCATGTATGTGTGTGGTATGACATTGCTAGTACAAGCCCTGTGTACACAGTAATATCGCGGCTTTTGCACACTTGTGCTTGACATGGAGAGGCCATAACAAGACGAATGTCTCTGGAAACAATACAGAGAGATTGTGCTGTGACATGTGTAATAAATGAGCAGCCACAAGTGCACTACGTACAATATTTACCCGCGATAACCTCCGTGTGATCAGACAGCTGCGGCTTTGTCCCGGGACTCATTGCCGCCTTGTAGTTGAGGTGTGGCACAGAAAAGGCGGATTTGCAGGTAAAATGAAGGCGATCACTCTTGTAAAGCCTGGCTGTCCGCCGTGCATGTGGGAACAGTCATTCGGCTTTACCAGACCTTTTGAAGGCAAAGAGGGTGAAGTTTAAGGTACTGGGAACCTCGCCGCGTTACAGGTGACAGACACCTCGCCCTATTCTCCCCACACAATGGCTACATTTGTCATTTACCTTTTCTTTTTTTTAATGAAGGGGATTTAATTTTTCTTTATGTGAAAAATTGCATCGGGCTTTGATGTTGAAAACAACGTCTTTATGGTCGAACAACCGGCTGACATGTTTTGTGTTTGTTCTCGGTACAATTGAGCTAATTCCTACAAAACGTAAAAAAAATTTCCGTCGTGCCTTGTCATGTAAATTTTGTGCGTTAGTGGTCTACCGCCATATGGCTATTCAGCTGTCGCGAAACTACTGTTCACCCCCCCCCCCCCCCCCAAAAGAAGAAAAAAGGAAATTTCAGGATTTTTGACCTTTCCCCTTCTCTGGACAAAAGTGGCACGTACCCCATTGCATCCAACAAGGGGGCTGCCAACAATCCATGTTTTATTTTTGGAGGTAGGAGATATACGCATTTTTTTTGGATGCGTATATATAATGTAAAAAAAAGAAAAAAGGAACAGAAATCTTATTGCAAACGACAGCCTGATCCTTCCACATTTCCTGCGTTTCGCCGTCCTGAGGTTAAATATTCTTGTACATTTTTCTTGGCTAATTGTCCCATTGTGGCCCGTGAAGTTGCGTCTTTATGCCTCACAGCGGGTATCGGGAAGTCACGCCAAGCTCTTAGCGGAATCATATATGCCAGGTCTGAAAAGCCGATCCTTTGTTTCCCAGCGGTGGATGGCCCTTGTAAGCTGATTAACAGTCATTTTGACACCTTTGTACTTGCGGCTCTTAATAAACAGGTTTCTCTTAAACACCAGGCCTCTGGGGAGCGGAGAAGCGTGAGTGCTGCCGAATTGTTTCCTGTAACTGAGGCCTAGTTAAAAAAAAAAAAAAAAAATAGAATTTTTTTTTTATTTCCGTAAAGTGAATGCCACTGGAGCACGGCTCCGGTTTACTAATTATAGTACAACACAAAAATATATACTACTTATGAAGTTTGTAAAAAAAAATGTAAAAAAATCAAGTTGCCCTATTTTTTTCATGACTCGTCGTCGTCGTCGTCGTCATCATCATCATCATCATCATCATCATCTTCATCCTCATCATCATCATCTAATGATCTATTGTTTAAATTTTTTTAAGAAATGTTTTCCATTTTTGTCCACATCACAATCTTTATTAAAAATGTAAAATACGGTATTTTTTTTCTTGCAATTTTCACTGAAACTTTTTTGTTTTTCAGACGCTAGCTTCCTGTTTCAGGAAACAATACATGTACATTGGCAGCAGCAGACTGAGTCCGACCCTATCTTTTGTACAGAAGCGTCTTAGAAGCGTCAATTTGACCCATTATTTCATTTTATCACAGTAAACCGTTCATATTATGAGACTGATTAATTTGCTGCCTTATGATTTGACTGCTAGGGTTCCTTTAAAGGAAGCTAAAATTTAACTATTGGTTAAATTATTTTTTGATGTTTTAAATGTATTTTTAAAACATTTTTGGCCATTTTTTTTCCCATATCACAAACTTTATTAAAATTTAAAAGCCATGCAGATTTTACTCTGGCCACTAAGACTTTTTTTTACACTCTAACTTCCTGTTTCAGGAAACAATACATGTACATTAGCTGCAATAAACTGACTCTTACCCTATCATTTGTACAGAAGCATCTAATAACCGTAAGAGAAAACTAAAGTCAAGTTGACCCATTTTATCATGTTAGCCCAGTAAGCCGTCCATATTATAAACTGAGACTGACTCCTGCTCCCTCTTGATCATCATCAAAACATGTTTTTTTTATTTCATTAAATTTACTTTTAAAATGTTTTTGGCTTTTTTTTCCATATCATAAATTTTATTAAATCTTGCAATTTTCATACTTCCCACTGGGACTTTTTTTTACACTCTAGCTTCCTGTTTCAGGAAACACATGAACATTAGCAGCAATAGACTGACTCCGACCCTAACTTTTATGTAGAAGCATCTAATGAGCGTGTGTTAATTTAAGGCAGAGTCAGGTGTGACATCGCCTATTGTGAATGTTGGATCCTGTGTTATCAGCTGTGTGTGGAGATGTTGCCTATCATGATAATGATCCTGCTGAAAATTCTTTTTGAAGCGACCAAAGTGAGAATTGCAAGATTGCTAATTGTTTTTGTTTTTTTTATAAAGATCACAATTTGAAAAAAACATTAACATTTAAAAAAAAAAATACATGTGACCCGATTTAAAGAGATTGTCCACTAGTTTATCATTGATGACCTATCCTTAGGATAGGTCATCAAAGTTGGATCAGTCAGGGTCCGGAAACTGGTACCTCCGCCGATCGGCTGTTCTTGGTATCGGCGGCGGCGGACACCAGCCGTAAATGCTCAATTGCGGAGCTGCAACATCTTCTGATAATGGCCTATGAGAACCTTTAATTTTGTTCATTGACATGGTGAGGGGAAGTGAGGTACAGGTTGTTGGGTCAAGGGCCTATATGTGGAGCCACGGGAAGAATCAGATTTGTGGTAGAGAGCCAACGATCCGCTTTTCATTGACCATATAAATACGTTTTTGGGGAACCAGCCCAAAGACCATGGAAAGGGGATGAGGGCTAAGCAAGCACAAAGTCCTCCTATCCAAGAGAGTTAGGAGATTTGAACACTCGATAACCCCTAGCGTAGAAGATTTTTTTTTTTTTATTTAAATCTTTCCTCATGGTCCACTTATTCACCAGTTTTTCTTCTTTTTAAAGGAAAATTTCAGCAATTCCATAATTCACGTTTTCCTGCCTCTAGACATCGTTCCCACCAGAAAATTCAGCAAAACATCAACATTTTGTTCCACACATGCATAAAACATCATCGTGACATCATTGAAATAACAGATGCCCTAAAGAATCTTTTTTTTTTTTTTTTTTTTTTTTTTTTTTTTCCCCCCCCCAGTCCTCCCCATAGCAAGAGTTGTCTTTCTTAACTTAAAACACCCTTGCCCCCCCCTCCCAAAGCTCCATGCATTAAAATGGGAGAATGGGATTTTAACAGATACCATGGTGGGGACCATTTGTCCTTGATTAGACTCAAGAATGAAAAGAAAGCTTGTAGTTCATTAAGCGGTGGAGGGATTAGCGATGTCGGAAGGCTGCTTTGAAAAGGCACTTGGGATGGTACTCAAAGAGGCCGGGTACCTTCAAGAATCTTCCAGCCTGTGGATTCCTAATGGTCTCCCTTTTGTGAGACACGTTGTAGGAACAAGAGTCCTTTCTCCTAATAGAACTTTCTTACAACCAGCTTCCCTTTTGTCTTCCTTCTGGTTAATTACGAACTTGAGTAAGACATACCAGTCGGGGTTGACCCATACATGGCTCAGGAAAAGATGGAAAAGAGATGAACCAATTAATTAAAACATGGCACCCCTCCCCTTCTTGCCCTTACCCCTTCTGGGCCCATTCCAAGAACAAATAACAGATTTTTTTTTTTTTCCCCGAGCTAATTCGGGTGTGGGAGAATGTCTCTTTATACTGATAGACTTGTTGCATTTTTTTATTCACCAGAATTTTTTTTCATTTTTTTTTTCAGTACCTCTATCTATATATATATAATATATAAAAATATATATATATATATATATATATATATATATATATATATATATATATATATATATATTATTTATTTATTTATTTTTTTTTTTTCAAAAAAAAAAAATTCAAAAAAATTGAGAGTTTCATAGTTTTCCTGATGGGAATCCAATGTGAATGACCGGCAGGACTGACGGCGCCCCATGCACCTCCAATACTCCTCGTCCCCTACAAATACTTGCACGCTTGGATCTCCTGAGAACTTACAGTATATGTATCTGGAGAGAGGGGAAAGACACAGCTCGTCACCTCTGGTGTCCTAGTGGAAAAAAAAAGTAATGGACGTTGAAATTCTAGATTCCCGATCCATGGTCCATCAGGGGAGAATCTGAAGGCCACCATACACATTGAACAGTTGGCTGTAATGGTGCAGAAGAGTATTTTGTGTTATGTGTTTTAGCTTTGATAAAATATGTCTTATGGTAGGTTCACACGACCGATTTCTTCACATACGTGAAAAATTGACCAATCATCCTGATCAGAATTTGATCAGTGGCATCAGTTTTTGTCTAACGTGGAAAGAAGAAAAAAGGTTCTCAATCTTCTCCTTTCTGTCAATCCGTGAAAATATCACCCAATTGCCGTCTGATTTTTTTTTTTTTTTTTTTTTTTTCACGAACCCATTAACTTGCATTGCCAATTTTGATCCAACCCCTCGGATCAAAAATGGTCATCTCTGATTTTTTTCCCATAGGTCACTCGGTCCAAAGAAAGAATTGGACATATGCAGAGCCCCATAGAATATCCCAATGAAACCATGGATAGTATGCATACGAAAAAAACTTTTCGAGTACACATGCCCTAATAGTCGGATCTTTTTTTTTTTTTTTTTTTTTTTTTTTTTTTGGACATTTCTTATCAGAGTATCTTAAAATCCAAAAGTACACAGGTATGAGGTGCTTCAAAAGTCAGAGCCACCAGTTTTAAGATGGAGCAGTGATGACTATATGCCAAGGTCAATCTAAGACCAAAGAGGGGCCTACTAAGAAAACCTATTTTATAAAGTCACAAAAGTAATTGGTAACCTTAAATGTAGCGTTACCCGTTCCAGATAATGGGTGACCAGCTAATACGTAAGCGATAGGAACTCTTCAAAGAAGCTCTAAATTCACAACTAAAACATATGGACAAACCCTTTAAATGTTAAAATAAAGCAAAAATGTAGAAAAAAAATCAAGATATATATTTTGAACGATAACATTTGGAAGGACACACAAGTCCATACATCAGGCTCCCTCTGGTATGCTTACAATGAGGAGCATGACAAATATGGTACAGCAGCTGGTATAATATAAGGATACGGCTTATTCTCTATGGGTCGGAGGATGAATATAGATGTCTGTAACATTAATATATGTACGCGACCACATATTATTTATGGTGAATCCACTTCTCAATACTTGGCTTGCTTTGGCCTTCAAGTCATATGTGATGGTGGAAATAATAATGGTTTCCTACCTCAACCACTTCTGTTGGTCCTTCCCATGGGACACCGGTGGGGGTCGATGTTAATTATAAGGCCTTAGTAAAGCTATTTTGTCATTTGTGCTTGTAAGTGAGAAGTTATTGGATATTACAACGCGGCTCTACTGTAAAACAATGTGTTTCCCTCTGAACTTTTTTTGGGCTATGGTATGGAAAGACTGCAACAGTCTCCATGTAGTCAAATCCGAGGCCGGGTATGAGTTTCAAAGGGAACGATGAGCAGTCAGTATTTGAAAAATTTTAATTCACTAAAGCCTCCTGTTCTCCTTGATGTTTGCTAGAGTTACGATAAGCAGCTGTAGTGTAGTATGTGCACATGGAGAAGGAAGGGTCCGTTGTGAGTCCTCTCTCTTGTGCTATCATTACTTCTCGCCGCTCTGAAGGCTTTTTTACCTATTCACGAGCCATGCCCATGTTTGACAGGAACGTGCTTTGGGTGTTGAAAACTTTGATGTTAGATGAGGGTTAAGCAGCTGGCAGAGGTGTCCTCTACAGAGAGAAATGTCACCCGAAAATCCCTGGCCACGTTGGAAAATACCACCCTCTTTGTATATTAATCTTCACAGATTGACTTGTAGCGTTGATCGGGCAAGACCCGTGAGTGACCAGATTCCAAGAGAACAGGAGAAGACCTCTGGTAGAGGCAGTGGAATGTCTAACACCGTGTCATGTCCCAAAAGTGACCTTGGACAATTCACGTCAACCATTATGAAGAGTCTGATGATAGTTTCCGAAGGTCGGATGTCCTCCACTTATCTGAGATGGTTTGGATAAAATATTATGCTGAAAATGACTCTTCGTGGTTAAAATAGGACTTCTGCCTACAGACACCTGATAAAATCTCATAAACTATTACTGACATATGCAATGACATAGGCAATTTGGGAATGACATTGACTTGGTGGTTAACACCGTATCCTTCTAGTAACGGGCATGTAGACAATGTTGATATGATTTCCTAGAATATTTGTGGAGCTTGGTCCTAGCTGTGTGACAGTGAAATTTGATGGAGTGCACCATAGAGACAATGCCCAGTGGATCTGACTCCACCATAGAAGACAGTGTCATCAGGTCCATAGAATATATTGGCACCAAATAATAAGTAATTGGTAGAATGTTTGGCAGAGTTAACTCTACTCAAAATACCACCAAAGATCCAAGTGTTAAGGGCCTGTCACACTAAGCGATATCGCTAGCAATATCGCTATAACGTCACTGGTTTTTGTGACGTAGCAGCGATATCGCTATGTGTGATACTTACCTCCGACCGGCTCCCCCGCTAGTTATCGCTGATCGCGCGAGAACGTCCTGGGCCGTTTCTCGTCGTGAGCTTCCTGCTGGGCTTCCTGTGTCGCCGACGAGTGACGCGTGGACGCGGGCGAGAGGACGTCAGGATCGCCTCGTCTGACAGGTAAGTAACGACCCCCGACCCCTGCTATGTCGCTGGTGAGATCTGCCTGTGTGGCAGTTCTCTAGCGACCACTTAGCGATGCACTAGCGATCCTGACCGCGTCATATCGCTGGTGCATCGCTAAGTGTGACAGTACCTTTACCCTTCAGGGCTCTCTTCCATATTGTCATGTAAAATAAAACCTGCCACACTCTCAATCTGCCTCTTTCGACATTGGGTGTCTGAAAGTGTAGTTGATGTCATCGATACGCACCACCAGCCCATCCCTAGTAGCCACTTCTTCAGACCAGCCAAGATATGAACAGGTTCCATCTATTGCTTAGTAAACAGTGAGGAACTCTCAAAGGTAGACAGTTTTGTACAATGGGTCAACACTCCCAACAAGTGGTCTTCTTATAGCCCCACTGGTCTCTAGGGTGATTTTTCAGAGGATACCATACAAACTTCAATTCTACTCCTTTGCTCCTGAATGTGTTTTTAATTGATTTTCTTTCCTTTTTATTATTTACCTTTTGGATATACTTTTGATATCTTGGACTTTAATCAATCGATTATGGAATTTAACTCATGGTAGCTTTCTACTCTGGAGAGTTCATGACCTAAAGTAACTAGCTCACTGGCAGGATGATTCCTTAAGATTTAGAACCTTTTTTTTCTTTTCTTTTTTTTTTTTTTGTTGTGGCAAGAAGTAATACCCTAGTGGTAGACTTAATGTTAATTAGGGATGTAATTATCGAAAAGGATGGGGAAGTGTTAAAAAAAAAAAAAAAAAAAAAGTAAATATGGCAAACACTTTCATGTTAAAAAGTAAAATCTGTCAACAATTTCTTGAATCTGTGGGTTCAGTAGAAAGTTATTTTGAGATATTAGATATTTAGAGTTTAAATTTGCAGTAAACTAGTGTTGGCCAAACCAGCCAATATCGATGGATTTGGCCAATGATCTGAAGTTTTTGGGGCCCATGGCAGATGATTTTCGGGTGAGATAAGGATCCAGCATGACTTATTTTGGGCTATACTTCTCTAAGAGATAAGCTGGCCCCATACATGTCTCTCTCCTTGGCAGCACAGGAGCGCTGGGCATGTGTATAGGAGAATCGGGCCAAACGATCGGTTGAACCTTCATTCCGACAGCCATCTAAGGTGTATGTGGCAACTTTACTATTAGCTCTTATTGGGCCAGTCAATATACTCTTTTGCTATCCCAATTTGGGAGACTTTAGCCAAAGTCAAACCTGTCCACACGCCAGCCAACCAGACTTTGACACAATAATGGGCACCTTAGTTGTTAGAACTGCGGTAAAGCCACATCTTTAAAACTTGTGTGGGCAAAATAAATTTTTCATAATATTTTTAGCATTTTTAAATTAGCCAAACTGTTGGCTTTTATGTCATCCTTTTTGGTTATTTTTCTCACCATAAATATACAGCTCTGGCAAAAATTAAGAGAGCACTGCACAGTTTTATAAAAATAACCTTCTCTCCATGTCTGACAGCCATTCCATTCCAGTGTCAGTTGAATTCCAACCTGAGTACACCTCATTCTACTTAATGTGCTTCTGATTAGGTGATCACCTGAACCAAATCTTATTTAATGAAGGAAAGTATAAAAAACTCTGCTGTGGTGTTCACAAGCCTCTTGCAATAGGACAAGCTGGATGGCAAAACAAGTGCTAGTAATATCCCAAACGTAATAGGAATGAAAAAATAACTTTTAACCACGCCAAAGGAGTTGAAAAGAAAAGTCTTGAGTGAGGAAAAGAAGGGCTCAATTCTGGCTTTACTAGCAGAGGGATACAGTGAGTGTCATGTTGCTCCATCCTTCTAAGACGGCAGTCCATTACAACAAGGCAGCAGAATTGGGGACAACAAAGCTACAGACCAGCAGAGGGCGAAAATGACTCTCCATCTTATGACCGTCAACTTATTCGAATGTCACTCAGCAACCGCAGGATGACATCAAGTTACCTACAAAAGGAAGAATAAATGGAGGAATGTGAACTAGTTTTCAAAAATTGCTTGTGCCCTAAATATGTAGAAGAAATACCCCCATTTGGTTAAGGGCTTTGACCATTACTTTCCTCGTTGCAACTTTTTACAATGGTAGCTGCTTGAAAACTGTTTTTTAACCTGTCAATCAAACCCTTCCATCTGGGTATCTTAAATAGTATATCAATTTCTGGAAAAGGTGACAACTGGTGTGGAGGACCAAATTTCCAAATGACAAAACTAGATGACCGCTTACTATGGGAAAAAAAAATAAAACTCCTCCAACCTCAGGAGCTGAAGAATGCGAGTCGACAAGTGTTTGTCGACTTTGTCCCATGGTGGAGAGGGCCGTAATGAGGTCTCGGCTTTTCTTCTGAAGACGTTCCCTCATTCTGTCTCATGACGGGATTACATCATTTTCCCCTTCATTTCACTACCCCCCCTGCCCCCCCAACCTCCTTTTTTGGCTTTTATTCCCAATTCCCCGCCTTGTCCTTCCACAAGTGTGGAGTTAGGGGCTGCAGTACCACCAGGCGGCTTCATTACTCTCCCAACCTTTTCTCTTTGATGTGGGCTCTGGTCTCGGGATTTAGGATCAGGGGGTCACTCAGTTTATTTATGCAAAGCTGGGTCTCCTGTGAAATTGGACTTTTAGGGTCTCCGACATCAAACGCTACAGATGTGGCTGTCAGGTCGGAACAGTAGCTGGCATCAAATTAAGGAATCTGTAAGGAACAGTAGTCCCATGTAAGGGCCATTATGGTGGTAATTACTGGGCAAAGGGGCTAAACCTTGTACAGCTGTAGCAGAGCTGACTTGGTCATTTAAAGGGATATTTTCCCAACTTTTAGGTATATAAAGCCTAATGGCTCCTACAGGGGTGCGGGTTCACTCATAACATATTCGGTGCCGATTTATGAACTGAAATCCACCGCAATTCTGTATCTAAAATTCACAAATTTGTTGCGCACCTATTCATCCATTTTTATGTGCATATGCAAAAAAAAGATGACAGGCCAGCAGATTTATGGTGTGGATCCCATTGTTATAAATTGGTAGTATCCGCCACAAAAAGGTGCAATCTGGAAAAAAAAGACACTTTGCAACGGATTTTACGAATGATTAATCTTTCTTTGCGTAAAATCTGTCACTGAAAACCCGACAAAAAGTTCAGCAAAGTTGCACCAAATTTATCAAAACTGTTTTTGATGAATCAGCGCAAATTCAAAGAGGCTTTGTAATTTTTGGGTCTTTTCTGCATTTATGTGCCATATTTCCACGTAGCGTAACTGTTTGGGTTTTTTTTTTTTCTTTTCCGCTGCTTTTTTTTTTGTGTGCAGAAAATCCAAAGCCTGTAAGGTCCCCTGCCTTCCAGCAATGAGTTTTATGGTGAATTTTTGACGCTCCGTATTTTCGGGGGAAAAAATGCAAGTTTCCTATTTAATGGGTGCAGAAAATCTGTAAAATCAAAAACTCACCAAAAAAGAGTTGTCCATAGCATCAGCACTATTACACCTGACAAACTCGGCACTGCTAAATTCGGCACAGTCAGTGCTGCCGATTACATCAGACACTGCTCTTCTGCTTTAGGCAAACTCAGTCGCTCTACAAACTTGACACTGTGCTGCTGAAAACTAAAGCCTATTTAATACTAGAAATTCAGCTCTGCTATGTCTGATAAAATCAGCTCTGCTACATCTTCAAAGAGATCTGACAAATTCAGCCCTGCTGCTCGTGACGCGGAGCTGTTTCTTCTCTCCATTCAATTACGCTGGACAAACCCAGTTCTGCTACATCTGTAAGTATGCAATGCAAATGAAACGGGGCGTGTCCATTCGGGTCAATGTCACACACAATCTACGTGATTGGGGGACCCGTCATGGAAGTAAAAATAGAAATTTCCACCTGATGTGGTTTCTTTTTATCAGGTGCGTTATTAATTTTTTTCTTTGGCGCCAAGTCAAAACATGGACTTCTAATTTTTGGAAAAGGAAATGAGGCTTCCAACATTATACCCTTCAGGATGCGTGGTGGAGACCCAGTCATTATTAACTGATCTTTGCAGTGTTCTGATCGCATTTTTTATTTCAGAAACGGCACCACCCTAACATATAGACTTTGTCGGGTATTGTAGCTTGGCTCACCCTGATTCCTGGTCCAGAGTTGGGGACCATTCACTTTGACGACCATATTTCCTAATACAATATAGGGACAGGGTTTGTTGTTCCCGCACCTCCTCTGCGACCACCATTCTGCTAGAGGAGACCCCATAGTTACAACCAGGATTAAGGATCCAATATTTGCAGTTTAATTCCCCAGGTGCTATATTCTCTTCCTTTCTTACACCATCGACAGGTTACGTTTTTATTTCCCTGTTATTACACCTGTGATCTAATGGGGTGTACTTATATTCAATTGTCACAGGTATTCCCTAAAAATTAAAGATGTCCTCAAAGTGTATCCTGTTATTATTACTTTAAAGGAATCTGTCACTTTTCCTAAATATGTAATTTTTTTTGCCAGCTGTAAATGCCGCCGTTCTCCTGAATCCGGCGTTGTTTTTCTTTTGTTGCTGCACCTCTCCGTTCCTGAGATACGGCCTCTGTATATAAATGTTATATTTTAGCCAACTGGGTGTGATCCTCAAGTAGACACCAACAGAGAAAATTTGAATGTCACACCCACTTAGTTAACAAGAGTAGATTTATATACAAGAAAGAGGAGGCCATATCTTGTGAACAGAGAGGCTCAGAAACAAAAGAAAAACAGCGCCGGATTCAGGAGAGCAACGGCTTTTACATTAGGTAAAGAAAAATCATATTTATGGCAAATATTAGGTCTGCGTTAAAGGCATTGTCCCTTGATGGAATCAGTAATCGGCTACAATCTGTGGGAACACCTGTTTAGTTTCACTGCAGCGCCACCACATTAGTATCCTGAATGGAGGACCCTCCCCCCTATATTAAATCGGATGTCCCGAATAGGGTATATTAAAATAGGTTTTCTAAACTGAACAACCCCTTTAAGAACTGTAGTGTATTGCCCTTTAAGGACCAGTGATCAACGTCAGCACAATCTCAGAAAATATTAAATAGCACATTGCATGTATATATTAGAAAAGTGGCAACTCGATCCCCCTGATGGTGCCGAGCTTTGTCCCGTCGGTGAGCGGTGGCAGTTCACAGCTGGCACCGGCTTCAATCGAGCTATTTGCAGAGTGGGCACAGCGCCCCTCCAAGCCACTGCTCGCCGGTTTAACGGACTGTGTTTTGTCAGTAAGTGCGCAGGTTTCTCATATTTGGCAGGATAACAAGGAGCAGGGATGCGACATCTTCAAAGGATCAAATGGATTTCGAACCCTACGGCTCACATCAAAGACTTGGCAGACGCTCAAGTGGTAGTTGGGGAATGCCAGTCACATGCTGGAAGTATATGTCAATGGTGGGCACAAGTGCAGCGTGGGGGGGGGGGGGAGGTGGTAAGCTACATGTTACCCCTCTTCTTCTAACCCCTCGTCTGGCATAATAAAGACGTGAGATTGGGACGTTGCACGCGACCCTCCATGGGTTTAATCAACGGAGGTGTTAGATTAGGAATGCGGTTATCTCTCCTTTCCAGCCAATTCTCGAGATCCCAGAGGAAACTTCCTTGCCACAAGTAAAAATCCATAAACTGCTGCGTTATGTATTTTTTTTTTTTTTTGTGGATCCTTTCTGTGGTTCATGAATAGAATTCGAGAACAGCAGTGAAGACTGACACCAAGGAAAGAGAATAGTCTGGAGAGTGTTGGCAAAATAATGGGGAGTTATATGCCTGGGGGAACAATAGCCTGGAGAGTGTTGGCGAAATAATGGAGTTATATGTCTGGGGGAACAATAGCCTGGAGAGTGTTGGCGAAATAATGGCGAGTTAAATGTCTGGGGGAACAATAGTCTGGAGAGTGTTGGTGAAATAATGGGGAGTTATATGTCTGGGGGAACAATAGTCTGGAGAGTGTTGGCGAAATAATGGGGAGTTATATGTCTGGGGGAACAATAGCCTGGAGAGTGTTGGTGAAATAATGGCGAGTTAAATGTCTGGGGGAACAATAGCCTGGAGAGTGTTGGTGAAATAATGGGGAGTTATATGTCTGGGGGAACAATAGTCTGGAGAGTGTTGGTGAAATAATGGGGAGTTATATGTCTGGGGGAACAATAGTCTGGAGAGTGTTGGCGAAATAATGGGGAGTTATATGTCTGGGGGAACAATAGTCTGGAGAGTGTTGGTGAAATAATGGGGAGTTATATGTCTGGGGGAACAATAGTCTGGAGAGTGTTGGCGAAATAATGGGGAGTTATATGTCTGGGGGAACAATAGCCTGGAGAGTGTTGGCGAAATAATGGCGAGTTAAATGTCTGGGGGAACAATAGCCTGGAGAGTGTTGGTGAAATAATGGGGAGTTATATGTCTGGGGGAACAATAGTCTGGAGAGTGTTGGCGAAATAATGGGGAGTTATATGTCTGGGGGAACAATAGCCTGGAGAGTGTTGGCGAAATAATGGCGAGTTATATGTCTGGGGGAACAATAGTCTGGAGAGTGTTGGTGAAATAATGGGGAGTTATATGTCTGGGGGAACAATAGCCTGGAGAGGTGTTGGCGAAATAACGGGGAGTTATATGTCTGGGGGAACAATAGCCTGGAGATTGTTGGTGAAATAATGGGGAGTTATATGCCTGGGGGAACAATAGTCTGGAGAGTGTTGGCGAAATAATGGGGAGTTATATGTCTGGGGGAACAATAGCCTGGAGAGTGTTGGCGAAATAATGGGGAGTTATATGTCTGGGGGAACATTTAGGTGACCTCACTTTTAGTGCCTATTACTGATTTGATTCTGGTTAATTCACAAATAATGCTTTCACTTCCTAGGAGCGACTCAGAACTCAAATTACCGTATATTATTTTTTTAAATGTAATGATCTTATTAGTTATAACATTTAGGGAAATTTTGATTAAAAGGGTAACTCCAATTTTGTACAATAATTTTCGAAAATTAAAAAAAAAAAAAACAACAAATTGATCATTTTGTAAATCTGTTGCTTTTGGTTCTTATTTCTATAATTTTTTTTTTTTATATATAATTCTGACGGTTTTCCTGATACCAGCGAGCAGTGCACTGTGGAGGTTGAGGTCAGTTACACAGGCGGAGCTTAGCAGTTAGGTCACGTGACTGACAACGAGGTGAAGCTAAACTGTAGTCTGTTTCCATGGACACCAGTAGAATTCTGATTTTAAATTTGATGTGAAATTTCATATTTATATTTTTCAGATGATTCCAGTGCAGGAAAACCCAACCATCCGCCTGACGGGCGTAATCCAGATTTAGAAGAATTCTCCAACAAGCAATGGGGTGAGCTGGAAATTATTTTATTGATTTTTTTTTTTTTTTTTTGTGGGGAGGGGATTGTGATTATTTAGAATATATACTAAAATAATGTTTAATCTGGAATTTAATGGTAATTGCTTCTTTCGCTATCCTTTGGATAGGTGATAAATTCTTAAACACGGGGATACCCTTTGATGGAGTCCTGACGATCCAGAGAATGGTGTTTGGAAGTGGCTTCCAAACCCCAGCTTTTCCCCAGTCTGTTTTTCTTCCTTCAGCTGCATTGATATCAGAACATACTCATTTGGAGTACAGATGATGGCAGTGATGTGTCACTTGCTCTTTCCTCCTTTTAGTGTTTACTTATCAGAATAATCCCCTGCAGCAGATTTATCCCTATGATAGCGAGACCGAGGTGCTGACCTATCACTGCCATCATCTGTACTCCAAACGAGTATGTTCTGAAATCAGTCCAGCTAAAGGCTGAACAGACTGGTGAAAAGCCGGAGTTTGGGAACCACTTGTAATTTTTTTTTGTAGAAGTGAAGAAAAATCCCTTAATAAAGTGATTTTCAAAGTTTCAGAACTTTCCACGTTGGACAAATTGTATATATTGTATTTGTAATTTTTTTATATGTGCATTCTTTTTTTAATATAATATACACTATGGTCCATAATGTTTAGTATTAATACAGTTTTTATGCTATAGAAGTCAATGGATTGGATTTAAAAAACTTATGTAACGGGTTTGCATGGTTTATTGACGAATTAGAAGAGTGATGGAATCTTATCGAGTTTCTTTTAATTTAAAATATCTGATAATGATAATCTGGTACTTTTTTTTTTTTCTCAATCATGTCTTGACGTTCAATAACTCCAGTCTAGGAAGGAATTTTCCTTTTCTTGAGTCCCTTTGATTCTGTTCATCTCTTTAATTTTCCCCCCCAAACATTTATTTTTCTGCTGCGGAGGTCAGATGGCTTCTGTACTGTGGGGATGTAAGCAGTATTGAGTAGAGTGCTGTCACCGCCTCTGAATGTGGCCTTTCATTGTATACATGGAGGGATGTTTGCAGCATATGTTCGGCGTTGACTTTGACAAGTATTTGAGTCCAAGCAACGGAAATCTATCTGCAAAAAAAAGAAAAAAGGAAGTGAAAAACACAATTGACAAGTAAACAGCATAAGTGATGTTTTTGTAACAAACATGCTGACTACAACGTCTGACCGCCGGGCTCAAGAGCCTCATTTATCCATATTTGACTTATTTATATATACTTCTGCTATCGGATGGACATATTCACGGGTATTATCCATCATCCAAAATCCTTTTTTTTTTTTTTTTTTTTTTTGTCCCTGTAAATTGCTGATTTATTACGAGAGAACCCGTGTCCTCATATGGATAACTTAGGTGGTGGTTCCAGTTTTTGAATACCCTTCTTTGAGCCGTGATGGAGAAGTTCTTTGTAGGACAAGAGTTGTCCATGTATACTACGGACGGCCATTGCCTGCATGGAAATTGACCAGTTAACCTTGGCTGTTCACCGTTTGGGTGTGGATCCTCGTACCCAGACCCCAGCAATCATCTGATTGACTCATCAGAAGACATCCTCTATCAATCTCTTTATGAGACATTTCACCTGAAACTAAGGGCAAAAGGTTACGTTAAAACCGTTGTTCCATAGTGATGTGTCAAATGTTTTGATCGAGAGGTCCAAGTGCTGGGACTCCCCCCATCAGTCACTGGAATTAAATGCTGAGCCTGTGCTCCTATGGATGGGATTGGTGCTGCTCAGGGTCTCCTCAAAGAGGTGGAGTTAGCTTTGAATGGACGCGTACACTTCATTGAACCCCTACACCACTGACCCCATTAACCCAAGAAGATCACAGCTGAAGGAATGGGTGGAAATCTCAGCACCTTAGACCCCACTGATCGAAAAATTCTAACCCGTCACTATGAAAGGCCAAAACTTTTGTGAAGTGCCAATTACTCAGTTGTCTTTTGACAAGTTTCTGAGAAGTTGGATGTCACTACCATGACCACTATTACCACCAAATTCTTCATCGGGTTACACACATTGAAGATTTGCTTTTCTGTAGGCGCTGCAATGGTTGGGGCATTGAGGTAGTAGCATTTTTAAGGACTTGACAGAACACACCTCATGGACAACCCAGGTTCTTGGGAATGGTAACACTGGTCACTAAAGACATATAACATGAGTTTTTTGCCCAGTGCCCCAAATCTTTTGGGACCTGATGACCACATTCAGTTAATGTTCTGGGCATCTTCATAGTTTACAAACCGCCACCGGGAATAATCCTCAATTGAAACTTAATATTCTTACTTATAATGTAACTATTTATTAAACAGAGTCATCTTTCTCTTCTCAGTTCGACCCCGATTTACCCAACCGGCAAAAATGAGGAAAAGAGTCATTGCCCGTCCAGTGGGTAGTTCCGTTCGTCTAAAATGCATTGCTAGTGGGAATCCCAGGCCGGAGATCACTTGGCTCAAGGACAACAAGCCTCTGACCACTCAGGAGATTGGTGAGAACAAAAAGAAGAAGTGGACCCTCAATCTGAAGAACCTGAAGCCAGAAGACAGCGGCAAGTACACGTGTCAAGTGTTCAACAGAGTCGGACAGATCAACGCAACCTACAAAGTAGAAGTTATCCGTAAGTACCATTCCTACCATAGCGATGATGTTATCAGTAGGATTTTCTTGGCACTGTTCTTCTCTCTTCCATATCGGCAGTGATGAGAAGCACATGAGC